>NC_060192.1:23175195-23522695 GCF_021184085.1 Oncorhynchus gorbuscha
TACAGCACCGTCGATGAGAATGGGGGCGTGCTCGGTCCTCCTTTTCCTGTAGTCCACAATCATCTCCTTAGTCTTGGTTACATTGAGGGAATTGTTGTTATTCTGGCACCATCCGGCCAGGTCTCTGACCTCCTCCCTATAGGCTGTCTCGTCGTTGTTGGTGATCAGGCCTACCACTGTTGTGTCGTCTGCAAGCTTAATGACGGTGTTGGCGTCGTGCCTGGCCATGCAGTTGTGGGTGAACAGGGAGACAGGAGGGGACTGAGCATGCACCCCTGGGGAGCTCCAGTGTTGAGGATCAACATGGCAGATGTGTTGCTACCTACCCTCATTACCTGGGGGCGGCCCATCAGGAAGTCCAGGATCCAGTTGCAGAGGGAGGTAGTGTTTAGTCCCAGGATCCTTAGCTTAGTGATGAGCTTTGAGGGTACTATGGTGTTGAACACTGAGCTGTAGTCATTGATTAGCGTTCTCACATAAGTGCTCCTTTTGTCCAGGTGGGAAAGGGCAGTGTGGAGTGCAGTAGAGATTGCATCATCTGTGGATCTGTTTGGGCGGTATGCAAGTTGGAGTGGGTCTAGGGTTTCTGGGATAATGGTGTTGATGTGAGCCATTACCAACCTTTCAAAGCACTTCATGGCTATGGACGTGAGTGCTACGGGTCTGTAGTCATTTAGGCAGGTTTCCTTTGTGTTCTTGGGCACAGGGACTATGGTGGTCTGCTTGAAACATGTTGGTATTACAGACTCAGAGACATGTTGAAAATTTTGCATAGCCTATGTAAAGAACTTGTTTAACAAGTCACATAATAAGTGTGCAATAATAGTGTTTAACATGATTTTTGATTGACTACCTTATTGCTGTACCCCCCCGACATACAATTATCTGTAAGGCCAGTGAATTTCAAACACAGTTTCAACCACAAAGACCAGGGAAGTTTTCCAATGCCTCACAAAGAACTGTACCTATTGGTAGATGGGTAAATATAAAACAATCAGACATTGAAGTTATTGATTTCCATTTGGATGGTTTATCAATACACCCAGTCACTACTAAGATGCAGGCCGGAGAGGAGGGAAACCATTTCACCATGAGACCAATGGTGAATTTAAAACAGTTACAGAGTTTAATGGCTGTGATAAGAAACAACTGAGGATGGATCAACAACATTGTAGATACTCCACAATACTAACCTTTTTGACAGAGTGAAAAAAATAAAGACTGTACATAATACACATATTCCAAAACATGCATCCTGTTTGCAACAAGGCACTAAAGTAATACTGCAAAAAAATGTGGCAAAGCAATTAATTTTTTGTCCTGAATACAAAGTGTTATGTTCGGGGCAAACACATTGCAACACATTATTGAGTACCACACTCAATATTTAGAAGCATAGTGGTGACTGCATCATGTTATGTGTATGCTTGCAATCTTTAAGGACTGGGGAGTTTTTCAGGATAAAATATAAACAGAATGGAACAAAGCACAGGAAAAATCCTAGAGGAAAACCTGGTTGAGTCTGCTTTCCACCAGACACTGGGAGATTAATTCATGTTTCAGCAGGACAATAAACCTAAATACAAGGCCAAATCTACAATCGAGTTGCTTACCAAGAAGACCGTGAATGTTCCTGACTTAAATATCTTTGAAAACGTATGGCAAGAGCTGAAAATGGCTGTCTAGCAATGATCAACAAAATTTAACTTTTTAAAATAAAAATGGACAAATGTGGCACAATCCAGGTGTGGAAAGCTCCTAGAAGCTTACCCCGAAAGACTCACAGCTGTAATAACTTCCAAAGGTACTTCTACAAAGTATTGATTCAGGGGTGTGAGTACTTATGTAAATTAGATATTCCATTTTCAATACATTTGCAAAAATGTCAAAAACAAGTTTTCACCTTGTCATTATCGGTTAGTGTGTAGATGGGTGAGAGAAAAAAGTAATTTAATCCATTTTGAATTCAAGGCTGTAACACAACAAAATGTGGAAAAAGTCAAGGGTTAGGAATACATTCTGAAGGCACTATAGGTTAAAAATAGGCCTAAATAAATGTGCCTACTGCTGTTATTTGTTGCGTAGGCTTAGAGTAGACACTCACCTTTGTTGGTAATTTTAGCAATATAGGTCTAGCCTTTTATTTTTTTAAAAGGTTTAAGCAATTTAGGCTTTCCATAACAAAGGGGTTGAGTACTTATTGACTGACATTTCAGCATTTCTAAAAACATAATTCCACTTTGACATTGTGGGGTATTGTGTGTAGGCCTGTGACACAACATCTCAATTGAATCCATTTTAAATTTAGGCTGTAACACAACAAAATGTGGAAAAAGTCAAGGGGTGTGAGTACTTTCAGAAAGCACTGTAACTAAATATAGCACAAAATTAAAAAGACAGTTCAAACTTCATTTAGCCAACAAAACTGTGTCAAGAAATGAATCAAAACACTTTTTGCATATGTAATGAACTGGTTTCTGAACTGTAACTGGAACTGGTTAACTTAACTGAACTGGTTTCTTAAAATGTTCCGCTCTGGTCCCAGGTCAGACCTCGGAATTTGGCCAAAAGTAGTGCACTATTTATGCACAATATATAATTTGGGATATTGGACCTTTATCTACTTCCCGCGAGTCAGATGAAACTTTGGATACCCTTTATTTATCTGCGTCCAGTATGAAGGAAGTTAGAGGTAGTTTTAAGATACAATGCTAACTAGCTTAGCACAAAAACGGGAAGTCTTCGGGTACAGCTAGTATGCTAAGCTCGGCCAAACAACCAGATCTCGCGGTTTGACCAATTTGACTTCAGATTCTGCCGTTTATCCATATTTCTCCAAATGTAATATTTCAAAGTTGCTCATAACGTCAAATTCTGAGGTGTTTTGGACACCCTGGGTTTCCCCTCTTAAGGGTTAATGTTTGGCATCGGGTTAAAAACAAGTTTAAAAAATGAGTGACTAGCACTGGGATTGAATCGACCATTGGAGCTGGAGCTCACAGTTTACACCCATCCGCCATCCTCGTTCCCGACGCCCTACCAAAACCCAAGCCTACTTGATGGTAATATTGCTCACCGATTCCCCTAATGGCGGGTTTTAAAGGCATCTCCAGACAGTCTCGGGACATGGACTAAAGTCCAATTTCGATGTGAATCTTTTTAGAATATTTTTTTTGCCCCCTTTTCTCCCCAATTTCGTAGTATCCAATTGTTGTAGTAGCTACTATCTTGTCTCATCGCTACAACTCCCGTACGGGCTCGGGAGAGACGAAGGTTGAAAGTCATGCGTCCTCCGATACACAACCCAACCAGCCGTAAAGAATTTCAGCAGCACTGAAAACAGAGGATACATCCCAAATGCCACCCTATTCCTTATATAGTGCACTACTTTTGACCAGGGCCCATAGTGCACTATGTAGTGAATAGGGTGCCATTTGGAACAGACCCACACGCACGCACACACACACACCACTGTGTTGTGATGATTTATGCATCAGTGGTTACGTTATTCCCTAAAACTGACGATATCCCTCAATGGGCTCTATTCGTTGCATTTAAAGTAGTCTTTTGCTCCCTGTGTTTAAAATGTAAATCAGTGGAATGGAAAGACAGCGGTTAATTAAAACACGGTCTTCCTCCAAAACGGCACCCTATTCCCGATTTAGTGCATTACTCTGGATCCTGGCCCATAGGGCTCTTGTTAAAAGTAATGCACTCGATGGAATATGTTGCCATTTGGGACTCAAAATAGTCTTCCTGCTGGAATAATGTCAAATTGTCTAGATGAGAACAGGAGAGAAATATAGCAACAACACGCTGAGACTAGCATCAAATAACACTTTATTTGTCACATGCTTCGTAAACAACAGGTGTGGACTAACAGTGAAAACGCTTACTTATGGGCCCTTCACAGCAATGCAAAAAGAAAGAAAATAGAGAACTAATCAGGACCAAGTTTATGTTGTCTAACAACCCAATTCAACATGGAAACAAAGACAGACAGACAGACAGACAGACAAATGTCGTTACTTATCTCTTCCTCCATATTTCTACCCCCTCCCTTCAACATGGCTGGTTTCCCCAAAATCCTGGTTGGAGGATTACAGAAATCAGGGTGGAATAAGCAGGAAATCCTGTACCAAGATTTCTGGAAAACCAGGGAATTTATTGAAAGTTCCTGGAATTTTGCAACCCAAAACATGACCATTGACCACCCAAACTCTGACCACCCAAACTCTGTTTTGAAGAATATAACCTACACATGCATCACAAATGTAACTAAATTATCAGAAACCCAAATATAAGTTGTAAAACCTCAAAACATGGTTATGTAGGGTATAATGGGTATTTAACATTCATTTAAAAGTTTAAAGAATTATGTTTTACATGCAGATTGCATCTTTAAAGAGGCAAGAAAAAGTATGTGAACCTTTTGGAATTACCTGGATTTCTGCATAAATTTGACATACATTTTTATCTGATCTTCATCTAAGTCACAATAGACAAACACAGTGTGCTTAAACTAATAACACACAAATTATTGTATTTTTCTTGTCTATATTGAATACATCATTTAAATATTCACAGTGTAGGTTGGAAAAAGTATGTGAACCCCTTGGCTAATGACTTCTCCAAAAGTTAACCCGGAGTCGAATCAACGAGATGAGATAGGAGATTTTGGTTAGAGCTGCCCTGGTTAGAGCTGCCCTGCCCCATAAAAAAATTTCTCAAAATTTGAGTTTGCTATTCACAAGAAGCATTGCCTGATGTGAGCCATGCCTGGAACAAAGGAGATCTCAGAAGGCCTAAGATTAAGAATTGTTGCCTTGCATAAAGCTGGAAAAGGTTAGAAAAGTATATCTAAAAGTCAGTCCACGGTAAGACTAATTGTCAATAAATGGATACATTTCAGCACTGTTGCTACTCTCCTAGCCATCCTGCAAAGATGACTGCAAGAGCACAGCGCAGAATGTTCAATTAGGTTAAGAACAATCCTAGAGTGTCAGCTAAAGACTTACAGAAATCTCTGGAAGATGCTAACATCTCTGACGAGTCTACAATACCTAAAACACTAAACAAGAATGGTGTTCATGGGAGGATACCATGGAAGAGGTTACTGCTCTTTCATGGTGTCTGAAGTTTGCAAAAGAGCACCTGGATGTTCCACAGCGCCACTGACAATGCCACCAGCCAAACTGCTCATTCTGTGAGTGATTTCCTGCAAGACAGGAACGCCAGTGTTCTGCCATGGCCAGCGAAGAGCCCGGATCTCAATCCCATTGAACATGTCTGGGACATGTTGGATCGGACGGTGAGGGCTATGGCCATTCCCTCCGGGAACTTGCAGGTGTCTTGGTGGAAGAGTGGGGTAACATCTCACAGCAAGAACAGGCAAATCTGGTGCAGTCCATGAGGAAGAGATGCACTGCAGTACTTAATGCAGCTGGTGGCCACACCAGATAATGACTGTTTACTTTTGATTTTGACCACCCCTTTGTTCAGGGACACATTATTCCATTTCTGTTGGTCACATGTCTGTGGAACTTGTTCAGTTTATGTCTGTTGTTGAATCTTGTTGTGTTCATACAAATATTTACACATGTTAAGTTTGCTGAAAATAAACGCAGTTGACAGTGAGAGGACGTTTCTTTATTTGCTGAGTTTACTTTTTCTTCCCACTGTAAATACCACTAGATAACACCTAGCCCCTACCCTGGCAATCATATGATCTGGTTTCCCCTAAGTAGCTGGGGAACCGAAGTGGCAGAGGAGAGCAAGCAGATGTGGTAAAATACCATTGATAAAAACATGTTTATGATGATCGAAAAACAAGTGGTCTTTGTGGTCTGTGGTTTTAAACTTTGTGGTCTGAAGAGTTATGCAACTTTTGAGGGCTGTACGAATATGATGCTCTATCCAACAGCAACAACCAGTGGTTATGAAAAAAGGGTTCAAAAACAGAATCATATGGTAGTAGCTCCACTCCACCCTGCCTTCTAATATAGGCCATATAACACACACGGTCTCATTTAAGATGAGGAGAACCATTCTTTTTTTTTAAGAGCATGGCCTTATTTCTATTACAGCATATTGGATGACTGTCATTCATATTCCATACACACAGCACAATGTAACATCGATAGGTTTAGGCATGATACTCAAGTTTTCCCAAAACTCATCATGCTACAGCCTACCCTATGAATGAAAGTTTACAACCTAGTTGCACAATTCCAGATAAAAATTTGAGTAATTAAGGTGACAGGCAGTGACACATTCAATACCTCCTTGCACACTCTTGCCTGCATCGAGCTGATCTAGGGTGTAATCAACCAACAGTTGCAAATTAGAGTTTCTATTGGATAAATTCAGGTATGTTTATCCTTCTTTCATTCCATTTAAGAAACTTTTTTCAACATAATGATTACAACCACGATCACATGCAAACACAGTTCACTTTCATAGCAGGTACATACAAACAGTATTTTAAAAATTAAAACATTTATTTAACCTTGATTTACAATGAAGGGTAACTGGGGAACAGTGGGTTAACTGCCTTGTTCAGGGGCAGAACAACAGATTTTTACCTTGTCAGCTCAGGGATTCGATCCCCGAGGTGACAAGTATGATAATTTTGCTCGTTGTATAATTCCTTCTTGCATCTACACGCTCTCCTCCTCTCACATTTCCCCTTCGCTTTTGGACGTCAGTGTACAACAAATAAGCTGCCTGTGACAAGGAAAGAAACCTGCCCAAGCCAAAGCATCATAACCGCTACACACAGCCTACATTGTCACCATATTAGCTAACGTCATAGTCAACATAGCTACTAGAACTAATGTGTTAGTAAACCCGTTACAATTATGCAGTATAGTGGACAGTCAGCAAGCAGTTTAGCATTACCGTCAGGCCCCGGTGGCAATAAATTAATACAACCAAAAGCTTATCTTGACTTGGAAGAGTTCCAGTGTTGGAAAGCCATATCCAGCCAGCTAACATAGCATCCCTCTCTGTTTGAGCCATGTGTTTGAGTAGGCTAAAGTATCTACAGTATATATACAAAGTATGTGGACACGCCTTCAAATTAGTGGATTTGGCAATTTCAGCCACACCCGTGCTGACAGGTATATAGAATTGTGCACACAGCCATAGGCAAACATTGGCAGTAGAATGGCCTTAGTGACTTTCAATGTGGCACCATCATAGGATGCCACCACCTTTCCAATGTGTCAGTTTGTCAAATTTCTGTCCTACTAGAGCTTCCCTGGTCAATTGTAAGAGCTGTTATTGTTCATAGGAAACATCTAGGAGCAACAATGGCTCAGCCGCGAATAGTAGGCCACACACGCTCACAGAATGGGACCACCAAGTGCTGAACCGCATAGCGGGTAAAAATGGTCTGTCCTTGGTTGCAACACTCACTACTGAGTTCCAAGCTGCCTCTGGAAGAAACGGCGGGAGCTTCAGGAAATGGGTTTCCATGGCCGAGCAGCCACGCACAAGCTTAAGATCACCATTTGCAATGCCAAGCAACAGCTGGAGTAGTGTAAAGCTCGCCGACATTGGAGCAGTTGAAACGCATTCTCTGGAGTGATGAATCACACTTCACTGGATGCCAGGAGAATGCTACCTGCTCGAATGCATAGTGCCAACCGTAAAGTAGAGGAGGAATAATGGTCTGAGGCTGTTTTTCATGGTTTGGGCTAGGCCCCTTAGTTCCAGGGAAGGAAAATCTTAACGCTACAGCCTACAATGACATCCTAGACGATTATGTGCTTCCAACTTTGCGGCAACAGTTTGGGAAAATCCCTTTCCTTTTTCAGCATGACATGCCCCCTGCCCTGACCTCAACCCAATCGAACACCTTTGGATGAATTGGAACGCCGGACTGCAAGCCAGGCCTAATCGCCCAACATCCATGCCCAACCTCACCAATGCTCTTGTGGCTGAATGGAAGAAAGTCCCAGTAGCAATGTTCCAACATCTAGTGGAAAGCCTTCCCAGAAGAGTAGAGGCTGTTTTAGAAGAAAACGGGGGACCAACTCCATATTAATGCCCAGGATTTTTGAATGAGATGTTTGAGAGCCCTCGGTTCTCTATGGTGTTTAGGTCAAAGCGTGGATAGGGGGGGTGTTCTAGTCATTTATTTTCTATGTTGGTGATTTGTAGGGTTCCCAATTAGAGGCAGCTGGTAATCGTTGCCTCTAATTGGGGATCATATTTAGGAAGCCCTTTCTCCCACCTGCTTTGTGAGATATTGTTTTGCTGAGTGCTGATGTGCGCTCTGTTTGTTCACGGTCGGTGTTTGTTTATTGTTTGTTGTAGTTTCACTTTGGATTAAAAGTATGTGGAACTCAAATCACGCTGCGCCTTGGTCTGTTCATTCTAACAACCATGACAGAATATCCCACCAATCAAGGACCAAGCATCGTGCCATGGAGGAGAAGGTGAGTTGGACCTGGGAGGAGATCGGGAGTGGATGCGAGACCCTTCCTTGGCGGGAGTCGCAAAAAGATCAGGAAGGACAGCAACGACGCCGGGGGCCTCAGCCACAGAAACCCCAAGATGTTTTTTGGGGGGGGCACATAGGGTGGTCGACTGAGCAGCGGGGAGTGCCAGAGCCTGTTTGGAAGTCTGTGGAGGAATTCAATGAAAGATACCGGAGAGAGGTGGAGGCGAGGAGTAGGCTACAGTGCAGGCGTGCTGAAGAGTGTGTCATCAGTCCGGTGCCATCTGTGCCGGCTCCACGCACCAGGCTACCAGTGCGCCTCCCCAGCCCGGTATGTCCTGTGCCGGTTCCTCTCACTCTCCATGAGGAGTGTGTCTTCAGTCTGCCGCCACAGAAACCCCAATATTATTTTGGGAGAAGCACATGGAGCTGGCGGCTGAGCAGAGGGAAGAGCCAGAGACCGTCAGGGAGGCGATGGAGAAGTTGGAGGAGAGAGATGTTGGTCAAGTGTGTTCTCCTCAACATTCGACCCGAGGAGCCTGTCAGCAGTCTGGTGAAACCTGTGCCAGCTCCACGCATCTGGCCTTCAGTGCGCCTCCCCAGTCTGGTACATCATTTACCAGCTCCCCGCACTCGCCCTGAAATGCGTGTCACCAGTCCGGTGCCACCTGTGCTGGCTCCACACACTAGGCCTCCAGTGCGCCTCCCCAGATCAGAGCATCCTGTGCCGGCTCCACGCACTCGACCTGAGGAGCGTGTCATCAGTCCGGTTCAACCTGCGCCAATGCCCATTCCAGGCACGGTGGCCAACCCGTCTCCATGGCCGGAGCCGCCTTCTGCGCCAGTGCCCAGTCCAGGCACGGCATCCAGTATCGCTCCAAGGCCGGACCCTTCCTCTGCGCCGATGCCCAGTCCGGCGTTCAGCCCAGTGCCATGGCCGGATCCGGGGTCTGGGCGGGGCCACGACCCGCACCGGAGCCGCCACCGAAACTAGTAATCCCCCTACCCTCCCCATTTGGTTTCAGGTTATAAGTCAGGAGTCCGCACCTTTGGGGGGGGGGTACTGTACTGTCACGCCCTGACCATAGAGAGCCCTCGGTTCTCTATGGTGTTTAGGTCAGAGCATGACTAGGGGGGTGTTCTAGTCATTTATTTTCTGTTGGTGATTTGTAGGGTTCCCAATTAGAGGCAGCTGGTAATCGTTACCTCTAATTGGGGATCATATTTAGGAAGCACTTTCTCCCACCTGCTTTGTGGGATATTGTTTTGTTGAGTGCTGATGTGCGCTCTGTTTGTTCACGGTCGGTGCTCGTTTATTGTTTGTTGTAGTTTCACTTTGGAGCAAAACGCTATAAAGAAACTCTTCACACCCCTTGACTTTTTCCAAATATTGTTGTTTTTCAGCCTGAATTTGAAATGGATTACATTTAGATTTGTTGTCACTGGCCTACACACAATATCCCATAATGTGGAATTATGTTTTTCAACATTTCTACAAATTAATTAGAAAAGAAAAGCTGAAATGTCTTGAGTCATTACGTATTCAACCCCTTTGTTTCAGCAAGCTGGTTTTTCTATGCTTCGCCAGGACAAAACAGCTGATGCGCAATCTCTAATATTAAAGATGTCTCGAGGTTCTGCTCGCCTGAGTTTAGAGTTTAATCTACAGTGGCAAGAAAAATCATGTGAACCCTTTGGAAATACCTGGATTTCTGCATAAATTGGTCATAAAATTTGATCTGATCTTCATCTAGGTCACAACAATAGACAAACACAGTCTGCTTAAACTAATAACACACAAACAATATGTTTTCTTATATTGAACACACTGTGTAAACATTCACAGTGCAGGGTGGGAAAAGTATGTGAACCCTTGGATTTAATACCTGGTTGACCCTCTTTTGGCAGCGATAACATCAACCAAACATTTTCTGTAGTTGAGGATCAGACCTGCACAACGGTCAGAAGGAATTTGGGACCATTCCTCTTTACAAAACTGTTTCAGTTCAGCAATATTCTTGGGATGTCTGGTGTGAACTACTCTCTTGCGGTTATGCCACAGCATCTCAATCGGGTTGAGGTCAGGACTCTGACTGGGCCACTCCAGAAGCATATTTTCTTCTGTTGAAGCTTTCCTGGTGTTGGTTTACTTCTGTGTTTTGGGTCGTTGCCCTGTTGCATCATCGTTGCCCTGTTGCATCATCGTTGCATTCTGTTGAGCTTCAATTGGCGGACAGATAAAGACATTTTGCAGGAGAATGTTAGGCTAAACTTGGGAATTCATTTTTCCGTTGATGATAGCAAGCTGTCCAGGCCCTGAGGCAGCAAAGCAGCTCTAAACCATGATGCTCCCTCCACCATACTTTACAGTTGGGATGAGGTTTTGATGTTGGTGTGCTGTGCCTTTTTTTCTCTACATCGTGTTGCGTGTTCCTTCCAAACAACTCAACTGTAGTTTCATTTGTCCACAGAATATTTTGCCAGTAGCGCTGTGGAACATCCAGGTGCACTTTTGCAAACTTCAGATGTGCAGCAATGTTTTTCATGGACAGCAGTAGCTTCTTCCGTGGTGTCCTCCCATGAACACCATTATTGTTTAGTGTTTTACATAGCATAGACTTGTCAACAGAGATGTTAGCATGTACCAGAGATTTCTGTAAGTTTTTAGCTGATTTATCTTAACCTCATGGAGCATTCTGCACTGTGCTCTTGCAGTCATCTTTGCAGGACAGCCACTCCTAGGGAGAAGAGCAACAGTGCTGAACATTCTCCATTTATAGACAATTTCTTACCGTGGACTGATGAACATCAAGGCTTTTAGAGAGAATTTTGTAACCCTTTCCAGCTTTATGTAAGTCAACAATTCTTAATCTTAGGTCTTTGAGATCTCTTTTGTTCGAGGCATGCTTCACATCAGACAATGCTTCTTGTGAATATCAAACTCAAATTTTGTGAGTGTTTTTTATAGGGCAAGGCAGCTCCAACCAACATTTCCAATCTCGTCTCATTGATTGAACTCCAGGTTAGCTGACTCCTGACTCCAATCAGCTTTTGGAGTGGTCATTAGCCTAGGGGGTTCACATACATTTTCAAACCTACACTTGGAATGTTTAAATGATGAATTCAATATAGACAAGAAAAACAAACTAATGACACACAAATTATTGTGTGAACCATCCAGAATGCACCAGCTGTTCCGGACGACTGTGTAATCACGCTCTCTTTAAGACTTTTAAGTAGGTTAACATTCACAAGGCTGCAAGGCCAGACATATTACCAGGATGCATACTCAGAGCATGCGCTGACCAGCTGGCAAGTGTCTTCACCGACATTTCCAACCTTTCCAACCTATCTGTGACTCAAGTCTGTTATACCTACATTTCAAGGAGACTACCATAGTCCCTGTGCCCAATGCCAAGTTAACCTGTCTAAAGGACTATCGCCCAGTAGCACTCACATCTGTAGCCATGAAATGCTTTGAAAGGCTGGTCATGGCTCACACACCATCATCCCAGACACCCACTCCAATTCACATACTGCCTCAACAGATCCACAGAAGATGCAATCTCTATTGCACTCCACTTTGGACTCTCCCACCTGGATAAGAGGTACACCTATGTGAGAATGTTGTTCATTTACTACAGGTCAGCATTCAAATACACAGTACCTTCCATGATGATGAGACAGCCTGCAGGGAGGTCAGAGACCTGGCAGTGTGGTGATCGGGAGGTCAAAGACCTGGCAGTGTGGTGCCCGGACAACAACCTCTCCATTAATGTCAGCAAGACAAAGGATCTGATCGTGGACTACAGGAAATGGAGGGTAGAGAATGCCCCCATCCACAGACGGGCTGTAGTAGAGTAGGTCAAGATTTTCAAGTTCCTTTGTGTCCGCATCACTGAGGAATGATCATGGTCCAAACACACTAACATAGTCGTGAAGAGGGCACGACAATGCCTCTTCCCCCTTAGGATGCTGAAAAGATTCAGCTTGGGCCCTCAGATCCTCAAAAGTTCTATAGCTGCAACATTGAGAACATCTTGACCTGCTGCAAAACCGCTTGGTATGGCAACTGCTTGGTGTCCGACAGCAAGGCGATACCGAGGGTAATGTGTACGGCCCAGTATATCACTGTGCCCGAGCTCCCTGCCAGGGGGTCAGAAGAAGGCCCTAAAAATGGTCAAAGACTCCAGCCACCGAGGTCATAGACTGTCCTCTCTGCTACCGCACGGCAAGTGGTAACGATGCACTAAGTCTTGAAACACCCTGAACAGCTTCTAGCCTCAAGCCATAAGACTGCTAAATAGTTATTATAACTATTTGCATTGACCCTTTTTGCATTAACTCTTTTGACTCATCACATACGCTGCTCTTGCTGTCTATTATCCATCCTGTTGTCTAGTCACTTTATTCCTACCTACAGTATATGTACATATCTACCTCAATTACCTCGTACCTCTGCACATCGACTCGTTCCCCGTGTATATAGCCAAGTTATCGTTACTCATTGTGTATGTATTCCTTCGGTTATACGTTTTCAAATTTTCTATTATTTATCATATTACTTATCATACTTTTCTCTGCATTGTTGGGATGGTTCTGTAAGTAAGCATTTTACTGTTAGTCTACACCTGTTTTTTATGAAGCATGTGAGAAATGAAAATGTTATTTTTTTTCTACAGAGAGAACAAGTACGTGTGCACATGTACACTGTCGCGACTAGGGCGTAGCTGCTGAGAGGTTCAGGGTTAAAGAAGGCCTCAGTGTCCAGGAAACCCAATGTAATTGAAAACCTTCAAAACCACATTTAGTAGTGTGCGTGTGTGGGAGATCAACCACTTAACAAGTCATGGCTTGTCTTTGAGTCGTCGTTACTCACTATGACCGAGTGACTCTGGTGATCACCATGGTAAACTGGAACAGACTGAGAGATGGAGAGAGATTTACCTCGCTTCGATAATAAGAACATATAGGGAGCAGAGCAGCATCCATTTTTCAGTACTGCAGTATTATTCTATATTCAATTCCGGAGCTCTGTCTGCTCTGTAAATTTCATACCCAGCCCTTCTGCCACGCCAGGTAGGCTAAAGCAACTGCCTGAAAGATTTGACTTTGAATATGATGTGAACCCAAATCTCTGTATTTTTAATACATTTTGTCAAATACATTAAAAATAAAAAACAGATACCTTATTTACCTTATTATTCAGACCCTTTGCTATGAGAATCGAAATTGAGATCAGGTACATCCTGTTTCCATTGATCATTCTTGAGATGTTTCTACAACTTGGAGTCCACCTGTGGTCAATTCAATTGATTGGACATGCTTTGGAAAGGCACACACCTGTCTATATAAGGCCCCACAGTTGACAGCGCATGTCAGAGCAAAAAACCAAGCCATGAGGTCGAAGGATTTGTCTTTAGAGGTCCAAGACAGGATTGTGTCGAGGCACAGATGTCTGCAGCATTGAAGGTCCCCAAGAACACAGTGACCTACATCATTCTTAAATGGAAGAAGTTTGGAACCACCAAGACTCTTCCTAGAGCTGGCCACCCGGCCAAACTGAGCAATCAGAGGAGAAGGGCCTTGGTCAGGGGTTGACCAAGTTCCTGATGGTCATACTGACATAGCTCTAGAATTTCTTTGTGGAGATAGGTGAACCTTCCAGAAGGACAACCATCTTTGCAGCACTCCACCAGTCAGGCCTTTGTGGTAGAGTGGCCAGATGGAAGCCACTCCTCCGTAAAAAGGCATATGACAGCCCGCTTGGAGATTGCCAAAAGGCACCTAAAGAACAAAATTCTCTGGTCTGATGAAACCAAGATTGAACTCTTTGGCCTGAATGCCAAGTGTCACGTCTGGAGGAAACCTGGCACCATCCCTACGTTGAAGCATGGTGGTGGCAGCATCATGCTGTGGGGATGTTTGTCAGAGGCAGGGACTGGGAGACTAGTCAGGATTGAGGGAAAGATGAATGGAGAAAAGTACAGAGAGATCATTGATGAAAACTGCTCCAGAACGCTCAGGACCTCAGACTGGGGCGAAGGTTCACCTTCCAACAGGACAACGACCCTAAGCACACAGCCAAGATAATGCAGGAGTGTCTTCGGGACAAGTCTCTGAATGTCCTTGAGTGGCGCAGCCATAGCCCGGACTTGAACCCAATCGAACATCTTTGGAGAGACCTGAAAATAGCTGTGCAGTGACGCTCCCCATCCAACCTGACAGAGCTTGAGAGGATCTGCAGAGAAGAATTGGAGAAACTCCCCAAATACAGGTGAGCCAACCTGGTAGCGTCATACACAAGAAGACTTGAGGCTGCAATCACTGCCAAAGGTGCTTTAATACAGTTCTGAGTAAAGGGTCTGAATCAGTAAAAAAAAAAAACATTTGCAAACATTTCTACAAACCTATTTTTGCTTTTTCATTATGGAGTATTGCGTGTATATGATGAGGGGGAAAAAACTACTTAATCCATTTTAGAATACGGCTGTAACGTAACGAAATGTGGTCAAGGGGTATGAATATTTTCCGATTGCACTGTAAGTGAGGGATGGGAAACGTATTGTTATCAAGCACAATTAAAAAGGCAAATACACTTCCTGTCATCGGTATACTGTAAAAGCATCTGTTTGGCCCCTGACCCCTACTAGCCTGAACCAGCTTCCTGTCCCACACACTCAGGAGGAGCCTACTGGAATCTGGTTTCATCAGAGCTGTTTCCCACAGACATGAAGGACATGGAAACCTCACATGAATGGGTTGGGGAACTCCATTTCATCTAGTGGCGGCATTGAGTCTTAACTGCTTGGTTTAGGTCAATCAGACGTTGACTAACAAAGTGACAGTTACATGAAACTTACCCCCTCAGAGGGAGTGTTCCATTCGACAATTGTAAAGATAAATAAGATAACCTTGAACTTATTTGCGTGTGACAACAGCATTTATATGCTGCTGTGTTTTATGGCTGGTACACTGTATATAATTCAACGTTTCAGAAAGCATTACAATAGTGGTGATCCTCACTACCAAGGCAGGAAAAAGTGTCAGATGCTGCATGCTAGATCAACCAATAAAAACAATAAGATTGTCGTAATAACGTTGACCTGTGCCGTTGAACTCTAGCTTCTCTCTGCGGCCCGTCATGGGCAGGGAGACATTGGGCTAAGAAGGGGGTGACTGACGAGGATAATGGAATAGTGAGACCCTAAGTAACCAAATTAGCTTTAGAGGAGCTTTAGGGCTCATTAAACCAGACTATAATCCCCCAGAGGGACGCTGTCCACATATGGCCCTATGACATCATTCCTCCACACCGCTATACATACACACACACACCCTATAAAGTGCTATAATGCACAAACACATCATGGAAAGATGATGAGCAAGGGATTCATAACACAGGATCCTAATCTTATAAAACATGAGTGCACTGGTATCGATGCCTTGATTCACTGGGATATACTTTATGACAAGGAAATGTGGAGTGTCTGGCTGGTTTTATTCACTTATTTATTTATTTCACCTTTATTTAACCAGGTAGGCCAATTGAGAACAAGTTTTAATTTACAACTGCAACCTGGCCAAGATAAAGCAAAGCAGTGCAACAGAAACAACAACACAGAGTTACACATGGGATAAATAAAAGTACAGTCAATAACACAATACAAAAATCTGTATACAGTGTGTGCAAATGAAGTAAGGAGGTAAGGTAATAAAGAAGGACAATAGTGGCGAAGTAATTACAATTTAGCAATTTACACTGGAGTGATATATGTGCAGAAGAGGATGTGCAAGTGGAAATACTGGTGTGCAAAAGAGCAGAAAAACAAAAACAAATATGGGGATGAGGTAGGTGGTTGATTGGATGGGCTATTTACAGATGGGCTGTGTACAGTCTTTTATCGATGGTGGTTATGATGTCGTTTAGGACCTTGAGCGTGGCTGAGGTGCACCCGTGACCAGCTCGGAAAGCCGATTGCATAGCAGAAAAGGTTCGGTGGAATTTGAAATGGTCGGTGATCTGTTTGTTAACTTGGCTTTCGAAGACTTTAGAAAGGCAGGGCAGGATGGATATATGTCTGTAACAGTCTGTCTCCCCCTTTGAAGAGGGGGATGACTTCGGCCGCTTTCCAATCTTTAGGAATCTCAGACAATACGAAAGAGGTTGAACAGACTAGTAATAGGGGTTGCAACAATGGCAGATCATTTTAGGAAGGGAGTGTCCAGATTGTCTAGCCCAGCTGATTTGTAGAGATCCAGATTTTGCAGCTCTTTCAGAACATCTGCTGTCTGGATTTGGGTGAAGGAGAAGTGGGGTGCTGTGGGGGGTGAAGAGTTGTTGGCCGGGGTTTGGGTAGCCAGGTGGAAAGCATGGCCAGCAGTAGAGAAATGCTTGTTGAAATGCTTGATTATCGTGGATTTATCAGTGGTGACAGTGTTTCCTAGTCTCAGTGCATTGGGCAGCTGGGAAGAGGTATTTTTGAAAAAGCTAGGCCTTTGCTTTCCTAACTAACTGTGTGTATTGGTTCCTGACTTCCCTGAAAAGTTGCATATCGTTGGCGACCATTCGAAGCTAGTGCAGTACGCCACAGGGTGTTTTTGTGCTGGTCAAGGGCAGTCAAGTCTGGAGTGAACAAAGGGCTATATCTGTTCTTAGGTCTACATTTTTTGAAGGGGGCATGGTGATTTAAGATGGTGAGGAAAGAACTTAAAAAAAAACAACCAGGCATCCCCTACTGACGGGATGAGGTCAATATCCTCACACTCAACGTCAACAAAACTAAGGAGATGATTGTGGACTTCAGGAAACAGCAGAGGGAACACCTCCCTATCCACATCGATGGAACAGTAGTGGAGAGGGTAGTATGTTTTAAGTTCCTCGGTGTACACATTACAGACAAACTGAATTGGTCCACCCACACAAACAGCATCGTGAAGAAGGCGCAGCAGCGCCTCTTCAACCTCAGGATGCTGAAGAAATTCGGCTTGTCACCAAAAGCAGTCACAAACTTCTACAGATGCACAATCGAGAGCATCCTGTCGGGCTGTATCACCGCCTGGTACGGCAACTGCTCCGCCCACAACCGTAAGGCTCTCCAGAGGGTAGTGAGGTCTGCACAACGCATCACCGGGGGCAAACTACCTCCCCTCCAGGACACCTACACCACCCGATGTCACAGGAAGGCCATAAAGATCATCAAGGACATCAACCACCCGAGCCACTGCCTGTTCACCCCGCTATCATTCAGAAGGCGAGGTCAGTACAGGTGCATCAAAGCTGGGATCGAGAGACTGAAAAACAGCTTCTATCTCAAGGCCATCACTGTTAAACAGCCACCACTAACATTGAGTGGCTGCTGCCAACACACCGACCAGCCACTTTAATAATGGGAATTGATGGGAAATTGATGTAAAATATATCACTAGCCACTTTAAACAATGCTACCTAATATAATGTTTACATACCCTACATTATTCATCTCATATGTATACGTATATACTGCACTCTATATCATCTACTGCATCTTTATGTAATACATGTATCACTAGCCACTTTAACTATGCCACTTTGTTTACATGCGTATCTCATATGTATATACTGCACTCAATACCATCTACTGTATCTTGCCTATGCCGCTCTGTACCATCACTCATTCATATATCTTTATGTACATATTCTTTATCCCCTTACACTTGTGTCTATAAGGTAGTAGTTTTGGAATTGTTAGCTAGATTACTTGTTGGTTATTACTGCATTGTCGGAACTAGAAGCACAAGCATTTCGCTACACTCGCATTAACATCTGCTAACCATGTGTATGTGACAAATAAAATTTGATTTGATTTGATCCTTCCAGGATACCCGGGCCAGGTCGATTAGAAAGGCCTGCCCACAGAAGTGTTTTAGGGAGCGTTTGACAGTGATGAGGGGAGGTTGTTTGACCACGGACCCATAACGGATGCAGGCAATGAGGCAGTGATCACTGAGATCCTGATTGAAAACTGCAGAGGTGCATTTAGAGGGCAAGTTGGTCAGGATGATATCTATGAGGGTGCCCATGTTTATGGATTTGGGGTTGTACCTGGTAGGTTCCTTGATCATTTGTGTGAGATTGAGGGCATCTAGCTTAGATTGTAGGACGGCAGGGGTGTTAAGCATGTCCCAATTTAGATTACTTGGCAGTACGAACTCTGACGATAGATGGGGGGCAATTAATTCAAACATGGTGTCCATGGTACAGCTGGGAGCTGAGGGGGTCTATAACAAGCAGCAACAGTGAGGGACTTATTTCTGAAGAGATGGATCTTTGAAAGTAGAAGCTCGAACCGTTTGGGCATAGACCTGGATAGTATGACAGAACTCTTGCAGGCTATCTCTACAGTAGATTGCAATTCTGCCCCCTTTAGCTGTCCTGTCTTGATGGAAAATGTTGTAATTGGGGATGGAAATTTCTGCATTTTTGGTGGCCTTCCTAAGCCAGGATTCAGACATGGCTAGGACATCAGGGTTGGCGGGGTGTGCTAAAGCAGTGAATAAAGGAAACTTAGGGAGGCTTCTGATGTTAACATGGATGAACCCAAGGCTTTTACGGTTGCAGAAGTCAACAAATGAGAGCACCTGGTGGGGGTAAAGTGGGGGTAAACCTAAGCATTGAGTGACGATGGGAGAGGTTGCATCTCTGGAGGCGCCAGTTAAGCTAGGTGCGGTCTCCACATGTGTGAGGGGGGGACGGACAAGGGGGCTATCTAAGGCATGTTGAGCAGGACTAGGGGCTCCGCAGTAAAATTAAACAATGAGAGCTGCCCTAAACAACAATATACAAGCCATATTGACATTAGAGAAAGGCATAAAGCAATCACAGGTGTTGATTGGGAGAGCGAAGACAACAACGGGTGAGACAACATGGCGATGAATGGGCAGAGAGGGTCAGTTAGCTACAGACAGGGCCTGGGTTCGAGGCTGGAGCCGACAGATAAACAAAATGAAGTACCGTGTTAATGAACAGTCCATCAGGCATCAGCTGTGTAGCCGAGTGATCATAGGGTCCACTGAGAAGCAATAGATGAAACAGGGAGGCGCTCGGTAGTCGAACGGCTAGTGGTTACAGTGACCTACACTGTTACAGTATGTCCTGTAAGTTGGGTTGGTTCTAGAGGAATGTCTGGGTCGTTTCTTGTCCTCCACAGATCAGCTCTGATGCTATTCACTGTTCTCCAATTACACCCCCTGTAATCTGGGCCCCTGTCTGAATGTCCCTGAGCAACAGAGGAGACAGGTGGAGAGCAGAAGGACATGCATCGTTTACCCCAGTAATCAGGAGAAAGGCCAAAAGGAGACAAGAGAAACCATGCAATAGCTTCCAATGACTGGTATTCTCTGATTGTTAGACACAATGATGGTGGCTCTGAGGGCGGCTTATCAATGCCAAACACAGAGGAAAGAGAAAGAAACGTACTCCATCATCTGATCTGAAATTCACATCATCTTGTCTTCTGGCTGTCTGTGGAAGTGAGGATCCCTCTCTCCTTTCCCTTGGGGTAGAGTAAATAAATCTTCTCCTTCATCTCAACGGTGAACTGTTGGGACTCCCGAGTGGTGAAGTTCTAAGAGACTGCATCTCAGCACAAGAGGTGTCACTGCAGTACCTGGTTTGAATCCAGGCTGCATCACATCCGACTGTGATTGGGTGTCCCATAGGGCGGTGCACAATTCGGCCCGGGGTAGGCCGTTATTGTAAATAATAAAAAATAATAAACGGAAGAAGCAATCCATCGGACAGAGTATGAAACGGCCTTTTCTGGTAATTATGACTGTCTAGATAAAAGCATCACAGTGAAGAACACGGCTATCCTTATTGTTTGGCCGTTGCACATTTTACAGGCCCTGCAGATCCATTAACGGGTGATGGGAAATAGTTGGGGCGAGGCGTGGAATCTACCGTCTTTGAGATGCAAATACCGCTCAGAGCTGAAAGACCCAGAGAAACAGGTGTTCAAGGAAGTGCGTTAATGTGCGTATCTGAGGGTGGTTGGATGATTGGGGGAGTATACGGAGATCACATTACCCTCTATCCAGTCATCTTCTGTTCTGCCATCAGTATCTTTTGCACCAAATGTTTTACTATATTGAACGAGAAACAGACATAACTGATTAGTCCAAGAATATCACATTTTATTCATGTAAATGCGAGTGGCTTGGTTCATACACAGCTGGTAGATACAAGGAGATGTAGTCTAATAACAAAACTAAAATGGAGAGTGCCTTTACTATCTCTGCATCATCACTCATGGCAATGTGGAAAGTTGATAGGAGGAACCAGAAGAATATAGCTAAGTATAATCTAAAATGAGATCAACATAATGCCTAATTTGTTAGCATTTAGGTTCCAAACATTGACAATTCTTCTTTCAGATGAAGTTCCAGCAACAGAGAATCTCCCAAATGTGCTTAATCTATAACTTTTTTCCCATACGTACCGCGTTCCCCAAAAATCCATGCACACTTAACGTGGTTGTAGAAATATGACCCAGGATCATTAGCACATTTGAGTCTGATTAGACCCATGCTAGGATTTCCTGTTTAACAAAGCTCAATGTACACACCAGTATTTAAAGAGCTGAGATACCCTTCTGCACATTTCACCTTCTATTGTGTCAGATTGTTGGTAAAATGTGTCAGAACTCAGGTGGATATAGATTTCCCACTAATATATATATATTTGGAAAGTATTCAGACGCCTTGACTTTTTCCACATTTTGTTACGTTTCAGCCTTATTCTAAAATGGATTAAAATAGTTTCCCCCTCATCAATCTACACACAATAAATACCCCATAAAGACAAGGAAAAAGCGATAAAAAACATTTTAAAAACTGAAATATCACATTTACATAAGTAAGACCCTTTACTCAGTACTTTGTAGGAGCACCATTGGCAGCGATTACAGCCTCAAGTCTTCTTGGGTATGGCACTACAAGCATGGAACACCTGTATTTGGGGAGCTTCTCCCATTCTTCTTTACAGATCCTCTCAAGCTCTGTCAGATTGGATGGGGAGCGTTGCTGCACAGCTATTTTCAGGTCTCTCCAGAGATGTTCGATCAGGTTCAAGTCTGGGCTCTGGCTGGGCCACTCAAGGACTTTGAGACTCGTCTGTGTGCTTAGGGTCATTGTCCTGTTGGAAGGTGAACCTTCGCCCAGTCTGAGGTCCTGAGCAGGTTTTCATCAAAGATCTCTCTGTACTTTGCTCTGTTCATCTTTCTCTCGATCCTGACTAGTCGCCCAGTCCCTGCTGCTGAAAAACATCCCCACAGCATGACACTGCCACCACCATGCTTCACCGTAGGGATGGTGCCACGTTTCCTCCAGATGTGACGCTTCAACCGAATGGATTGGACTTCTCTGACATGAACTGTCAACTATGGGACCTTTTATATAGACAGGTGTGTGCCTTTCCAAATTATGTCCAATCAATTGAATTTACCACAGGTAAACTCTAATCAAGATGTAGAAACATCTCATGGATGATTAATGGAAACAGGATGCACAAAAATTCAAAAACCCTGTTTTCGCTTCGTCGTTATGGAGTATTCTGTGTGAACTGATGAGAAACTCATAATTGAATCCATTTTAGAATAAGGCTGTAACGTAACAAAATGTGGAAAAAGTGCTCATGATACTTTCCAAATGCACAGTACACTAAACAAAAATATAAATGCAACTAGCGACAATTAAAGATTTTACTGACAGTACATAAGGAAATAAATGTATTCATTGCGCCCTAATCTATTGATTTAACATGACTGTGCAGGGGTGCAGCCATGGGTGGGATTAGGCACCCACTTGGCAGCCAGTCCCAGCCAACCATTATTAGCTTTTCCCTACACAGGGGCTTTATTAGACAAAATACACCCCCCCCATTCAATTCTCTGGCAACAGCTCTGGTGGACATTCCTGCAGTCAGCATGCCAATTGAACGCTCCCTCAAAACTTGACAATAGTGGCATTGTGTTGTGTGACAAAACGGCACATTTTAAAAGTGGCCTTTTATTGTCCCCAGCACAAGGTGTACCTATGTAATGATCATGCGGTTTAATCAACTTCTTAATAAGCCACTGTCAGGTGGATGGATTATTTTGGCAAAGGAAAAATGCTCACTAAAAGGGATGTTAGCATATTTGTGCAAAAAATTTGAGAGACAAGCATTTTGTGCGTATGGAAAATTTCTGGGATTTTTTATTATTTCAGCTCATGAAACCAACACTTTACAAGTTGTGTTTACAATTTTGTTCAGTGTATATACACACACATGGACAATTTTAGAGAAGACAAACAATGTTATTGTTCATTCTATTCTTAAAGGGATTGACCAGGGACAAAGTGCTTCATCTTAGACAAATATAAAATCTATAGTATATTACATTTTATACTACGCTATGTGCAAGTGTGAAAATCTTCAGCAATTTTTATGGAAATCGTCCTTTTACCATACAAAAATGTACAATCATTTTTTTACCCAGTTCTTTCAAACAAATGTTCCCTTCAGAAACATCAACTGGTGTATTCTTATCTACAGGAAAATATTTGACCGTGACACACATTTACGTGAAACATAGATGATTGTATACAAAGAAATTGTGCAGAGTTAATAAACAGCTATACACAAATAGCTTATACTTCTCATCAAAACAGCTAGATGAAATCAACATGGCTGAGTATGATAGGAGTGGTTATCGACTGGCATTCTACCATGTTTCTTCCACTGCATGACCACACACACACACACACACACACACACACACACACACACACACACACACACACACACACTCTCACTCTCACTCTCACTCTCACTCTCACTCTCACTCTCACTCTCACTCTCACTCTCACTCTGTTCTCTGGAGCTCAGCAAAGAATCAAACACACTCAGGAATAATTCAGACAACATGGCTCTTACAACACATACTAACTATATGTCAAAACATCAATTCAACAAGATTTGGTCTAGTGACAGGAATTGTCCAGCAAATGTTAATTTCCTTCATTTAAAACTATGATGATATACAGATGATTGATTTTCCCTCAACCAGTGAATCAAGTTCTTTCATTGGTCAGGGCAGGAAAATGCCCCACAGAGCCCTCTAGTGTTCATCCACATCCACTACAACCAGAGAGAAAGGATGCACCAATGAGTGAATGACAATAGCATTCATCTTTATACAGTATGTTGGCAACCTATGTGATTCAAAATATTCTGCTGGGATTACAATTTAATTGAATTGACATTCCCTGTGACTGAACTAAATCTAACAATGCTGGCTTGGTGTGTGTTGGCAATGTAGTGTCTCATACTACAGTATATATTAGGTGGAATACGTAAATAGGCAGTGGTCCAGCCTCCAGATCCAGAACTCTTGGCTAAGCAGACTTCATAGTTATGTCATCTGATATTGACTCAGTCTAAGACTTTTTCAGTGAGAATAGATTGAGATAATGAACTGATCTGATTATACAAGCCTGCCACTCAGCCCAAGTGCATGTATACCCGTATGGCCAACTAAACGAAAGTTAGTGCTGCACTCTCCCAACTGATTGAATTGTCATTTCGCATATGTGTGAGGAAAAACAACTACTACTTGGTCTATGCCAGAAGCTTCCAATTGTTTTAGAGTGTTTTGCTATGGATGCAAATGGCTATAATGGAAAGGGTCAGTCAAGAGGTGTGGGACCTGATTGTCAGGGCAGAGGTGGGGATGGAGGTGTCATGGCTATCCGTACCCGCTACAGGTAGGTGTCATGGCTATCCGTACCCGCTACAGGTAGGTGTCATGGCTATCCGTACCCGCTACAGGTAGGTGTCATGGCTATCCGTACCCGCTTACAGGTAGGTGTCATGGCTATCCGTACCCGCTTACAGGTAGGTGTCATGGCTATCCGTACCCGCTTACAGGTAGGTGTCATGGCTATCCGTACCCGCTTACAGGTAGGTGTCATGGCTATCCGTACCCGCTACAGGTAGGTGTCATGGCTATCCGTACCCGCTTACAGGTAGGTGTCATGGCTATCCGTACCCGCTACAGGTAGGTGTCATACTCTGTGCTGCTCAGGCTCTGATTGGAGCCTAGCAGGGCTGTGTCTTTGAGGGGGGAGGGCTCGATGGGTTCAAGGTAGGCTGCCAATGGGGTCGGAGAGCTGTTTTTCTTCCCATTCTTCTGCTCTTTGGTATTTTTCCTTTCCTTGTCCTCCCCATTGCTCTTGGTTGCCAGGGGTGACTCAACTATGATGGTGGGGTTCTGTCTCAAGTCTTGGCGACTGGGCGGCTCGGCAGCCATGATGGCCTTGGCGCCGTGCATTCTGGGAAGGGACTTGCAGTGCAACTCACCCCGGGTCTCCTTCCAGCGCCGCACTGATGCCAGGTGCTCCTTCTCAATGTCCCGCTCTGACACCGGCAGCTCTAGAATCTGGGACAGAGCACAAGGAGTAGTGGTTAACCAGTGGTCTTAGCAGAAATCATGACTGTAATAGTGTTTTATTAAAGTATCACTAGGTGGCAGCAGGGTATTTTTGCAGTTTACACCACAACCCTTAGCATGCAATGTGGCCATGACAGTCTCGTCATTCTCAGCTATTCTTAAAGTGACTAAAAAACATGACACTGAGCATTCTCCAGTAATTGATGTTTCTGTTCTATAAGTATGGCTGTGGGTGGTTGTACCTCCCGCACTAGAAACCCCTCCTGCATGTAGCGTGTATCTATGGTCTTTAGCAGCTCCATAGTCTCATACTGGCCCTGACACGTCTTCAGCTTGTCCTGGGAGCCCAGCATGCACTTCAACAACACCAGGCCCACCCGGAAGATGATCTTCACTCCTGGACGAACACACACCAGACAGCAGTGGTGTAATGTGCTTAAGTAAAAATACTTTTAAAAAACTACTGAAGTAGTTTTAGGGTATCTGTACTTTACAATTTATATTGATGACAACTTTTACTTCACTACATTCCTGACACTCAAAAGTACTTGTTACATGTTGAATGCTTAGCAGGACAAGAAAATGGTCTAATTCACATACTTATCAAGAGAACATCCCTGGTCATTCCTACCGTGGACTCACTAAACACATGCTTAGTTTATGGGCATGTGATGAAAGAAATAAAAGCTTAAATAAATACAATTCTCTACTCTTATTCTGACATTTCACATTCTTAAAATAAAGTGCTTGATCCTAACTGATCTAAGACAGGGAATTTTTACTAGGATTAAATGTTAGGAATTGTGAAAAACTGAGTAACACTCCTGAGACAGGTGTGTGTGTTCCTTTGTATGTTTCAATGTGTATATGATGTACACTACCGGTCAAAAGATTGGGGTCACTTAGAAATGTCCTTGTTTTTGAAAGAAAAGCACATTTTTTGTCCATTAAAACAATAAATTGATCAGACATACATACAGTGTAGAAATTGTTAATGTTGTAAATGACTATTGTAGCTGGAAACGGCAGATGGCAATTTCTCACATGGAATAGCCTTCATTTCTTAGAACAACAATAGACTGACAAGTTTCAGAAGAATGTTCTTTGTTTCTGGCCATTTTGAGCCTGTAATCTAATCCACAAATGCTGATGCTCCAGATACTCAACTAGTCTAAAGAAGGCCAGTTTTATTACTTCTGTTAATCAGAACAGTTTTAACCTGAGCTAACATAATTGCAAAAGGGTCTTTTAATGATAAACTTGGATTAGCTAACACAATGTGCCATTGGAACACAGGAGTGATGGATGCTGATAGATGTAGATATTCCATAAAAAAATCTGCCGTTTCCAGCTACAATAGTCATTTACAACATTAACGTCTACACTGTATTTCTGATCAATTTGATGTTATTTTAAGATGGACAAAAAAAAAGTGTTTTTCTTTCAAAAACAAGGACATTTCTAAGTGACCCCAAACTTTTGAACGGTAGGGTATGTAATGATGAGTAGGCCGGCGTGTGTATGTTTCTGTATGTCAAAAGAGCATGCCTCTCAGTGCACTCATGTGGACAGAATTTAATGTGTGTATGTTTACTGTGTGGAATGTCTCTCTCACCCTCACAGAGGAACATGTCCCAGACGCGCAGCACGGAGACCCAGGGCAGGGTCCTGGAGAAGGCACACATGAACCACTCCGTCATGTACAGGATGGGGTCCAGCTTGTGCTTCTTCAGGTGGCGGTGAGCCAGAGGAGACACCCGCTTCAGCAGAGTAAACAGGATCTCTCCATCCAGTTGGATCGCCTCCTACAGGAGCACACAGGAACAACAGTCAGAAAGGAGAGCAGACTCCTTCCTCTGTTAAATCTAATAGTTGCATTATCTGGACCACATTGGTCTGGTCACCCTCTCACTCAGGGTATTATGTCATTAGCATGTCACGGTCACAGACAACAAGCTACAGGTATGCAATGACAGCATAACATGCCAGCTAGAGAGCTGGCCCAATAATATGTACTGCAAGCCTGCATTTCAACATGATTGTCACCTAAAATTGTACAGCTTTTCTTTTCCAAGACACGGGTGTTCCTGACAATGATAAACATGCTGAATGAATGTTTCATTTGATTTTAGTGACAGGTAAGTTCTTTGAGTTAACCCAATTAACTGTATCCCGTATGCCTGATCTTTGAACCCTAGTAAAAGACCTCACCCTGTCACAGCCAACAGTCAGCAAATTCTCTAAAAGCACATGATCTTGGGTCATTGTATTTTTTTGTCTATGTGTTCTTTTAGAGTATAAGTATGAGTGAAGGAGAGAGAATGTGTATGTAGTTTGAAGGAACGTGCATCTTACCAGCCCTGCACTGTAGTATCCGGGAAGGTACTTCTCACAGATCTGGACCAGACCCCAGAATGCATCCTGTCAATAAAGCACAAACAAATTAAACATGCAACATTATCAGAAAACGTTGTGGTGTGAGTAACCGTCTGTGCAGGCTCACCTCAGCAGGCATGTGCATTAGCAGCACAGCAGCAATGGGAGCCTGAGCCTGGCAGTAACCCTCCTCTGGCCGGTGCAGAGTATAGGCCTTCAGGACACGGTAGAGGTCCTGCTGCCTAAATACATAGTAAGCACAATTCAGTTACTGAAAAATACTGAGACAAAGGCACAAGTAACACCAACAGAAACAATGACCCATTCACGTTGCTTACCCATGGCCTCCTCTTGCCACAAACATCTCATGGAAGGGGAACTGTCTGTGGAGGTCCCTCTCTATCACATCCACCCACTTAGGGTCTCCTGCCTGACTGTCCAGCTCCTTAAAAACAAACACAGCTATTTACATGCTACACCATGTGTAAAAGTATAAGTGTGTGTGTGTGAGACAAACTGGTATTAACGGTGGACGGTAGTGAGTAACCTCAAATTTGCCCTTGTTCTGCTCCCTCTTCACCTTTCCTCCAGACAGGTAGAGCCACGCCCGGCCTCTCAGAGAGGGGGGTATGCCCTTCTGACAGCGCAGCTTCATCTAGGGATATGGAGTTAGTGCTACGGTTACAGCCACTCATTATCATGCACGGTCAGATCAGTTTAAAAATCACAGGAATTCCGTCAGTGTAATATATTAAAATATCAAGCAAGGGGGACAGGTTGTTCAAGTATGTGTTCAATGTGTGTTCTTTTGTGTTCTTTTCTCCAGGCTGGTTTGTATACACTGTGTGTGTAATAATAAATGAGCTGAGTTACACATTGCAAAACAGGTTGGCTGTGGTGACTGGAATGTGACCTGACAGGTACATACTGTAGTATCCAAAGCAGTCACTCAACAGGAGTAAAAGGGGTGACACATGACAGCTCGCAAGGCTACCTTAACATGCGTCTAGAAAAGACCAACACAGGAATTTGCTGTTATTGTCAGCAATGGGATTTGTGTAGATCAGCCAGTGTTTGACTGACTTACTTTCTTGTGTCTCTTTGCCATCCACTTGTCCCAGTTGTTGAGCATGTCCAGCCATTTGGCCTCCCTCTGCCTCAGCACCTCAGGAGGGATGTTTTCAGCTCTGTGGGAGTCAGGAAGACAGACAGACCGACCCAGGGTCACACTACAGACACATACACCTGTCTCTCTAAACAAAACTCTCAGGATTTTATTACTTTAGACATGAAAAGAAAAAAGGTAGTCAAATGGGCAACCAGACTTTTTACATCGACACCCCTTTGTTTTACACCGCTGCTACTTGCCGTTTATTATCTATGCGGTCACTTGACCCCTACCTACATGTACAAAATAACCCCACTAACCTGTACCCCCGCACACTGACTCGGTATATTGCCTCGTTACCGTTATGTAATCTTGTGTTACTTTTTTATTACATTTTTTTACTTTGAGTAAATATTTTCTTAACTATTTTTTGAACTGCTTTGATGGCTCAGGGCCTGTTAGCGTTTCATGGTAAGGTTGTTGGTACCTGTTGTATTCGGCGAATGTGACAAATACAATTTTGACTTGATTGTCAACACAGACAACAGTGAAACAAGAGGAGAGTGAGGGCCGGGGGCCAAACAGGAAGCGCCATCCATCACACAGGAAGTTGTCTTGGAGAAAAACAAAAATACAAGCTGCTTCCTGTTGCTTTTTAAAATCATTCGACCAGAGGAGCCTACATTGTTTCTTTCAGAAACAACCCTTTCGCCAGAAAACTTGAGCCATATGATCATAGTGTCCGTTGAAACAAGAGCAAAGTCGACAAAGTTGTGTCCATCATAATAATTAATTGCATTCATTTTTGCACCATGAGATCAATTATCAGTTCTAAACATGTATTTTTCTTCTCTATGCTGCCTGCAGCATGATCAAGTTTCCCTAGCGGACATGATAGACAGTTGCAGGTCAGAGCAAGTCTCCAGAGGCGCTGAGCCGGACGACCATGTATTTATCCTGCTGCAGAATTAATTACGGCCAGCTGGTGAAATGAATGACTTAAATGAACGAGTCACTCAGAAAAAACAAATCTTGACTCGACTCAGCAAAGAGTCGTTCAAAAAGAACGAATTATCCGTGAACTGCACATCACTACCTCCAAGCCATAAGACTTCTAAACAAGACTGATAAATAGCTACCTCCAGTTACCCTTTTTTGCACCAACTCTCGATGACTATGCACACACACACTGGACTCTACCCACAAATATACTGTACTTACACCAACACACACAAAAGCTGAGACGATAAACTGAAAAAGATTGACAACGACTATACCGACCACTTATCGTGGGCATTTTGCTGATATCGTTCACTATGATAAGTAGCCTATACTAGAGAAATATGGGTGACTTAATGGGAAAATTGGTAGCTACAAACATTCAAACTAGTAGTTTAAAGGGTCAGAAAAAAAAATAGTTTACATTTAATGTTGTACATGTCTTGTTTTTCACACTCTGTACAAAATAATAAAATGCAGTACTACAGAATATTTCTTAACGTAGCTCTTTATTAGCTAGCTATAACGGGCATGTTCACCTATCGCCAGCCAGGCTCAAACGACCATGACCTAACCATTTGGGTGGTCTTAACCAATCATAGCACAGTATGATATGGCGGTAAAATGCATCCAATTACAACTCAGTACGTTTACACACATGAATATTACATCCCCCTTCTTTTAAAACAAAAGAAAATATTTACATATTTTAAGTGTTTCTTTTGAATACATGCTCTGTAGTGTGAACTCAAGGTAGGTACCCATTTATATTGCATACTACACCAACTGAATCAACATAGACTGAATCAATAATCCAACATACTGTTACTTTTCAAACAAGGGATTCTCAGCAACTCAGCTTTCACTGTAGAAATAACATCTTAACATTTCAAACAAATACATTACCAGAGCATTTCAAGTCAACTTTTCAATAACAAGTTTACAGTCTGGAACTCTTTTAGGGCAGCGATCCGCCTACACCCTTTGACATTGCACAGGTCTAGGACAGCTCTGGGCTTGACCTCTCTTCCTGACCTTGTGCAATATGATGCTGAGCATGCTTCCGTGTCAGTCAACAGTTCTTGTGGTGTAGCAGGATTTAGCTAAGTCTGTGGCTCATCAATAGCTGGGCTGGGGATTTGAAGTTGTCAACTGGAGTGTTGCAGTATTCAAGGAGACTGAGGTAGGGTCTCTCTTGTCTGCTTTTGCTTTGTCCATGAGCGATTTAGCAATCTGCACCGATTTTTCAGCAAGGCCATTACTTTGAGGGTAATGTGGGCTTGTGGTGACATGTGTGAAATCCCATGCTTATGTGAAGGATTCAAATTCATTTGATTTGTAACAGGGCCCATTGTCAGATATTAAAGTCTCTGCAATGCCATGCCTGGCAAAGGCTGCTTTCAGCTTGTGTATCACAGCTGCAGATGTGGTGCTGTGAAGCTTGTCGAGTTCGAAGTATCTGCTGTAGTAGTCCACTGTTACGATGTAGTCCTCGTTGCTCCAGGTGAACAGATCGGTTGCCACGACCTGCCAGGGTCGGTCTGGGATACAGTGAGGCAACATCGGCTCTTTGGTGTTTGAGGGGCGTCGGTCTGGGATACAGTGAGGTAACATCATCTCGATTGGTGTTTGAGGGGCGTCGGTCTGGGATACAGTGAGGTAACATCGTCTCGATTGGTGTTTGAGGGGCGTCGGTCTGGGATACAGTGAGGTAACATCGTCTCGATTGGTGTTTGAGGGGCGTCGGTCTGGGATACAGTGAGGTAACATCGTCTCGATTGGTGTTTGAGGGGCGTCGTTCAATACATATGGCGCATTTACCAACGATGTCCTCTATTTGTTTGCACATTCCGGGCCAAAACCAAATGTCCCGTGCTCTCAGTTTGCACTTTTCCATGCCCATGTGTCCAGCATGGATCTTTGTCAAAATCTCTTCTCTGAGACTAGAAGGAATAATGATTTTCTCTCCTTTGAAAATTATTCCGTTGATCTGTGATAGTTCATCACGATGGTTCCAGAATTCTGAGACGCTGTGATGGCATTTTCTCCTCTCCTCAGGCCATCCATCCTGTATGACTTTCCTCAGCTGTGTGAGTTGTGAGTCCTTTTCTGTTTCTGCTTGGATCTCCTTCAGTTTTGTGTCACTAACTGGTAAGTTGCTGTACACAGTGTGCACTTGCATGTCCATGCCTTCATTGAGGCTGCTGTCTTTGCCTGGACGGCGAGTTATTGTGAAGTTGTATTTTTGTAGTTGAAGGATCATTCTCTGTAGCCTTGGCGGGGCAGCGGCTAGTGGTTTCCTCATAATTGACTCAAGGGGCTTGTGGTCGGATTCCACAATGACTTGTCGTCCATATATGTACAGATGGAAACGTTTACATCAGAACAGAATGGCGTAGAGCTCCTTTTCAATTTGAGCGTAGTTGATTTCACAGTTTGTGAGAGATTTCGAAAGGTAGCCGATGGGCTTTCCTTCTTGCACCTAGTCCATACTTCGACGCGTCCACTTGGAGTCTGAGCTCTTTGTCGGGGTCGTAGTAGGCAAGTATTGGTCCTCGTTCTCTCGTGATCAAGTCTTTCACATTCTGGAAAGCAATGTCGTGTTGCTTGTCCCAGAGAAACTCATTGGACTGCTTTAGCAGCTGACGCAGGGGTGCATTAGCATTGGAAAGGCTGGGTGCGAACTTGGCTAAGTAGTTGACCATACCAAGCACTGTTTCCAGCTCTGCACGGTTCTTTGATGGCTCCATTTATTTTACGGCTGAGATCTTCTGTGGATTTGGCTAGATTCCAGTCGCTGTGAGAAGATGTCCGAAGTAGCTGACCTCTGTAGCGCCGACTATGCTCTTCTCGGGGTTGAGCCGGACTCCTCTCTCGCAGGACCTATGCAGCATCGCGCTGAGGTTTCGGTCGTGCTCCTCTTTGGTTCGACCATAGACAAGGATGTCGTCCACAATTGCCACAACTCCATCGAGGCCTTCAAACACTTCGGCGATCTTTCGCTGAAACTCGTCTTGGGCTGAGATAATCCCAAAAGGCAGGCGACGGAACCTGTAGCGTCTAAACGGTGTGTTGAATGTTGTGAGCTTGATAGCCCAGTAGCCTGATCTAGTGTCCATGACACTGAAGTAGTGTGCTCCCGCTAGCTTGTGTGTGATGCCATCTAGTGTTGGTAAAGGGGGCATTTGATAGCCTTGTTCATATCGCTTGGGTCGAGACACACTCAGAGCTTGCCTGTGCGTGGTTTCGCCACAAAGACTAACACGTTTACCCAGTCAGTCGGTTCTGTAACCTTGGTGACTATGTCAGATTGCTCCATGCTCTCCAACTCTTTCTTCAGACGGGCACGGACTCTAGTTACTTACATTTACATGATTAGCTCAATCAGGTAATATTATTTATGGAGAAATTATTTTATAGAATAGCATGTCATATCACTTAATCCGGCATAGCCAAAGACAACACTAATCACTTTACCCCTAACTATATGTACATATCTACCTCAATTACCTCCTACCCCTGCACATCTACTCTGTACTGGTACTCCCTGTATATAGCCATGTTATTTGGATTGTTATTCACTGTGTATTTATTCCTTGTCTCTCTATTTTTATATACTTTTTTATCTTTATCTCTGCATTCTTGGAAAAGGACTCTTAAGTAAGAATTTCACTGTTACACCTGTGGTTTACAAAGCATGTGACAAATAAAATTAGATTTGGAATTATACTGTGTCATTGTTCTCATTATATGTAGCCTCTACTTTTTCTCAGCGATGAATGAAAATAACTCCCTGTTCACCCACGACTGCATGGCCAGGCACGACTCCAACACCATCATTACGTTTGCTGACAACAACAGTGGTAGGCCTGATCACAGACAACGACAAGACAGCCTTTAGGGAGGAGGTCAGAGACCTGGCCGGGTGGTGCCAGAATAACAACCTATCCCTCAACGTAACCAAGACTAAGGAGATGATTGTGGACTACAGGAAAAGGAGCATCGAGCATGTCCCCATTTTCATCGACGTGGCTGTAGTGGAGCAGGTTGAGAGCTTCAAATTCCTTGGTGTCCACATCAACAACAAACTAGATTGGTCCAAACACACCAAGACAGTCGTGAAGAGGGCACGACAAAGCCCATTCCCCCTCAGGAAACTAAAAAGAATTGGCATGGGTCCTAAGACCCCTCAAAAGGTTCTACAGCTGCAACATCGAGAGCATCCTGACCGGTTACGTCACTGCCTGGTACGGCAATTGCTCGGCCTCCGGACGCAAGGCACTTCAGAGGGTAGTGCGGACGGCCCAGTACATCACTGGGGCAAAGCTGCATGCCATCCAGGACCTCTACACCAGGCGGTGTCACAGGAAGGCCCTAAAAATTGTCAAAGACCCCAGCCACAGACTGTTCTCGGAACCAGAGTGCCAAGTCTAGGACAAAAAGGCTTCTCAATAGTTTTCACCCCCAAGCAATAAGACTCCTGAACAGGTAACCAAATGGACTACTTGCATTGTGTGCTCCCCCCCAAACCCCTCTTTTACACTGCTGCTATTCTCTGTTTATCTTATATGCAGTCACTTTAAGTATACATTCATGTACATACCACCTAAATTGGCCCGACCAACCAGTGCTCCCGCACATTGGCTAACCGGGCTATCTGCATCGTGTCCCACCACCCGCCAACCCCTCTTTTTACACTTCTGCTACCCTCTGTTCATTATATATCACTTTAATGATACCTACATGTACATACTACCTCAATAAGCCTGACTAACAGGTGTCTGTATGTAGCCTTGCTACTCTTTTTTTCAAAATGTCTTTTTACTGTTTTATTTCTTTACACACACACACCTTTTTCCCCCCTCGCCATTGGTTAGAGCCTGTAAGTAAGCATTTCACTGTAAGGTGTACAACCGTTGTATTCGGTGTACGTGACAAATAAACTTTGATTTGAAATAGGTTGTGTGTTGTAAGTTTTATTTTATTTATGTAGCCTAAGGGGAGGCACAGACCTCAGACTTATCAAGCATACAAGGCAATAGCACATACACAGATCTATGAACACACATACCACTGTTCTGTCACAGTGGCAGCAACTGTGGTAGCCGTAGCATCATTAGTCAAAGAACAACATGCCCTTCCCCTTCCAATGGAGCAAACCAAAACAGCCAGAAAAGCCTGGTGCAGAATGCACAACAAAAATACTTAACAATAATAATAAAAAGACAGTTTGAACAGGCTAAAACTAACAAGCTCTTCCCTTAAGAGGCTCTGTCAAGTCTGCTTTGTTTAGACTTTTTACATTCATTCTAGGGGCTGCCTCGCAGTCTTTAAGTCTACATCCAACAAAATGGGCCGAACACTTAGGCCTGCATTCTCTTTCAAACTCCAGCAGATCATATGACATGACAGATACTAGGAGATAAAAACACCAGAGTGAAAGACAAGGGGTCACTCATGCCGTGCAAACAGCAGTGCCTCACACAAGCACCTGCTTTACAAGGTAGACAAATACCAGGTAGTACAAAGGGCTGAGTGCAGCACAGACAGACAGTGATTGGCATTAGCCTGGCTGAATTAGTGCAGACTATCAGATTACAGTCATCCCGGGTCGAGGGTGACCTCAGGAAGCTCTTGGTAAACAGGGACAGGTGTAGTCCAAATACTAGCATTTTGAGCAATCGCTCTCAAATACAAAATACCATACACAGTTCAGAGTGCTGGGATGTGGCATCCTTTTTATCACATCTTGACACTAGGGGGAGGGGCCTGTCATTGGTGGGGGAGGATCAGCGTCTGATCTCTTCCTACTCCTCAAAGGAAATGAATCCTCAGACAAAACAGTGGAACACTTGCCACAGCCTGTGAAGGACACAGAAAACAGGAAGCTCTGAGAATTCCCCTAGTTCTGCCCACCACCTACTCCTAGTGCTTGTCAACCACTCACAGGGGGCCTAAACACAAGATAAATAAATGCATATCACAATAGGTTGTATGTAGAGTCAGAAGACGTTTGTTTGGACCAAGTGGTGACACATCAGGCAGTATTCTGATTTGCAGGGAACCAGCGGCACATGTTGAACTCAGTGGCTAAAAGCCATAGTAGTGTAGAAAAGAAAATGCCTGTGTCCGAATACCCATACTTGTGTTCTAAATAGTAGGCTTCTTGGGCATGCAGGAATTTTAATCTGATCCTAAAGTCTTCTTAGACTCAACAACTCAATTATCAGCAGACAAATAATTATCAATAAAAACAGAGACATTGTTAAAAGATTAACGCGGAGGAAAAACAACAGGAAAGGACGGCTTTCCCATAAAATTCATTTAACATTTTGGGACAAAGTAGCGCCCCTATTTACACAAATGACAACACACGTCACTCAATTCAGTGCTTCCTAGTTACATGTATTAAAACGAGGAAAATCTGGAGAGTCCTCTACTGATTACAGATCCATAACTTCAATAACTTGTGACAAAATAATAAAGCTCATTAGCAATGAGAATGGCAAAAGTATTACCCAGACTTGATACATACCAAACAGGGCATATTAAAAATAGACAAACAAATACAATAACATTTCAGTTTAATACAATATGCTAAAAAACAAGGTATAGATTTATCAATAATGGCTGGTGATGTCGAAAAGGGTTTTGACCCTATTGAATGGCCTTTTCTATTCGAAAAATATAACATTCTGCCTGCAGCTATGGAACCTTGACCTGTTCACTGGTCGTGCTACCCTGTCCCGGACCTGCTGTTTCGACCCTCTCTCTCCCCGCTATGAAAAGCCAACTGACATTTACTACTGAGTTGCTGACCTGTTGCACCCTCTATAAGCACTGTGATTAATATTTGACTCTGCTGGTCATCTTTGAACATTAGAACATCCTGAAGAACCATCTGGCCTTAATGGCCATATACTCCTATAATCTCCACCCGGCACAGTCAGAAAAGGACTGGCCACGCCTCAGAGCCTATAAGCACTGGCAATTGCTGATGTAAAAACAGATTTATAGATACATTTCATAGAGCATTTGATTGATTTTAATAGAAAAATATAACAGTAAGGTACTTAATTGTTACCCAGAAATGATTTGATATTGAGATGAAAACAGCTGCATATGGCCTTTCAATGCCAGGATGTTCTACTAACTTCGACATTTCATAAAGTAGAATTCGCTGCACGCTACTATTCATCTCAAATAAAATATGCTCAATTTGGATAAAATTGGATAAAATCATGCAAAAACACATTGGAGAAGAAAGTAAGTGCAATATGTGCAAGTTCAATATGTGCAAGTTCCTTGCTCAGAACATATGAAAGCTGGTGGTTCAATATTCCCAGTTATTCAATATTCCCAGTTAAGAAGTTGTGTTGTAGTTATTATAGGAATTATGGTGTGTCGACTATTTCTCTCTATACCATTTGTATTTCATATACCTTTGACTAACGGATGTTCTGATAGGCACTTTAGCATTGCCAGCATAATCTCAGGAGTTGATAGGCTTGAAATCATAAACAGCGCTGTAAATCAAGCATTGCTAAGAGCTGCTGGCAAACGCAGTAAAGTTTGAATGAATGCTTACGAGCCTGCTGCTGCCTACCACCGATCAGTCAGACTGCTCTATCAAATCATAGACTTAATTATAATAAAACCCATAAATTGGAGCCTTTGGTCAATAATATGGTCAAATCCGTAAATTATAATTTTGAAAACAAAACATTTATTATTTCAATGAAATATACGGAACCCTTTCATATTTTATCGAACGGGTGACAACCCTAAGTCTAAATATTGCTGTTACACAACCTTCAATGTCATAATTACGTAAAATTCTAGTTCGCAACGAGCCAGACGGCCCAAACTGTTGTATATACCCTGACTCTGCGTGTGTAACAGAATGGACTTTATGTCCGTCCCCTCGCCCCGACCTGGGCGCGAACCAGGGACACTCTGCACACATCAACAAGTCACCCTCGAAGCATCGTTACCCATCGCTCCACAAAAGCCACAGCCCTTGCAGAGCAAGGGGAACCACTACTTCAAGGTCTCAGAGCGAGTGACGTCACCGATTGAAACGCTACCAGCGCGCACCACCGCTAACTAGCTAGCCATTCCGCATCGGCTACACGTGCAATGAATGCAAGAGAAGTGACAATTTCCCTAGTTAATATTGCCTGCTAACATGAATTTATTTTAACTAATTATGCAGGTTTAAAAATATATATCTCTGTGTATTGATTTTAAGAAAGGCATTGATGTTTATGGTTAGGTACAGTCGTGCAACGATTGTGCTTTTTTTCGCAAATTGAGCTTTTGTTAAATCATCACCCGTTTGGCGAAGTAGGCTGTGATTCGATGATAAATTAACAGGCACCACACAACAAGCTAGTTAACCTAGTAATATCATCAACTAGTGATTTTGTTAAGATTAATTGTTTAAGATAAGTTTAATGCTAGCTAGCAACTTACCTTGGCTCCTTGCTGAACTCGCATAACAGGGAGTCAGCCTGCCACAGTTCTCGTGGAATGCAATGTAATCGGTGGCTAAAAATGCAGATTACGGTTGTTATGAAAACTCTAAATTGGCCCTAATTAATCAGCGATTCTAATTAATCAGTTGACCTCTACTTTACAAGGCAGCAGTACCCAGCCGAACAGAACACACATTGGTAAACAAAATGAGAAAGGGAAAATGCCATACAACACAAAGGCTGTCAAGTCTCCATGGAAGCAGATTATATACAATATGTTACAAATTCCAATGTGTTGTGGCTAACGTTAGCTTGGCGGCTAACGCTAACTAGCTCTAGGAGCTAGGGGTTAAGGTTAAGATTAGGAGTTGGGTTAGGGTTTAGGTTAGGGAAAATCTTAGCTAAAAATGTCAAGGTTAGGGGATGGGTTCGCTAACATGCTAAGTTGTTGCAAAGTAGTACATTGTTGTTAATTAGCGAAAATGCTTAAGTTGTCCGTGATGAGATTCGAACATGCAACCTTTGGGTTAGTAGACGTTCGCGTTTTAAGTCTTAAATATGTAACCATACCAAAGATAACGTAAGTTTATTATGTTACGTCTAGTCTATGAGACCAAGTAACACTGAGCAAGAGGAAGAAATGTTTATGTTGGCCTCCAGGGATAACAAATAACAGGCTACTGATTAAAATGTGGATTGCATATTAGAAAATAAACAGTAAAGTGGTATGTGAAGTCAGATGACAAGGGGTCAATCAAGTGACTAATCTGTAAGAAACTTCTTATGACAACGTCTTGACAATTGAGAACCGTCATGTCTGTCATCCACAGACGAACGAGCAAGCGACGTCATTTTTGTAATGGAAAATTCTAAATAGATGGGTCATACTTACGATTGTTCTGAATATTGTTGTGCACCACCAATAAATCCATATTTATCCGTCTGTCTCTCACTGGTATAGACATTTAGTTCCGAGTCGAAGAGGTTGCCTTCTCCATCTGTCAGTGCCAGACTTTCTGTCGTGCCCCGCAAACTTTTGCGGGACTCTGCTGACTTAAGTCCATTGCCTGGTTCTATTTTTGCCATTTAAACCACTAGCTCCCTCTAGCTTACTTCTTCAAATACAATTAGTCAACTAAACCTCCCATTATTTAATTGTAACTTTAGCTAGGTAGCTAGTTTTTGGTTGTCCAACATCTTGTCATAAACTGACCATAGCATCGTCGCAGTTAAATCAGTAACCTTGCTAGCTAGCCTTAATCAAAGCAACTAGCTAGTTATCTCGACAAACTAGTACGCTAATAAACGTTAGCTCGCCAACCAGTTAACGAAAATAAAAATAGAAAGTCAGAATCAATGAATGGCAACTAGATAGCTAGCTGGCTATGTTAGCCAACCGCTAGCACTGCCAGTGAGAAGCATGCCACTAACGTTAGCTGTTTAACAAAAACCGGTATACTTCGGTTCAGCCATTGAAATCAAAAGACAATCAATCTCTCACAGGATTGGCACGTCTAAAGAGTTTATGCACAGACAGAAATTATAACCCAGATATGTCACAAGTCTTCTTCTTCTTCAGTGGGGTTTATCAGCGGTTGGCATCCAACGTTATGGTGCATTACCGCCATCAACTGCTGGAGTGTGGACCGAAGACAGGGAGATAATAAATCCTACCTGACAGCCCTGTTGCTTTAAAAAAAGACAACAACATATTTGAGACTATATCTAAGGAAGTTCTACTCAATAAATGCTTTAAACTAAATCCCTGTATCTCCATCTTCCTCATATGAGATCTCATCCTCTCTCTTTCCGTCTGATTACTGCCCACACTGTAGCAACACATGCTCCAAGGTCTCTGTTTCCTGGCAATAATAACACTTTCCTGTTGGATACTGTCCTATCACATTTAAAGTCTTATTCAACCGGCTGTGTCCCACCCTTAATCTTGTAAAAAATAGTCTCTTCTCTTCTGTACCATCCTATACTTGAAATAAATGCCTGCCCTTAGTATCTCTACTCCACTGCTCCGGCCATCTCTGCACCATCACTGTCCATATCAGGCTTTTTGCCTCTGCCTTGCTCATTAAAACTACTAAATGCTTGTTTTGCCAGTACATGGGCAATCAATCTTATCTGTATACCCATTTGTCTAATCCTGCCATGGGTTTGTTGTACCTCATAAAGCAGGTCTTGTCTGCTACGTGTGCTAAAGGACAGCAGACTCATCAGTACTGCACATGATGATCCATCCTCCATCCACTGCAAGGCCAACAGTATAGCCATCAGCTTCACCAAATATACAGTGCCTTCAGAAAGTATTCAGACTCCTAGACTTTTTCCACATTTTGTTATATTGCAGCCTTATTCTAAAATGGATTAAATTAAAAAAAATACTCAGCAATCTCCACACAATTCCCCATAATGAGAAATCAAAAACATGTTTTTATAAATGTTTTTATAAAAAACAGAAATACCTTATTTACATACGAATACAGACAATTTGCTATGAGACCTTGAGATGTTTATACAACTTGATTGGAGTCCACCTGTGGTAAATTCAATTGATTGGACATTATTTGGAAAGGCACACACCTGTCTATATAAGGTCCCACAGTTGACAGTGCATGTCAGAGCGAAAATCAAGGCATGAGGTCGAGGGAATTGTCTGTAGAGTGATTGTGAATAATAATGCGCGAAGGAGATGGCCGCCGTTTTATGATCCCATAACCAATTGTGCTAGGTAAAGTCCCCCCTTATCTCAGCTCGCTGGTCACCATAGCATCTCCCACCTGTAGCACATGCTCCAGCAGGTATATCTCTCTGGTCACCCCCAAAACCAATTCTTTCTTTGGCCGCCTCTCCTTCCAGTTCTCTGCTGCCAGTGACTGGAACGAACTGCAAAAATCTCTGAAACTGGAAACACTTATCTCCCTCACTAGCTTTAAGCAACAACTGTCAGAGCATCTTACAGATTACTGCACCTGTACATAGCCCACCTATAATTTAGCCCAAACAACTACCTCTTTCCCAACTGTATTTTATTTATTTATTTATTTTGCTCCTTTGCACCCCATTATTTTTATGTCTACTTTGCACATTCTTCCATTGCAAAACTACCATTCCAGTGTTTTACTTGCTATATTGTATTTACTTTGCCACCGTGGCCTTTTTTGCCTTTACCTCCCTTCTCACCTCATTTGCTCACATTGTATATAGACTTGTTTATACTGTATTATTGACTGTATGTTTGTTTTACTCCATGTGTAACTCTGTGTCGTTGTATCTGTCGAACTGCTTTGCTTTATCTTGGCCAGGTCGCAATTGTAAATGAGAACTTGTTCTCAACTTGCCTACCTGGTTAAATAAAGGTGAAATAAAAAAAAAATAAAAAAAAATTTGTTTATGTTTTTTCAGGTTATTTGTAACTTATTTTGTACTTAATATTTCTGACACTGTGTCTTATGATCGAAAGGAGCTTCTTGATATCAGGGAAGCGATTACTCACCCCATACTGAAATAATTCTTCTTCTTCAATGAGTCGGATGGGAAGGATTTACTCCAGACACCCGACTAGGCCCTCATCCCCGTCATTCACAGGAGGAAAAGATGGAGATATCGTGGGTGACGGTCCGGGTGCATTGTTAGGATCCGGCGTCTAGAGGGTAATCTACCTTCACCATCAATCCTATTAGCCAAAGTACAATCAATCGCTAATAAAATAGACAAACTACAAGCACGTATATCCTACCATCTGGACATTAAAAACTGTAATATCTTATGTTTCACAGAGTCGGGATTGAACGACAACATGATTAATATACAGCTGGCGGGTTTTAAGCTTTTTCAGCTGGATAGAACAGCGGCCTGTGGTAAGATAAGGGGTGGTGGCCTGTGTATATGTGTAAACAACCGCTGGTGCACGAAATCTAAGGAAGTTTCAAGGTTTTGCTCGCCTGAGGTAGGGTATCTCATGATAAGCTGTAGACCACACTATTTACCAAGAGAGTTTACATCTATATTTTTCGTAGCTGTCTATATACCACCGCAGACCGATGCTGGCACTAAGACCACACTCAATGAGCTGTATACGGCCATAAGCAAACAAGAAAACGCTCATCCAGAGGCGATGCTCCTAGTGGCCGGGGACTTTGATGCAGGGAAACTTAAATCACTTTTACCTCATTTCTATCAGCATGTTAAATGTGCAACCAGAGGGAAAAAACTCTGGACCACCTATACTCCACACACAGAGACGCATACAAATCTCTCCCTCACCCTCCATTTGGAAAATCTGACCATAATTCTATTCTCCTGATTCCTGCTTACAAGCAAAAACTAAAGCAGGAAGCACCAGTGACTCGGTCAATAAGAAAGTGGTCAGATGAAGCAGATACTAAGCTACAGGACTGTTTTGCTAGCACAGACTGGAATATGTTCTGGGATTCTTCCTATGACATTGAGGAGCACACCACATAAGTCACTGGCTTCATCAATAACTGCATCGATGACGTCGTCCCTACAGTGACTGTGCGTACATTCCACAACCAAAAGCCATGGATTACAGACAACATCCTCACTGAGCTTTCAAGGAGCGGGACTCTAACTCAGAAGCTTACAAGAAATCCCGCTATGCCCTCCGACGATCCATCAAACAGGCAAAGCATCAATACAGGACTAAGATCGAATGGAGTACACTGGCTCCGACGCTCGTCGGAGGTGGCAGGGCTTGCAAACTATTATAGACTACAAAGGGAAAAACAGCTACGAGCTGCCCAGCGACACGAACCTACCAGACGAGCTCGCTTCGAGGCAAGTAACACTGAAACATGCATGAGAGCACCAGCTGTTCCGGACGACTGTGTGATCACGCTCTCCGTAGCCCATGTGAGTAAAACCTTTAAACAGGCCAACATTCACAAGGCCGCAGGGCCAGACGGATTACCAGGACGTGTACTCCAAGCATGCACTGACCAACTGCTCTGCTGATACTCACTGACATTTTCATCCTGTCCCTGACTGTGTCTGTAATACCAACATGTTTCAAGCAGACCCCCATAGTCCATGTGACCAAGAACACTAAGGTAATCTGCCTAAATAACTACCAACCTGTAGCACTCACATCTGTAGCCATGAAGTGCTTTGAAAGGCTGGTCATGGCTCACATCAACATCATTATCCCAGAAAACTTAGACCCATGCCAATTTGAATACCGTCCCAACAGAGCCAAATATGATTCAATCTCTATTGCACTCAATACTACACATTCCCACCTGGACAAAAGGAACACCTATGTGAGAATGTTATTCATTCACTACAGCTAAGCTAAGGACCCTGGGACTAAACACCTCCCTCTGCAACTGGATCCTGGAGCCGCTCCCAGGTGGTAAAGGTAGGGAACAACCCATCTGCCACGCTGATCCTCAACAGGGGCCCCTCAAGGGTGCATGCACAGTCCCCTCCTGTACTCCCTGTTCACTCATGACTGCATGGTCAGGCATAACTCCAACTCCATCATTAAGTTCACCGATGACACAACAGCCTGATCATGGACAACGATGAGACAGCCTGTGGGGAGGAGGTCAAAGACCTGGCCACGTTGTGCCAGGACAACAACCTCTCCCTCAACATATCAAGACAAAGGAGATGATTGTGGACTACAGGAAATGGAGGACCGAGCACACCCCCATTCCCATCTACGGGTCAGGTTGTGGAACAGGTTGAGAGCTTCAAGTTCCTTGGTGTCCACATCACCAACAAACTATTATGGTCCAAACACACTAAGACAGTCGTGAAGGGGGAACGACAAAGCCTATTCCTCCTCAGGAGACTCAAAAGATTTGGCATGGGTCCTCAGATCCTCAAAAGGTTCTACATCTGCACCCTCGAGAGCATCCTGTCTGGTTGCATCACTGCCTGGTATGGCAACTGCTCTGCCTCCGACCTCAAGGCACTACAGATGGTAGTGCGTACAGCCCAGTACATCACTGGGGCCAAGTCGAGGTCCAAAAGGCTTCTTACCAGCTTTTATCCCCAAGCCATATGACTCCTGAACAGCTAATCAAACCGCTACCCAGACCAATATTTTACTCTGCTGATACTCTCTGTTTATAATCTTTGCATAGTCACTTTAACTCCACCTACATGTATATATTACCACAATTACCTTAACTAACCGGTGCCCCCGCACATTGACTCTGTACCAGTACCTCTTGTATATAGCCTTGCTTGTCATTTTACTACTGCTGTTTAATGATTTGTTACTTTTATTTTATATTTTCTACTTAACACTTTAAAAAAAATCTTAACTTCTTAAGGATTGTTGGTCAAGGGCTTAAAGTAAGCATTGCAATGTAAGGTAGTTCGGCGTGTGTGACAAATACAATTTGATTTGATAGAGCTCCAAGACAGGATTGTGTCGAGGCACAGATGTGGGGAAGTGTACAAAACATTTCTGCAGCATTGAAGGTCCCCAAGAACACAGTGGCCTCCATCATTCTTAAATGGAAGAAGTTTGGAACCTCCAAGACTCTTCCTAGAGCTGGCCGCCCGGCCGAACTGAGAAATCGAGGGAGAGGGGCCTTGATCACGGATGTAACCAAGAACCCGATGGTCACTCTGACACTGCTCTAGAGTTCCTCTTTGGAGATGGGAGAACCTTCAAGAAGGACAACCAACTCACATGGAGTTTGCCAAAAGGCACCTAAAGATTCTTAGATCATGAGAAACAAGATTCTCTGGGCTGATGAAACCAATATTGAACTCTTTGGCCCCAATTCCAAGCATCACATCTGGAGGAAACTTGGCACCATCCCTACGGTGAAGCATGGTAGTGGCAGCATCATGCTGTGGGGATGTTTTTCAGCGGCAGGAACTGGGAGACTAGTCAGGATAGAGGAAAAGATAACGGAGCAAAGTCCAGAGAGATCCTTGATAAAAACCTGCTCCAGAGCGTTCAGGACCTCAGACTGGGGTGACGGTTCACCTTCCAACAGGACAATGACCCTAAGCACACAGTCAAGGCAACGCAGGAGTGGCTTCGGGACAAGTCTCTGAATGTCCTTGAGTGGCCCAGCCAGACTCCGGACTTAAACACGATCGAACATCTCTGGAGAGACCTGAAATAGCTGTGCAGCAACACTCTCCATCCAACCTGACAGAGTTTGAGAGGATCTACAGAGAAGAATTTGAGAAACTACCCAAACACAGGTGTCGCGTCATACACAAGAAGACTCGAGGGCTGCCAAAGGTGCTTCAACAAAGTACTGATGTGGACACCAAGGGTCTGAATACTTATGGAAATGTGATAATTCAGTTTAGCATTTTTTATAAATTAGCAAACATTTCTAAAAACCTGTTTTTGCCCTGTCATTATGGGGTATTGTGTGTAGATTGATGAGGGTAAAAAAACAGTTTAATAAATGTTTGAATAAGCCTGTACCCTAACAAAATGTGGAATAAGTCAAGGGGTCCGAAGGGGTTCCGAAGGCACTGTATACAGCCAAATGATCTGTAATACGTGTCCTGACTGACATCCCACATTCCTGCACTACAAATGCTGACCCTGTGCATCCTGTCCTTGGATCTTTTGAACCATCTGTGTAAATAGCCACAAAATCCTGATACACAGTATCCATACATCTCTTAAACAAATCAGATGGATCAACACCCTTCCTATCTGTCTGTAGTCTCTCCAACACTTCTAGATCAACTACTGGAGGCGGTAGAAGCCATGGTGGATTTATAGGAATAGCTACCGTTGGACTAAACTCCCTTCCATACAGTCCCATCTTCTTCACCTAAGTATTACCTACCCACCCATAGCTTGTGTTCTGTCCTCGCTGATGTTCCCGGCATGCTTGTAAAATCCCTTTCGCAGGATGAGACACCCCATGTCCCTGTAGGTTGACCCAATATTTCATGCCAGCTGCTGTCTTTATGCAATGGCATATCCCCCATCTGCACCCGTAGTTCAACCACTGGGGAGGTCTGAAATGACCCACTACATATTCTGAGTCCTTGTCCCTGTATGACATCTAGCCTTTCCAATGAGATGCGGGCTGCCGAACCATACACTATATGGCCATAGTCTATTACAGATTGGATCAATGCAACATACATGGTCCTCAATGAAGAAGGCCCAGCTCCCCACTCCTTCCCCGTCAGACAGAGCAACACATTTAGCACCTTCATACACTTTCCCACCACGCCCTCAATGTGTTCTGCCCAGGTCAGTCTGGTGTCAAAGTATACCCCAAGGATCCTGAAGGACCCCACCCTCTCCAAGTTTCTCCCATATAACCTCAAGCATACCTCATCTCCCACCTTCCTCCTGGGAAAGGACACTGTCTGAGTTTTCTCGACAGAGAATCTAAATTCCCACATTAATGCCCACATGGTCCCATCTCTTAACACTTCATCATTGACAACTCCCCCAATCAACTCTTTTATCACAGCCAGCAACCTTATAGGACTCATCGCCCCAACTCCCCCTTCCTCCCTAAACTTCAGAATCACTTTATTATGCACCTCCTCACCTTGGTGCTCCCCTCGCAACTTATCTCGCACTTCCTCTGCACTCTCTACCCCTGAACTGCCACTAGCATTTGGAAACAATGTTTCTCTCCTCAAACTTCATTTTCTGTCTTCTCTCTGCCTCCATAAACCCCTTTCTCTCCTGCTTTCATTTTCTCTTTCCTACTCCACCTTTTATTTGTACCGCTATGCTCCATACTTGATTCACTTTCTTCCCCATCACTATCTCCTACCATCTCATACCACAGCCTTGCCGAACCACCTCCACTTGCCGAACCACCTCCACACCGAGTAAAGTTAGCTTGTTTGTTTATCAATGATTGATACTGGAGCTCTGATCAACCCAAGTCAACAACCATTGCCAGCAATTCACCTGTGTACCAGAAAGCGTCACAGGGCTATAAAGCTGAAGCATCCTTTTAGAACATCTTCTCACCACCAAATATGTCAGAATGTCAGAAGAAGTCCAGTCGCGGATAGTGGGGGAGGATTGAACTAGGTGAAACTGGGCTGACATTCTGCTCATATTCTCATCGATGAAACATCTGATCTCAATACCTTTTTCTGTTCCCAAAACTAAAATCTGTTACAAACACAGTGTAGTAAGTTTATAGACTTAACGCGTTAATACATGCTACAACGGCCAATAAGATCTCGCTAGCTTGGCTTTAGTCACCTTCTCGCTTGTTCTGCCCAATATATTTCATTTGCTCTCATTGTAAATTACACTGATCTAGGGTTAGTGGTAAATATCTTCGGAGGATGTTTCAGAGCTGCTAGCGTCAGCTGACTGTCATGGAGGCGAAGACCTCATTCGGGCTCGTTTCTTATTTTGGAAAGTATGAAAAAGATTGGATACATTTAGTTCTCGGAAACCACATCAATATGGTAAAGAATGATTCTGCATGTGATGTGTGCATATCATATGGATGTGGTTCCGGACAGGCTAAACACTTGTCCTGAGGTTGTGCGATCTTCTGCACAGCTAGACTAAAACAAAGATCACCCGAAACGTGCCCATAAATCTCAACTGCTGCGTCAGCTGTTTTGTTCTTTAACTACCATGCTCTTAACTTATATTTGTTGCCACCTACCAATGCATTTAGCTAGCTAAATGTCCCAAAGTACTGCTCCAAGAGATGGGCTAAAAGTAAAATAATATACTTCATTGAGGCCACTGGGGTAAATGGTTCCACAGAAATGTAATTATAACAAACTCATTGGATAACTCTCAATTGTGGTCTGGCTTCAATCCTTCCAAAATGACTGGTGCAGGTGGTAGGGGAAACTGTTTAGCCCAGGTTTGCCAAAGTATATGTCGTCTCCCTTACGCAAAAAAAATGTAAATAATGCTGTGGTCATTTGGTTAATTGTTCAGCAGTCTTATGGCTTGGGGGTAGAAGCTGTTAAGGAGCCTTTTGGTCCTAGACTTCGCACTCCTGTACCGCTTGCTGTGCGGTAGCAGAGAAAACAGTCTATGACTTGGGTGACTGGAGTCTGACAGGTGCAATAGACTCCAAAGCATTTTTCAACCTCTTCTGTGCATGTGCAAATAGCTGACCTGATATCAACTAAAGCCTTCTTGGACAAATATGGGATACTCCTTCAAGGTTAATTATTGCAAAAAATGTATTTGATAATGCCTGATGGAATAAAATAATGAAAATTTATTTTATTCATAAATAAAGCTAATAATTGATCGATAATATTAATAAATCACTCCTAGTGCTCATGGCTGTCTGGCTAGAACATCACTAATCATCCTGGACACTGTCCCAGTTTAGATTATACACATTTCACTTATGAGATTGGCTCTATTTTGAGAAGTCTGTCTTTAGTATTGTGCAGGAGACAAAACCCATGAGATGGCACTGGCACAAATACAATAGGTTGGCTAGCACATGTCCATCTCGTGGTTTAAGGGCACTCCTTTCATGCTCAGCCTCCACTGGCAGCAATGTTCATTATGTGGGTGGATATGGAAATAGGTTTGGCATCTATATTCAATACATAGCCTGTAGATATGGGCCTGTTTTGGTGGTGACACACTAGTGTGTTCCAAGGTCACACAGGCTCATATGCCATATTGTCTGACACGTGTGGAAAATGACAGCGAGAGTGAGTGAAAGAGAGAGGAAGAGAGAGATTAACTGAGAAAAAGAAGGACATGGTAGAAAATAGGATTACAAAAAAGGGATGCGCAAGACAATGACAGAGAGGGGATAGTGGATGGTCTTTCTTGCAATTATGTGACAAAATAAAAATAAAATTGTGACTAATCTGGACCAGTGGCTTTGGTAGGCCGTCTTCCACGTAAAGGGAGATCGTCACACAATTGAGGGTCGGGTTAGCTCTTACACTATGCCAAAATCCTTTGATGAATGCTTGGGAGGTGTTCCAGGATATTGCAAGGGGTTGCCAGCATGCTAGCCCCGATGGGTTGAAAGGGGGACCAGCATTTGACCATGACAGTAAGGCAAACTCATTAAGCCCTTACCAATCAAGACAGGCCTAAAATAGCTCAGACTCATAGAGCGGACCTCACGAGTGGAGGTTAATCTGCAGGCTGGGCAGTTTCACACTGCCAGTGAAATGTGTTACAGGCAATGCCATCACATGGAATGCTGCAATCAACAGCAGTGTACAATCTCATGACTGTCTCATACTGGTAAACACAGGGAACGTGCGCCTGTATAACTAGGTTTTGTGGGAAACTGGTTTTAGCATCTACTCATAAAGCATACTCACAAACATGTATTTTAGTACAAATACTAGATTCTTTATTTGAATATTTTACAACTTTGAAAACACATTTACAGAAACTAGTTCTGCATTATTACACTTAACACACATGTAGCTTTCATACTGAAACATTGCTTGCTAGAGAACAAAATAAATAAATAAATAAACTTGTCTTGACTGCAGAAGCGTCACTGAAAAACTGAGCATGGACAGAAAAAGCAGGACATAATTGAACACTGAGCAACATACAAGTGGAAACGAGACTGGCTTGCACTACCAGACAAGGCCTCTTGATAGGACGGTAAAATATCAATTTGTTAAGGCGGAATCGGTCCTCACCATTATCAATAAACAGCACTACAACCCGCCCCGCGCTTCCTGGTTCAGCACATGTAATAGAAAAGTGTCCTTAAACCATAGAGAACTTCATCTCAAAATCAGATATTAAGCTAATTATTCATCAACACATAATGATCCCTCACTGTCAGAAAGAGTAAAAAAACGAGTTGTGTTGGGTTACTAAAATTGCATGTTTAAGTGTTTGCAAGACAACTTTTAAATGAAGGTGAGCAAATCAGATAGACATTTGGAGGCGAGGCAAGCTGTGTGAGACAGGGGCACATTTGCAGGTAAGCAAATTCCAATAGTATAAATAGCTTGGACAAGGACAGCTTGTCATGCAAAGACAGAATGCATAGGACAGATGAAATTCATGAAATTAAGTCTAAGGCTCCCGAAAAAAATAGTTTAAACAAATTTAAATAGTATTTACTCCACAAATGTAACAATTGATGTTCTTTTCAATTATTTGTATGCTGAAATGAGCAAGATCAATAGTGACAACATTGGTCTCCACTACACTGTTAGCCTGACTGAAGGGTTTAGATAAGAAGCTGTACCCTGGTCATGCTTGTGAAGCTATGGCTTTCCATCTTTGGTTTCTTTAAGGATTCAAAAACCTGCATTGTTGTTTGTTTCTCATATAATACCAGTCCCATAAATAGAGCCACACACACACACACGATCAAACCCGTTCTGGTCACATTGAATTTTAGGCACAACTAAGACACCTAAGTGGTCTTCTGTTTTGCACCAACAATTACGAGTGGCCATCGTTCTCCACAAGCAGAATGACAGTTTAACTGTCAAACTGATATGCTCTCAATTTTAAAATACATTTTATGTTACAGTATAGGTGCAGATATTTCTCCAAACCCAAATGAAAACATGAAAGAAAATAAGTTTCTCTTTGGTGCGCTGGCTCCATAACATTGGCAAACATTGGCTAACAATGCAGACAGGTGTGTATTCTGCTATTATGAAGAAGAAACAAAAGCATGCTAAGAACAGAACAGGATGATCAACTTTTAGCTTTCATGAAATTGCACACACACACACACACACACACACACATAAATACAGTATTAAACATTTAATTGACAAAATAAAAGCAGCAGGTAAATTGTTATTGGGAGACAGAACAAAAACTATTTTGAGATGACACCCACCACACAAAGACTGATTCTTGTTTAATAATAAGATGGCATGATTCTCATTTGCCATCCATGGAGCAAAAATATAGCTTCACAAAAGAATCACAGGGTAAATCCATATGTTGGATGATATTTCAACTGTCACATCAATGGCTATCAAACTAATAACATTAAGTTATAAAAATAAAACTTTGTTTAATAATTCATACCTGACCTAGTGTTTCGGTTGAAAGCATTCCTAGATGCTACCATTAGCATCGCAAGTTAACACATATCAATAACAGACATTCAAACATGAACCTATACCCACTTCTTACACACAATCATTTCATGGCCCTGACACGCTGCTACCAAGTCAAACATGATCATGGTATGAACACGTCAACATCGTGGTTCTTTCGGCCCATGGAAGGGAGTGATTGAGAGTATTTACTTCAAGGTTCAACCCTTCATAGAGTGTGAATGCTTGTGTACACATCTGGCACAACAGCAAAATAACCTCATCAGTGACAAAGTGAAGACACTCTCTGCCTTGTTTACATGACACACAATATTTACAAACCCATGAGGATGTGCGCACCAGCAGAACAGTTCAGACTAGCCTATAGGTGGCACTCTGGAGAGATCTCTGCTCGTGAAGCTAGTACATTATACTGGCCAGTTACCCCTTTATCCTAATCCAAGACCCTGACGCGCTGATCTACATCCTTTCTGATCACAAGTCACTGTAACCTCTTTAAACCCCGCAACAACCCAGTCCCTCTCAATTCCACAGTCTTACAATTCATCCACACACACAGACGACTTGGAACAGATAGTCACACAGCTACAACACAGACAGACAATCATAATGTATAGGCAACACAACCACATCTCCCCAACAACTCCAAAGCATGGCTTATTGGATTTATAACACCACTGCTTGTTTCAGGGCTACCGACCACAACTCCCTGTAAAAGCAAACTTGCCTACACTCAGGACTGCCATTCAGTCGTAGTCTGAATGTGGGGAACCAACGTGCCGTTCTGCATCACGATCAACATGAGAAAGTCCTTACAGCCTGCCTCCTCACTACAGTCCCAAAACAAAACGGAAGAATAGAGATGGAGTCCAATTCTGTGGTGAGGAGTGTGTGTTCTATTTTGTGGCTGTGAGACAGAAACGTCAGTGAAGGAATGGGGGGGCTACCCAGTCTGTCCAACAGGAAGCAATGCATTTGAGAAGGAGCCAGGTGGAAGACTGAGAGGGAAGGAAGTGAACAGTTCCAATAAACATCACACACACACTTAGTCTGTGTATTCTGCCACAATGGACAGCAGCACCGTGATGTCATCAGGCTTCCCCCCTGCAGGACACAAGACAAAAGAGAACGTATTAAATCGGCTTTCCAGAGTTTAAAGTCTACGTTGAATGGCCCAATCTTCAAACTGACAGTGGACATAAAATAGTGGTGCTGGAGGTGTTATTAGCCTGATACGTACCTCTTACATTCAGACCATTGTCACAGGCAAACTGAGCGAAAGGGGACATGTAGTTGGGGTCATAGGCCAGTTCATGGGCTTGCTTTGCAATGCTCTGTGCGGTCTGCTGGATACTGTCATAGTTGGTACTCTGAGAAATACAAACATTAGCATTAGGACCAGAGAAATGTGTTCAGGTATTTACTAAAGTGAATGTGTAGATATAAGAGTGTGTGCCAGCAGTTATGAGGTACTGTGATGTGTTACCTTGAGCTTTTTGAGCGCTTGCAGGATCATGTAGTCGGGCATGTTGTCGAAGAGGCCATCTGAGGCAGTCAGGATGATGTCACCCAGCTGGACGTCGAAGGAGGAGCTGTCAGCGGCCTCAGGGCTGGTGAAGAAAACAGACAGGACAGGACTGTCAGTGTGGACCAGCTAGAGGGCACTAGAAAGCTGCTACCAGACAGTAATAGTGCTCCTCACAAACAGAAATAGGATCAGGAGGAAGCAGGTCAAAAGTGACTGTGCGCCAGAGGGACAGCTGATGGCTGGGTAATAAGACACTCGATTTCTCCTGGAACACAGTGGAACAGTCACTGCTCCAGCCGCACCCTCCCAGAATGCTCACTTGCTTCCAGTAAGGTTATCAGGTATATTTTGTGGGAGCTGGCGGTACCCTCTGATTCCACCAAGACTGTCGTTTTACAATAACAGTCTCAGCTGACCTGGCAGTCCTGGGACTTGGCGTCAATGAGGACAGTTTGAGTCAACAGGCTGCCTGGAAAATTCTAACTCAATGACCTGAACATTTTATTTGACCAGATGAGACTATAACAACGCTTCGTCAGTCAGATACTGTATCTCCTCCTGAAACAACAGTTTCACCCTATTAAACCCCCTCCATGCCAGAAAGAGTGAATGTGAGTCGGTGTGTGCGAGTTTGCCGAGTTGTATGCATGGGAGCATGAATAGTGGCAACGTGTAAGTGTGCGTGTTAATGCAAAGTGCGGACTGCAATATAAAACATGAAAGGTCTCCTTTAAAATTGAGAAACATGGAGCTCAAAAGTGCCTCTTCCGAGATTCTTGGAGAGAGAAAAAGAACAAGCCCAGTGGAAAGGGGTAAGGTGAGTAGGGCTGTGACTCATGGAATTTTGGATGACTGTTATTGGTCAGCCAAATGACCCTGGTCACCGTAATAACCGTTCAAATATAACATTTAAAAAACATAAGTCAAATGTGGCTGTATTTTTGACACCCCTGGTCTAAAGACAGTTTTCTCAACAGAAATGGTCATTTGAGACCAGGTGGAGGGTCAGAGAAGTGAGGGCGGTGGACTGACCTGTCACTGAGTACCACTCCCTCTGCCCCTGGGGGAGCGATGGACAGCTGAAAAGGGGTGTTGAAGTAGTGCTGCTGTTCGTCCGAGCGGTGCACCACTTCTCCCCCTCGCACCACCAGGAAACCAGAGTCACCTAGATTACACGTGTGCAGTTGATGGCTCCGTCGGTCCAAAACCACAATACAGGCTGTGCTGCTCCCTGGGGAAGAGAGGGGAGAAGAGAGAGAGGGAATAGAAAAACATGGTGGTTGGCCATCACTTGATATCCTTTCTCCTTGTGAGCAAGGCATACGTGAGATAATGTTGGACCAGTCAGCCTGGCACAGAGACCAAAAACAACTGCCATGTTCCCCCGGCTTCAGCTCCTAGACTGCCCCTGACCTTGAAGGTACAGTCAAACACAGACCTTTAGCTGCTCTCCACCTATCCCAAAAAAAGAAGCGGGTCACTGTTGATAGACAAACATTGTGTGACTTGGTGGATAGTGGTGGCTCTGTGTGCAAGTAGCCTTGCCTGTGGTGTTGGGTCTCAGTTCAAATGTGTCCTCAGTCTGTCACATGCCAGTGCCGTAAAAAAACAGGTGGACCCATGAGCAGTGTCTGTTACTGCTCCTTCCAATGACCTTTTAGGTGCTCTGTAAAGGGGTGAAATGGTCACGTGGAGGGGGATGAGGGAGTAGGGACTTGGCCAAATGTCTGTCCCAATGTCTTCAGTGGAGTTGGACCTTGGTGGTTGCAGACTGAAGGACAGCACCATTTCAATTATATGATTATTACATCACTGTTATTTGGATATAATACGGCATATCACCACATTTTATTGTACACAAGCTTTTTTATTTTACTTTTTTAAAATCGATTATTGGTACTGATGGGGGGAGGAATCAATACAGTCACATATCACAATATCATTTTGGATGATATTATATTGATACTGACTCCAAGTATTGATTCGTAAAAAAAAAAATATATACATTAAAAAAAAACACATTCACCCCCCAGTCAAAAGTTTTAGAACACCTAGTAATTGAATGAGTAGGTGTGTCTAACCTTTGACTGGTACTGTATGTGTGAGAAATATATACATATATATACAGTGGGGAGAACAAGTATTTGATACACTGCTGATTTTGCAGGTTTTTCTACTTACAAAGCATGTAGAGGTCTAATTTTTTATCAAATGTATGTACACTTCAACTGTGAGAGACGGAATCTAAAACAAAAATCCAGAAAATCACATTGTATGATTTTTAAGTAATTAATTTGCATTTTATTGCATGACATAAGTATTTGATACATCAGAAAAGCAGAACTTAATATTTGGTACAGAAAACTGTTTGCAATTACAGACATCATACGTTTCCTGTAGTTCTTGACCAGGTTTGCACACACTGCAGCAGGGATTTTGGCCCACTCCTCCATACAGACAGTCTCCAGATCCTTCAGGTTTCGAGGCTGTCGCTGGGCAATACAGACTTTCAGCTCCCTCCAAAGATTTTCTATTGGGTTCAGGTCTGGAGACTGGCTAGGCCAATCCAGGACCTCGAGATGCTTCTTGCGGAGCCACTCCTTAGTTGCCCTGGCCGTGTGTTTCAGGTCGTTGTCATGCTGGAAGACCCAGCCACGACCCATCTTCAATGCCCTTACTGAAGGAAGGAGGTTGTTGGCCAAGATCTCACGATATAAGGCCCCATCCACCCTTCCCTCAATATGGTGTAGTCGTCCTGTCCCCTTTGCAGAAAAGCATCCCCAAAGAATGATGTTTCCACCTCCATGCTTCACGGTTGGGATGGTGTTCTTGGGGTTGTACTCATCCTTCTTCTCCCTCCAAACACTGCGAGTGGAGTTTAGACCAAAAAGCTCTATTTTTGTCTCATGAGACCACAAGACCTTCTCCCATTCCTCCTCTGGATCATCTAGATGGTCATTGGCAAACTTCAGACAGGCCTGGACATGCGCTGGATTGAGCAGGGGGGCCTTGCGTGCACTGCAGGATTTTAATCCATGGCAGCGTAGTGTGTTACTAATGGTTTTCTTTGAGACTCTGGTCCCAGCTCTCTTCAGGTCATTGACCAGGTCCTGCCGTGTAGTTCTGGGCTGATCTCTCACCTTCCCCATGATCATTGATGCCCCACGAGGTGAGATCTTGCATAGAGCCCAAGACCAAGGGTGAATGACCGTCATCTTGAACTTCTTTCATTTTCTAATAATTGCACCAACAGTTGTTGCCTTCTCACCAAGCTGCTTGCCTATTGTCCTGTAGCCCATCCCAGCCTTGTGCAGGTCTACAATTTAACCCTGATGTCCTTACACAGCTCTCTGGTCTTGGCCATTGTGGAGAGGTTAGAGTCTGTTTGAGTGTGTGGACAGGTGTCTTTTATACAGGTAATGAGTGGAGAACAGGAGGGCTTCTTTAAAAAGAAAAACTAACAGATCTGTGAGAGCCAGAATTCTTACTGGTTGGTAGGTGATCAAACACTTATTTCATGCAATAAAATGCAAATTAATTACTTAAAAATCATAAAATGTGATTTTCTGGATTTTTGTTTTAGATTCCGTCTCTCACAGTTGAAGTGTACCTATGATAAAAATTAGACCTCTACATGCCTTGTAAGTAGGAAAACCTGCAACATCGGCAGTGTATCAAATACTTGTTCTCCCCACTATGTGTGTGTGTGTGTGTGTAAAATAAAAACATATGCCTTTTGCTAGCTAGCATTAACTAGCGCTAATTGGCTGTACCTGTGCCAAAACTTCTCATCCTATAGCTTATTCTCAATCTTTTTAAAATTATGAGCCAATATGTTTTCAGCACTTATGTCCACGACTGATCAAAACTAATTTTCTCATGTGCTCTCGTCTCTCTGCCGCAGACATATAGGTAACAATATATGTTTGGAACAACAAACCGCTATATAAAAACAAATGGAGAAAAAAAAGCAGTACATATAGAATGGTAAGAATGGCAGCACATCATCACTAAAGTATTGTGATAATACTGTGTTGTAAGATCCCTGGAAATTCCAAGCCCTAATGCTTAGGAGGGAAGGCATTTCAGCTTTGTATCATTATATTTTTGGATGGATTGATGGAGTGCAGCTGAGAGGGCAGGGATACCCACAGGCAACAGATAAACAATCATACAGCAGATACTGTATGACCCACCCATGCATTATTGTGTGTGTGTGTGTGTGTCAGTGAGTGAGAGCGTGTGTTTGCTCACCTAGCAGGGGTACTTTGTTCTGTAGGAGCTCGTAGTAGCCTGACGTGAGGATCCCCACAGGGCTGCTGGGGGTGAAACGGCCCTCCTTCACCAGTCGCTCACACGTCCTCATCAGGGTGGCAGAGAACTGGGACGGGTCCACCCCGTAGTCCCTCCATCCACCTACACCATCTGCCACACCTGAGAACACAGAACAAGAAAAAAAGTGTATAAGGATCAGAACAGTGAATGATTATCGTTGTCATATTCTACCATCAATGTTGCCAACCCCCCGCAAAGGGGTTGGAGGGCAAACCTCACCTTCACGCTCTCTTTCACACATCCTGGCTGTCTGGCTGGGCATTGCGGTTTGTCATTGTAAATTGCAGTTGTTCGCGGTTCCGTCGCATGGCGACAAGAGACTAAAGAGATCTCTGGTTATCACTGACCAGCCAAACTACTCATCAACTCACATCACTGTCTGTGTGTGAACCCTTTGGACTACAGCAAGAAAGATAAATAAGCCAAATTAAATGGACCATGCAGTTGTTAACTCACTGACAAAGGAGGAGTGTATGAGTTCAGAGTGAGAGATGGACGTGAAATCAGGGGCCCCTGCATTGATTTACAGTTGTGTGACCCCCTTGATAATATGCAGGCAATTCCACAGTAACAGAATGATGCACTTTAAAACGTATGCCAAACAAAAACCAATGATTCAGTAGTTAAAAAGGTCTAATGCAGCTGTTTTTTTTTATTTCAATATGAAATCATTTCTGGGTAACAAGTACCATACTATATATATATATATTTCAATTCAAATGGTAAAAAATAACGATAATAATAATAATAACAACAATAATAGCTTCTTGGCCAAGAGCATTTTGTAATGCAACATTTTGGGAGAGGAAAACTGGGAAAGGAAAACTTAAAACTAGCTGTTATTGGCAGAGGTTCAAACTTTCTTATTGGTCTAGTAACTATTTTAATCGCCTGATGATGTCACCAGACACGTCAAAAATTCCAACCCACCAAAATAGGCTGAAATCAATGTACAATTACACAGTATTATTCCAACCTCAGCGTGGAAATATGTATAAAACACAGGAAGATAAAGTTTTTGATTGCGCTGGGCCCTCGTAGAGAATGTAGATTTCTACCCATTAGTCATTGCAAAAGCAGCAGCTACTCTTCCTGGTGTCCACACAAAACATCAGACAAGAACAGAACTACATACATTTATTTAAAAAAGGCACACATAGCCTATATACCAATGCATACACACAAACCATCTAGGTCAAATAGGAGAGAGGCATTGTGCCACGAGGTGTTGCTTTATCTGTTTTTTAAAAACCAGGTTTGCTGTTTATTTGAGCAATTATAAGATGGAAGGAAGTTTCATCTATATATTACTGTTCGTTTTCTTGAATTTCTTCTGGATTTGGGGAATATGAAAAGACCCCTGGTGGCATGTCTGGTGGGATAAGTGTGTGTCAGAGCTGTGTGTAAGTTTACTATGCAAACAATTTGGGATTTTCAACACATGAAGTGATGCAGTTAGTCTCTCCTCGACTCTTAGCCAAGAGAGACTAGCATGCATAGTATTAATATTAGCCCTCTGATTACAATTAAGAGCAAAACGTGCTACTCTGTTCTGGGCCAGCTGCAGCTTAACAAGGTTTTTCCTTGCAGCACTGGACCACATGACTGGAGAATAGACAAAACTAGAGCCTGCAGATCTTGCTTTTCGGAGTGTGATGTCAAAAAAGCAGAGCATCTCTTTATTACGGCTAGACCTCTCCCCATCTTTGCAACCACTGAATCTATATGTTTTAGAGGTCGACCGATTCTGATTTTTCAACGCCGATACAGATTATTGGAGGACCAAAAAAGCAGATGCAGATTAATCGGCCAATTAAAAAAATGCATTTGTCATAATGACAATTACAACGATACTGAATTAACACTTATTTGAACTTAAATAATATAATACATAAATACAATCAATTTAGCCTCAAGTAGATAATGAAACATGTTCAATTTGGTTTAAATAATGCAAAAACAAAGTGTTGGAGAAGAACGTAAAAGTGCAATATGTGCTATGACCGCTACCCCCACCTTTGTGCAAGGAGGAGCACTGCCAGAGCCCTGCAAACTGACCTCCAGCAGGCCACAAATGTGCATGTGTCTGCTCCAACAGTCAGAAACAGACTCCATGAGGGTGGTATGAGGGCCCGACATCCACAGGTGGGGGTTGTGTTTACAGCCCAACACCGTGCAGGACGTTTTGCATTTGCCAGAGAACACCAAGATTGGCAAATTCGCCACTGACGCCCTGTGCTCTTCACAGATGTGCTCAGTGTGAACCTGCTTTCATGTGACAGTCTGGAGACGCCATGGAGAATGTTCTGCTGCCTGCAACATCCTCCAGGATGACCGGTTTGGCAGTGGGTCAATCATGGTGTGGGGTGGCATTTCTTTGGGGTGCCGCACAGCCCTCCATGTGCTTGCCAGAGGTAGCCTGACAGCCATAAGGTACCGAGAAGATATCCTCAGACCCCTTGTGAGACCATATGCTGGTGCGGTTGGCCCTGGGTTCCTCCTAATACAAGACAATGCTCGACCTCATGTGGCTGGAGTGTGTCAGCAGTTCCTGCAAGAGGAAGGCATTGATGCTATGGACTGGCCCGCCCATTCCCCAGACACGAATCCAATTGAGCACATCTGGGACATCATGTCTCGCACCACAGACTGTCCAGGAGTTGGCGGGTGCTTTAGTCCAGGTCTGGGAGGAGATCCCTCAGGAGACCATCCGCCACCTCATCAGAAGCATACCCAGGCGTTGTAGGGAGGTCATACCGGCACGTGGAGGCCACACACACTACTGAGCCTCATTTTGACTTGTTTTAAGGACATTACATCAAGTTGGATCAGCCTGTAGTGTGGTTTTCCACTTTAATTTTGAGTGTGACTCCAAATCCAGACCTCCATGGGTTGATAAATTTGATTTCCATTGATAATTTTGTCAGCACATTCAACTAGGTAAAGAAAGAAGTATTTAATAAGAATATTTCATTCATTCAGATCTAGGATGTGTTATTTTAGTGTTCCCTTTATTTTTTTGGGCAGTGTATAATTAATCTTGGCTTCATAATAAATGTTATTATTATTTTTGTTGAGTTGTCATACTTACTGCAACTTGAGAAATTAAACCAGTCAGATGTACAGCCAGACTTATTAGCTACTCCTTTTGCCCCATCTCTTTCAACCATTCAGTTTTTCAATTCTCATCAATCCATGGTCAGTTTCTTAACAGGTGCATGTTTATAAATAATTGGAAGAAGCAATTTCATAAATTCATCAAGTGCAGCGCCTGGATGCGCCTCATTAATCACATCAGACCAACAAATATTTTTAAACATCATTCACATAAGTCACAGCAAAATGTTTTGTATCATCTCTTACACACTATTTTAGGCCCAGCTGTTAAAACTTTGGCTTTCCTGGATATAGCCACTATATTGTGATCACTGCATCCAATGGGTTCGGATACAGCTTCTGAACAAAGTTCTACAGCATTAGTAAAGATGTTCCTGTAGTGTTTGAAAACACCCTGGTAGTTTGATTAATAACCTGAACCTTTTAAAAAAGGCATTTCCAAGAGATTAAAAACTTAATCGACATTAAAACTACACTGGGTATAGGGAGGCCTGTCTATAATGCTCAGCAGAGGCCAGGATAGAATCCTTCTCGCCAACAGATTGTGTTAGCCAAACAGAAGCAATATAGCACCCAGGTGGGACACAGTATACATAAGCCCAGAGCCAGCAGTCTCTGTGGGTGTTTGATCCTGTCTCCATAACCAGTTAATTAGCCACAGAGGAAAGCAGCTCAGCCTCAGCCCCTGACCCGATGTGGTCCATCATGAGAAATCAGTAGACAATGTGAGCACCACTGTATTTCCCTAAAGCATGAGCAGACTAAAGCTATCCATGTAAAAACTACCGACCGTGTTATCACTAGACACAATGAGCATACTGAAGGGCTCTGCTGCAGTAATGTTTCAGGTCCAAGGTTCCAGCTGGTAGAGAAAGTCAGTAGGCTACACTCGACATCCAACCATTTCATTTTATTTCGGCACGGCTTGTTGCAATGACTCATCCTGCGCTTCTACCACAGTCAAATATGGCAAGTTTTTGAAAGGCATCTCATTCACTGCCTTAACATGATGCAGAGTTAGGCCTACATCCTATCAAGAAAACAAGGCAACATAAACCAAGCTAAAATTATGAACTAGCCTAACACTAACTATATTCAATGATGTACAACACAGTGTTACAGATAGAAAAGTATTCCATAAAAATGCCAGTTATTTGTTACACATGATAGGATGTTATGTAATTCTGCACATTCTGAACAGGGCAGTTGATGAAACTTATTTCGGTTTAGCTTTGGCTGATAATCGTGACGTACATTCCAAGCAACAGTATCTGTTCATGCTAACATTTTACATTTAGTTTGTTGATTAAGACGACATGGAAGTAAGAAAAAAAATGACAACCAAGCATATCCAAAAGGTTTATAGAATGATTAGTAGCGGCGAACAAATGGCCTAGTGTCGTCCTAGTTAGGGGAGTGTTTGGCCAGGGGGCTTTACTTGGCTCATCGCGCTCTAGGTTCATCAGTTGAACGAAGTTTTCTCCGACACATTGGTGGCTTCTGGGTTAAGCGGGTGGGTGTCAAGAAGTGCGATTTGGCGGGCCATGTTTCTGAGGACACATGACCCTACCTTCCCCTCTCACAAACCCACTGGGGAGTTTCAGCGATGAGACAAGACCGTAATTGAGTCGCAATTAGATATCAAAATTGGGAAGTATTTTATTTTTATAATGAGTAAAAAAATAAACCTGACAACAGCTGTATTATGAGTAAAGTAAGCAATTTAACAACAGGAGTAAAGGCAGTACCCTACTTGGGGGCGTGGTCACATTAAGCCCTGCCTTCTTTGTGTATCTATGTGGTGGATTGATAAATCCCACCGGGAGACCATGTAGGCATGTTTGGCAATTGAAATTCAAACACTTATTTTACAGAAAAGAGATGCACGTTTCTGGATGATGTACCATGCAGCCTTGTTGACAAAATCACAGAGCCACATAAATTATTGCTAGATTTGAGAATGGCCCCCTTCCCCCTCACCCATTGTCTTAACGGGCCATAGTAGAGTGCTCTCTGGCTTAGCATAATCGAATGTGCCCTATGTGATATCGGTCCGTATAAACCGGATGCAACCCGGATATAGAAGGTCCATGAATAGGCGTATGCGAACGTGAGTAGATTACCTTGAAAACAACGGGCGGACATCTTGGACGTATTCTCCAGGTCTTATTATATCTGTGGTGCAAACCTGTTTTAATTTTAGGCACCGTTCTGAATGTGTGACATCTAGTAAATAAGAACTTGATAATGATATGGGCGGATATTTTATATGAAATGGTAAAACGACAATGCACTTCCCCCTCATGAGTCTGTAAAACGTGAATTGGTCCTGGAAACATGGCTGCCTCCATGTTCAACCATTCTGACCTTTAGAAAACACCGGACAGTGAGTTCCCCTAAGCGTGTGTGAAATGTGTGTAAAATCAACAACAAAGTCGGCTAAGGCTAATGAATGAAGCGATAGGCTGTCACAACAGAATTATACATTTTGTTTAACTCTAACGAACCCCATTGTTCTTAGCATCGAATGGCGGAACAATTCATAAGCTAACAATTTATAGCCACAATCAACGTGCGACTTCCACATTTGTCACGCTATGAAATACCTGTTCACACATTCGCCACTAGTAGCGCTGGAAAGAGGGCTTGTCCATACGTCTAGGTGAAAGGTCTTTACAATTACTCTTCAACAAAGTATACATTTGTTGTAAACCCAGGCAAAATGTTTCTCGGTGGCTTGTAGGCCTACAGACCACAGCTGTAGTCTACCGTAGTAGGAAAACACCGTGACAACTTAAGACGAGGTTAAATCAGGTAAGGGGTAACGGTAGGGAATATCCCCTGGTCTTTGTGACACGTGCTAGGCTACACATTGAAGGTTAAATGTGGAAAATGCTATAGGCCTATTATACCCCAAAATGCCTTGCCCATTTCACGGTGGCTTTTGTTTTATGAATGAACGACTAGACTTTTAACGATGTCTTTACCGAAAAGATTATTGGAATATTAAAGTGAAACTTACCCAATACATCGGCGGACCTATGCCGGGCAATGAAACAAGCGTCATCCCCGTAGCACATCCCTTTCTTCAATATCCCCTTACGAAAGTCTTTCCCAAACCCACAACTAGCTGTGACCAGGCTGTAGTCCCGACCATCAGTTTGAGAGAGTCCGCCAAGGACAGCCCTCGCAACCAGTCTTCCATAGGAGAGTACGGATAACATTCCTCAAAAGCGAGCGCTCGTCTACCTGCCGAGCCCTTCACTCTCCACTCCTCTTGGCCTAGCCTACTTCGAGACTATTCCGACTTCCACCATTGGTTTTGGATACTTCTACCACTGAATAGGCTAAAACGCGAGTCAGTGAGGTAACACAACCGTGGAAAAGGGTCCTGGACTATGTCAAATTCTTCTAAATTGTGAAATTGTTCTGGTTCTTCAGGTTTTGGTAGATTTCATTGATCTTCCGGTGTGCACAATCTTTGCCGACATGTTTCCAGTCACACACAAATGCAAGCCGACAGGGCAAACCGGGTCCTCCAGTCTTGGGATTCGTTGGCTCGACGTCAAAGCTGCGCACGCAAAATGCAGGCTCTCCTACGCTTCATCAAAGATGACCTATTATAATTGACAAGATGGTCGACTAACCGCTCTAACAATGGATATTATATGTCTGCAAAGGCCAGATCAGGAGGGAACGGTCTAGTTAATTATATTTTACAGAAACATACCGATACATTTGTAACAACCTAGGCATTATTCAGCTTCGATCAAATATGTATCATCTATCATATGGCAATTCCCTTTTATATTGATCAAATGTAACACTATTGCCCCCATTAAAAAACAACAACACCACCTTACTTGGTCTGCTTATCCTGCGCGGACAGATTTTGGGCGGAGTCGACCCTGTCACTTCTTCTTCGATGAGGTTTAACGGAGGTTGGCATCCAATATATGTTGCATTACCGCCACCTACTATACTGGAGTTCAACTCCCTTACACTTTGCTTGAAAAAAATAAAGAAACAAATCCCTTCTGTCTAACACTACACACACACACACACACAAAAAGAACACCACCCTACTTGACTATTTAAATATATTTAGTCCTACCTCAGGCCAACAACCTGAAAGGATGGGACATCACCACCCTGTAACTCTTCTGATGTCAAGTCTCGCACACCCAAATACCTCTGCAGCTGCCACCACAATTAATCTTGATCTCTCTTTTGACAAACATATTTAGACTTAAAAAAAAATTATACTGTGTTATTGACTGTATGTTTGTTTATTCCATATGTAATTCCGTGTTGTTGTATGTGTCGAACTGCTTTGCTTTATCTTGTCCAGGTCGCAGTTGGAAATGAGAACTGGTTCTCAACTAGCTTACTTGGTTAAATAAAGGTGAAAAAAATAAATATATATCAAGACTGTTTCAAAGGATAGCTTTTTTTCCATCTACATAACATTGCAAAAAATCAGAAACTTTCTGTCCAAAAATTATGCAGTAAATGTAATCCATGCTTTTGTCACTACTTTTGATTGCTGCAATGCTCTACTTTCCGGCTACTCGGATAAAGCAATAAATACACTTCAGTTGGTGCTTAACATGGTTTCTAGAATCTTGACTAGAACCCAAAAAAATGATCATATTACTCCAGTGCTAGCCTCTCTACACTGGCTTCCTGTTAAGGCAAGGGCTGATTTCAAGGTTTTACTGCTAACCTACAAAGTATTACATGGGCTTGCTCCTACCTATCTTTACAATTTGGTCCTGCCGTACATACCTCAGTCGTGGCCAAAAGTTTTGAGAATGGCACAAATATTAAGTTTCACAAAGTCTGCTGCCTCAATTTGTATGATGGCAATTTGCATATACTCCAAAATGTTAGATTAATTGCAAAGTCCCTCTTTGCCAGGCAAATGAACTGAATCCCCTAAAAACATTCCAATGCATTTCAGCCCTGCCACAAAAGGACCAGTGACATCATGTCAGTGATTCTCTCGTTAACACAGGTGTGAGTGTTGACGAGGACAAGGCTAGAGATCACTCTGTCATGCTGATTGAGTTCGAATAACAGACTGAAAGCATCAAAAGGAGGGTGGTGCTTGGAATCATTGTTCTTCCTCTGTCAAACATGGTTACCTGCAAGGAAACACGTGCTCTCACCATTGCTTTGCACAAAAAGGGCTTCACAGGCAAGGATATTGCTGCCAGTAAGATTGCACCTAAATCAACCATTTATCGGATCATCAAGAACTTCAAGGAGAGCTGTTCAATTGTTGTGAAGAAGGCTTCAGGGCGACCAAGAAAGTCCAGAAGGCTCCAGGACCGTCTCCTAACATTGATTCAGCTGCGGGATCGGGGCACCACCAGAACAGAGCTTGCTCAGGAATGGCAGCAGGTAGTGCATCTGCATGCACATTGAGGCGGAGACTTTTGGAGGATGGCCTGGTGTCAAGAAGGGCAGCAAAGAAGCCACTTCTCTCCAGGAAAAACATCAGGGACAGACTGATATTCTGCAAAAGGTACAGGGATTGGACTGCTGAGGACTGGGGTAAAGTCATTTTCTCTGATGAATCCCCTTTCCGATTGTTTGGGGCATCTGGAAAAAAGCTTGTCCGGAGAAGACAAGGTGAGCGCTACCATCAGTCCTGTGTCATGCCAACAGTAAAGCATCCTGAGACCATTCATGTGTGGGGTTGCTTCTCAGCCAAGGGAGTGGGCTCACTCACAATTTTGCCAAAGAACACAGCCATGAATAAAGAATGGTGCCAACACATCCTCCGAGAGCAACTTCTCCCAACCATCCAGGAACAGTTTGGTGATGAACAATGCCTTTTCCAGCATGATGGAGCACTTTGCCATAAGGCAAAAGTGATAATTAAGTGGCTTGGGGAACAAAACATTGATATTTTGGGTCCATGGCCAGGAAACTCCCCAGACCTTAATCCCATTGAGAACTTGTGGTTAATCCTCAAGAGGCGGGTGGACAAACAAGACCCCACAAATTCTGACAAACTACATGCATTGATTATGCATCAGTCAGGATGTGGCCCAGAAGTTAATTGACAGCATGCCAGGGTGGATTGTAAAGGTCTTGAAAAATAAGGTTTAACACTGCAAATATTGACTCTTTACATCAACTTCATGTAATTGTCAATAAAAGCTTTTGACACTTATGAAATGCTTGTAATTATACTTCAGTATTCCATAGTAACATCTGAAAAAAATATCTAAAGACACTGAAGCAGCAAACTTTGTGGAAATTAATATTTGTGTCATTCTGAAAACTTTTGGCCACGACTGTACATGTACGCTACAGTCACAAGACACAAGCATCCTTATTGTCCCTAGAATTTCTAAGCAAACAGCTGGAGGCAGGGCTTTCTCCTATAGAGCTCAATTTTTATGGAATGGTGTGCCTATCCATGTGAGAGACGCAGACTCGGTCTCAACCTTTTTAAGTCTTTTTTGAAGATTAATCTCTTCAGTAGGTCCTATGATTGAGTGTAGTCTGGCCCAGGAGTGTGAAGTTGAACGGAAAGGCACTGGAGCAACAAACCGCCCATGCTGTCTCTGCCTGGCCGGTTCCCCTCTCTCCACTGGGATTTTCTGCCTCAAACCCTATTACAGGGGCTGAGTCACTGGCTTACTTGTGCTCTTCCATGCCATCCCTAGGCGAGGTGCGTCACTTGAGTTGGTTGAGTCACTGGCGTGATCTTCCTATCCGGGTTGGCGCACCCTCATGGGGGAGATCTTCGTGGACTATACTTGGCCTTGTCTCAGGATGGTAACTTGATGGTTGGAGATATCCCTCTAGTGGTGTGGGGGCTGTGCTTTGGCAAAGTGGGTGGGGTTATATCCTGCCATTTTGTCCCTGTCCAGGGGATTGTCGGACAGGTCCACAGTGTCTCCCGACCCCTTCTGTCTCAGCCTCCAGTATTTTTGCTGCAATAGTTAATGTGTCGGGGGCTAAGGTCAGTCTGATATATCTGGAGTATTTCTCCTGTCTTATCCAGTGTTGTGTGAATTTTAGTATCTTTCTTTCTTTCTTACACATCCAGTTCTTTCTCCATTTGTAACTCACCCACCAAAAATCACAATATGCTGTTTTACATGTGTTATTTGTGCTGGTCTAATTCCTAAAATGGAAAAGCAGAAGAATCTGTGTGCTCTTCGATAGCAATTAATAGTTCATATAGTGCTCTTCAATGTCCCAGGTTTGTGGCATTGATGAATACATTGAAATCTGGCCATGGAGCCCCTTCCAGTACCCCCCTGGGGGTCCACGGACCCCACGTTGGGAACCTCTGCTCTAGTCTACACATCAGTACTTCATCCACAGCCTACAGATATGGAGAAATGCTCTTTCAACTGACTGCATAAATCTCGCTCTATGCTTATTTCACTGTTTTGCATGATTCATTTTAGGCCTAACTACTTCACACAGTAGTTTGGATTGCAAAATATAACAAAAGGCCTCATTGTCTTATCAGGCACAAAATACACACTTCAAGCGACTTCTGTCAATATGTTTGTACAGTTCATCAAAACATTTTTATTTCCCCAACTCCATGTATGCCCTAGGAATAATTCATCGAGCAAAAAAATTATACATTATATATCCGTTTGTCGTCATCTGGTGTCCACAACCTAGACAATGAGGCCACAGAAAGAACCATACGCAGTTGTATTGGGTTCTACTGTGAATGAATAAATTACATTTTATTTCCGTGTCAAATCGCCAGTTGGCAACCCACCCCTTACGTGTTTAATTGACACATAAACAAACGTTACAATAATTCACTGTGATAATTCAGTGATAATTATCCCGTTCTGTTCAGTGCGCAGCACATAAAAAGTGAAAAGTAAATCAATACATAATAGTAAATAAGGTTATCCAAGCAATTATATCCCAAAGCAGTTGAAAATTATGATTTTCCATTACTTCAGGTTGTATGACACACATACACGATACAGTTAAATCCATTGGATTTGAGCTGAATCATCCATTGGAAGTGAATGGGATTTGCGCATAAATTCCCATTACAAGCGTTCAATTTCAAATCGATTGATTAGCCTAGCCTAAATTTGGACAAAATAAAGTATGAATGAAATAGCTTATTACAGGGACAGAATGCGTTATCCTGTATAGCTTACTCACTTTCTCGTGTTCTTATTTCTATCTCGTGTGTTTTTGTTCTAATTGACTTGTTTATTTATATTTTATAGTAACGTTAGTACTGAATTGCTGGGAAAGAGCAAGCAAGAAAGGCATTTCACTGTAGGCTACGAGTACACGTGACAAAAAATGTGAAAATATATTATATGATTAACAAACCAATACAAAAGTAAATGGGGGAACACAAGTATATACAAAGGACACTTGGGCTAGGGGGCACAATATCACATTACACAAGGACTTTAAGGGACATACACACATTTGTAATTCTACCAGCTTTTTTGTTGTTAGAGTATTTCGTTGTCTTAAAATATAGTTCAATGTATTTTTGTAAGGTAAGAAAATGTGCTGTTTTAGCTAGGATTGCTATGATGAGAGGCTAGCCTGGCTACGTCACTCATGTTCGGTGATCCATGATAAATAAGAACCCCTCCCCTCCGAATGAAAGCAGTGAGCGAACGACACAGAACCATAACAGAGAAACGGATGAAAAAGACAACCTTTCTACAGGAACAAAATCGTCTCGAATCTCCAACGGTAGGTTATTTTACGATATTCACATTAGTTGTAAAGGGGTATCAGGTGGCCATACAGCCCGGGCTGTTCTGCGTGAGAGTGCTAAGAGCGCCATTTTATTGAATAAGACCATTACATTTATGCGAATAACGGGTCAGGTTCTGAAAAATAGAACTGCGCATATAGCCTAATTTGCCTTCACGTCTAGTTATATGTAGCCTATGTCATATTTTATTTTTCATAAAACATCCAAGCTGTCCCAGGATATGTGTTGTCTTTTATTCCACCGTGGTAGCCTATTTTCTTTATTATGTTTAGTTTACTGATTGGCCTAAATAAAAGCTACGAAATATAGGACTAACTACTGGAATTTTCTGGAATTCTATACAGCGTATTGAACATTCGGGGAAAATATTATCCCTAATAATATTATGTTACATGTATTTTCTGTTAGGCTACTTTTAAGGATAATCTTCCAGACCATAATATAGTAGGCGTTGGCTTATACTTGATATCCAGAAAACGAATTAAGCAAATAAATTCTACAGTCCATGACAGGAGTGTCAGTGACATGAGAGGGTTAGCTCAGATTGAAGTAAACAGGAATAATTAGATGAGGCTTCAGAAAAACGATTGGACCAAGTCCAAGTACTTACTGTTAATGACATCACCATATTTTCCCCCCAGGGCAGTCATCATGGGAAAGCTGTGTGAGCTGGCCCTGGTGTCTCTTGTCCTCCTGGTTCTGCTTCATACTGACTCTACATGGGCCAAGAGAAGTGGCAGCAGCAGCAGCAGCAAAAAGACATCATCCAGCAACAGGGGCTCAGAAAAAAAGCCGTCGAAAACATCAAACACACAGACGGGAAGCTACCCTAGACAACCCCAAAGCCCCAATAGGAACCCCAACCCGTACCCAGCAGGAGGTAGTTATCCAGGGAGAGGTACCAATCAGAATCAGAACCCAGCCGGTGGATACCCTGCAGCAGGTGGAAACCCCAACCAGCAGTATCCAGGCCGGGGAACCAACCAAGGAGGATATCCTAACCAAAACCCTGCTGCTGGTGGCTATCCTGCTGCAGGTGGCTACCCCAACCAGCAGTATCCAGGCAGAGCCAATCCTGGGGGATATCCAAACCAGAATCCTGCAGCTGGAGGTTACCCAGCCGCTGGTGGCTATCCTGCAGCAGGTGGTTATCCCAACCAGCAGTATCCAGGCAGAGCCAATCCTGGGGGATATCCAAACCAGAACCCTGCAGCTGGAGGTTACCCAGTCGCTGGTGGCTATCCTGCAGCAGGTGGCTATCCCAACCAGCAGTATCCAGGCCGGGCAAATCCTGGGGGATATCCTAACCAGAACCCAGCAGCTGGAGGTTACCCCGCCGCGGGTGGTTATCCTGCAGCTGGAGGCTACCCCAATCAGAACCCTGGGAGAGGAGGAGTCAATCCGGGATACCCAGCCGGAGGTTACCCTGCTGGAGGTTACCCAGTAAGAGGGGGAAATACTGGTTGGGGGCAGGCAGGGGGCCACCCTGGTGGAGGGATGGGAGGAGGTTACCAACCCAACTGGAACCCAAACAATAAGATCCTCAGTCCCCGCTATGGTGGAGGCTATGGTTATGGAGGTGGGCACGGAGGTATGGGAGGTGGCTCTCCCTTCTCACGTTCAGTTCAGGGAATGGGGCAGTACCCCTCTACTCAGTCCAAGGGGTTTGCTAAGAAGGCTTTTATGGCTGCAGGGGTTGGGGCTGTGGCAGGGATGGCGATTGGCTATGGCCTTGGGCGTTTCCCTCGTCCAAACTTCAACTTCCGCAACCCTCAGGAAGAGCAGTCCTACAATAACTACATGTACAAAAAATACGGCGAACGCTCCACAGATGAAAATGACTATGGCCGGGACTACACCTACAAAGTACCTCCACGGGCAGAGTCCTACGACAGCTTCATGGATACCTGCATGAAGAGGAATGACCTTCTGCAGGACCAGGGCAGAGACTCCCAGGCCACACCTAACAACCAGAATAACAACCCTCAGGGAGCCAACAGCCAGAGCATGCCCATCACTCCTGAGGTGGGGAACAGCAGTCCAGCTAGCAACCAGGAGGGAACAGACAAAGTGAAGCCTCTCACCCCTGCCCCTGGCGAGATAGCTGGAGAGGGTAAGGAAGAGGCTGATGGCCCCACAGTGAGCATTGAAGAGATTGGTTACCCTGCATTGGTGGAGCAGCTGAAGAACCGGAAGTGTGTGGAGCTGTACATAAACCACTCAGAGCGCTTCCTAGAGAAGCAGACAGCCGAACGCAGCAGCGGCAACAACAACAACGACAACAACCATCTGAACAGTCGCAGCAACCCCCTCGGTCAGGGGCTGCTACAGCTGATAACCAGTCTCATCATGGTCCTGAGCAGCACTCTTCTACTACACTGAGACATATAGTAGGTGTGTCCCAGTCGTCTGGAATAGCTTAATTTCATAGTCCCCCTTTCTCATCATGCCACTGATATCTTGTACGGATAGGTTAATTAAGTAAGGTGGAGATATAACCAATACCTTCACTTATCAGTGGTTATGATGGTAAGGACGCAAGTGGAAAATAACTTCCAGGTGCACGATAAGGTCCATTTCCTCCACATTTTATGGTGCCATTTGAGCTTAAACATAGTTTTACTGTTTGTCTATTGGCCCATCTCATTTGTGTCTCTAACATTTGCACTGATCTGTCAATTTGGACCTTCGCTGTAATACTTCTAGACTTCGTTTCTATTGCAATTTTTGTTTTCATTGCATTTTTTTTCAGAGCAGTTTCTGGTAGAATACTCTGTTGATCACTGTATTTTGTTCTGCAAAACACTAATTTGTTCAGGTCATGGCAAATGCATGATGCTTTAATATTGTATCTCTGCATCTATTACAATATCTCTGTATAAAACACTAACACACCAACACTACAAGTACATACATTATAAAGCTTACTATTGACTCTGGATATCTATCAGGTTGTATGTAGGCACTAACCAATTTAAATTTTAGCTAATTGTAAACTCTTATGTGTTATTATGTGATGAGGCAACTATCATCTGACTTTGGGTATTCAGTGTCTTTTTGCCAGTGTGGTTCCACATGAAGTACATAAAGCATTGTCGCCTGTATGCCAGATATTAGCTGGAAATCAATTTGCTCAGAATAATTTTTGGGTGAACTAAACAGTACATTATACTCTACTGTGATATTTATATTTGTACTGTAAAGAGTCCATCTTATGTGGTCTTCAGCAATTGGTTTTAAAAGTTGCCTGTTCCTATTTTTCTTTAGTTCTCTCTTGTCCCATACCTCTCTACCTCCCCATCTAGTCTCCCTCTCCATTTCCTCCTGTCCCCTGGTTATCAGAAGTGCACTTATTTATCTTGCCGAACGGATATAAACGACTCTTCTTTTCCTTTTTTTCCCAAGCATGTATTTAGTGATGAACATAAAACACACATTGGTTTAATGTGTTTTGGAAATGTAAAATAACCCCTTTGCCATGCTAGAACTAAATGGTGAATATTACTTGTCATTTAAATATCGCAAAAGTCTTCTTCCATTTTCAAGGTACAGGAGGAATAAAAACGAAATATATCACATGATCGGCCATTCTCTCTTTTAGAAAACATGAGGGCAGTTACAGTGACAATCTCACAGAGCACATTGAAGCTTTTAGAGACACATCTGTTGCTAGGAGTCTAATTGCCTCATAGGAAATTGTTACAGAACAGTCACTACAGTGTGAGAAAATGGAACAGACAGGGTTTCTGCCTGCAAGTTGGCAACATTACAATTCCCGTTACTGTCTATGAAATGATCCTCAAGCTATCTTTACAACAGAACACAAAGATCTCAACTCATCTCATACACAAAAACATGTATTGTTTTGTGAACTAAGGCCCTATTATTAAATCTAAACCAGTTTTTGTGTTTCTGGGATACTTTAAAAATAAAATCATGTTTTCTCTTCGCAGAAGCCTTGTACACAAGGCTTATATTTGAAAGTACTATGTTGTGAGTTTTCCTTACATTCTTTTATTATTTCTTTGAATCCAAATGTAGAGGGGAAACACTTTTTATTTCATATTTACTGATCCCTTTTACTTATCCATGTTGTCTCTATATGGTCCTGAACTTAACTACTGTCACATGCATCATAATGAACGTAATAAAGCAACACACATTGTCACGATTGTCGTATGGAATGGACCAAGGTGCAGCGTGGTGAGTGTACATTTTTATTTATTTTGCAAACGTCGCCAACAAAACAATAATACAACAAAAAACAACCGTGAAGTTCCGTAAGGCTTTACATGCACAAACGAAGACAACTACCCACAACCACCAAAAGGAAAAAAGGCTGCCTAAGTATAATTACCAATCAGAGACAACGATAGACATTTGTCCCTGATTGAGAACCATACCCGGCCAAAACATAGAAACAAACAACATAGAATGCCCACCCCAAATCACACCCTGACCTAACCAAATAGAGAAATAAAACGGCTCTCTAAGGTCAGGGTGTGACACACACACACATATATATTTTATTAGTGGACCAGAGTAGGTAAAGCAAGTATTATGAAGAATCCCATATTACCAAATCCATAGAAAATAATATTCAATTGGTTGATATTACTTTAATATGGGTTACAAAAACAAATATTTGCTATTTGCAGATATAAAAGCTAGTGAATAATCACACATTTATTGCCATGGCCAAATATGAGTAATAAAATTAGCAAAATCACAGCAAAGTAGATGTTAATAGGAACATGTATTGTTTGCAGCCTCCTACCTTAGTTCATCCAGTTATTACAGTGGATGAAGCTGAAAAAGGATCTAGCACAGTCCATTTTGACAGTAACAAGTGACACATGATTTTACAACATAATAAGATAGGAGCCCCCATCCGTGATGACGTTCCAATGAGTATAGCTTTGTAAAGGTGGTGGTGGGCCTATGCCAAAGGACAACAAGATCAGGACTTATTTAAAATAGTTTTGAAGTCCACTCACTGGTCTTTCGGACCAGTAATTCAGATAAATAATTTCCTAGGAAGTAGATTCTATGACCAGATTCCCCTTATCCAGTCCCCCAAAAAGAAAGGTACCATTGATCCCAGTGTGAGGAGGATGTTACTCATGGGGCCATGTCCGGGGCCAGCAGCGTTTCTGTAGAGGCGCCAGTCAGACTGGTTGTAAAGCACTTTGCCTTCAGGATTGTAGAATCTCCGGTCCTCCTCAGACGAGAATGCGTCGTAGCCATACCCACACCCCCAGTAGCCATGTCTTGGCCTACCGAGTGACCCCAGCCCGTATTCAATGGCAGCCCCACCCAGTGCCCCGGCGGCTGCTGCCCCTGCCATCTTCAGCCCCTGTCTGGAGGAGCCACCGCTCTTGGAGGTGGACGCTTTGCCTCATGTTTTGCTACCATGTTGTGCTGCTGATGTTGTTGTCTTAGGTCTCTCTTTATGTAGAGTTGTGTTGTCTCTCTTGACATGATCTGTGTTTTGTCCTATATTTTAATGAAATGTATTTTTAATCCCAGTCCACGTGCCCGCAGATGGCCTTCTGCCTTTTGGTAGGCCGTCATTGAAAATAAGAATTTGTTCTTAACTGACCTGCCGAGTTAAATAAAGGTTAAAAAAAATCCCTGTACATTCTTTCCCCAGCCCCTGAATCCACCTCACGTTTGCATAGGGCACCTGGGTACAGCGTTGCCACCAGCAACGCCCATGCCCACAGGAGGAGAAGCTGCTGCTGGCCAATCATGACTTGAGATTCCTGCAAAGACAAAATACACTGGTAAAATGTTATGTAAGCAAATAGGAGCACAGTCTATTGTTCAAGTGTTTGAAAATCATCCCAGGTAAACATTCTAATATACTGTATTTCCTTTGGAGTTTTGTCAATTGTATCTTCTGAATGAGATGAAGGCACAGGAACAGTAGTAATGCACAGCTCAATTCAATGTACTATAGCTGTTGGGAACCAAAACAAACTCAGCACCACAGAGACCATCCATCAAGTCCATTGTAATCTATGTTATTCAGACAGGCATTAAAGCCGAGGATTACACACCCCAACAAACAAGCAAGACAATAAATGGCACCTCATCCAATGTGAGGTCTAGAACATGCCCTATGTTCTGCCAACACCAACACTACTATACAAGTGACCTCTTTGCCCAGTTCCAATCAACAGGTTAGGAAAGAGTATTTTGACTAATGAAAAATATAGAGGTAAGTACACACACTAAGTAGAGACAGAGAAGATGCTCAACTCTAAATTCTCTTGTATAAACAAGTAATGTGGGTGCTTGGAACAAATGTAGCAATCATATTCAAAATGGAGAAAGGCCAGAACTCATTTGAACATGATTTGCAATTGAAGCTTCTATTGCCAATCATATTCAATATAAGCTTCAATTGCCAATCATATTCAATAGAAGCTTCAATTGCAAATCATGTTCATGTGCGTGCTGACCTTTTTCAATTTGTAAGTGCACACACTAAATCCTAGTCATGCTAACGTTTCAAATATATTAAGTCTGTTTTGAGTTTACAACAGAACACAAAGTATAGTAGCGTAGTGGCTTGCTAATGAGAGACCTGGTCTGCTGGCTGTGTGGTTACCGTGGTGGACTGGGTTCCCACAAATATGGTCTCATAAAATAAAATGAAACTTAGAGGGGGGCCGTGTGGCCGTGTGGCTGTGTGGCCGTGGTGCTGTGTTTCCATCACAATGTGTGTATTAAAAACACAATATTTTGTGGTCTACAAAGGTTTTTCAGCACACAGCTTTGACCTACTACAGTAGCTATGTTGGTCTATTACTTCAAACAATGTGTATGCAGGTTGGATAGGATTCAAACCTTCTCAAACATTTGTACCCCAGACAAGTTAAAGTATTGGATTCTTCATACACGACACTAATCCCATTCCACTACCCTTTCAAGTTTTTTTTGTGATATGAAAACAAGCCACCATGCTTGATTGAGCGAGCTGTTTTGTCTTTTAGTAATGTGATGCCTGTATGTATTTACTTAAACCTTTTTTATTTAGCAATTTTTAGCAATTTTTCTTTCACAAAATATTTTTTTGGGGGTTAGTAGGTGTCCAAATTCCTCTCTTTTCCGGCTTCAGACCAGTGCCTACTTCTCACTTAAAACTTAGTTTTACACCGGAAGGTGATTATGCAAAATTATTCTGCAACATTATAATACAGTATAACACAGTAATACAAGTAAAGTAAAAATACACAATAATGACAAATGGCAACAGAAATTTCATGAGCGTTCCAGTGCAGTAGGTGGCGGTAATGCGCTATAATGTTGGATGCCAACATCCCGTGTGGCTCAGTTGGTAGAGCATGGTGCTTGCAACACCAGGGTTGTGGGTTTCATTACCACGAAGGACCAGTACAAAAAAGTATGAAAATGTATGCAGTTGCTACTGATAAACTCCACAGAAGAGTCAGGGGCAACAACACCGGTAGCTAGGGACAACGGTCGATCGTTTCCTTTGTCCCTCATGTCAGGCAATGGTTTCCCTCAGTTCTGTTAATGAGGGCAGGCGTTAGCAAAGGACACTGGTTAGCAAAGGACACTAGGACTCTGATGCACAGCAAGCGGTATAGGTAGCTATCTAACGATAGCCACTGGTAGACATTGTCCTTTGCACCAACCAGTCGGGCTCAACTTTCCCGCAGTTCTTATGACAATGGCGAGGGAAGGTGTTCAGCAGGCAGGAGTGATGGACACTGGGTGTTAGCTAGATAGCTAGCTAGGAGGACTCCGGTACACAGCAGTAACTTGGCTGTCACGCCCTGGTCGAAGTATGTGACATGGGTTATTGTGGTGCGTTTTTGTCATGGGGTTTTTGTGGGGTGTCTAGCATAGTCTATGGCTGCCTGAGGCGGTTCTCAATCAGAGTCAGGTGATTATTGTTGTCTCTGATTGGGAACCATATTTAGGCAGCCATATTCTTTGAAGATTTCGTGGGTGATTGTTCCTGTCTCTGTGTTAGTTGTCACCAGATAGGCTGTATAGGTTTTCACGTTCCGTTTGTTGTTTTGTGTTGTTTGTGTTTTTTCGTTTATTAAAGATGTATCGAACTAACCATGCTGCATTTTGGTCCGACTCTCCTTCGACGGAAGTAAGCCGTTACATTGGCACTGTGTTAATCATTCAGCACACATTTCCCAAAATGTGAACTTAGTTAGCTGTGCTTTGTGGAAGAATGTTGGAGATATTGTCAACATTGAGTTGTGCATCGCGATCTGCCCGTACAGCTAATGTTACAGCCTTGTTGGTTTGTAGCTAGCTGGCTATAGCAGCCAATGACATTCACTATCTTACTTGCTTGTGCTCTGATTACACTTAAGAGTCAAGGCCAACAGTTTACACAGATGACTTCAGCCATGTGAAAAACCTTCCATAGCAAAATATAGTTAGCTTCCTTTGCTTGTAGCTTGCCTCTCATCCGACTGGTGTTAGCTAGCTACCAGTGCTATTGCTGCACAACCCAAATGCTTTGGTCCAGTTTAGAACTCTTAGAGTCGGCTGAAAATATGTTAGCATTGTCAGAAATTATACAAAAAGGTAGCACATTGTTGCTTCTTAATGGACAGAAATTAGCATGTGAGAGCAATACATTTTTTATTTAATCAAAACTGTTGCCCCTACAGAAGTATTCAGTCCGAAAGGTGGCAAGTCTCATGGTCACTTTATGGATGCTGTAGTCTCGTTCTTATCCGATGCCTAGATATTGAGCTACGTCTGGGCAAGAAATTGTATTTTGTTCTAATGTTAACGACCCTGTTAAAAATCCGATATGTGGTTCTCGGTAACAACCTGACGGCTCATGACAAGAGACGAGGAGTGTGTTTGTAACGATGTGCGCTGAGAGTCGGAAAGCAAGTTCAGGGAGTGAGGTAGTTAATGAAAAAAGGCAACATAATCCAAAACAAGAAACACGAACAATGCACAGACATGAAACTGAAACAGAAACAATGATGCCTGGTGAAGGAACCAAGGAGAGTGACATATACAGGGCAGGTGGAGGAGGTGATGGAGTCCAGGTGAGTGTCATATTGCGCTAATGCCTGTAATCATGGTGACAGGTGTGCGCCTTAACGAGCAGCCTGGTGACCTAGAGGCCGGAGAGGGAGCACACGTGACAGTACCCCCTCCCTGACGTGCGGCTCCAGCCTGATCCTTGGGATCGTCGTTAATTGACGACCAAGATGACGATCTCGAGGATCAGGAGCGGACACCTCTGCTAAGACGCAGGAACCTGTCGATCCAACTGAGGCGCAGGAGCATGGCAACCTAGAGCGCCGGAGCGAGAGCATACGTGACAGTACCTCCTCCCCGGCGCATTCGGCTCCAGCGGCAGGACGCCAACCACAGGGACAATCCCGGGGATCAGGAGCGTACCGGTCGCCTCAGCTGAGGCGCAGAAATGTGACGAACCGGCTGAGGAGTGAGAGCCTGATGAGCCGACTGAGACCTCCTTGGTTGCCTTGGTCCTGACACCCGGACCCGATATCACCTCCAACACAAAAACAAAACAAATCCCTGATACTTCCCTTTGGTGAGGCGTTATTCTGTAACGATGTGCGATGAGAGTCTGGAAGAAAGTTCAGGGAGTGAGTTTGTTAAACCTCTTGAAGCAAGGGGGCAGTATTTTGATGTTTGGATATAAAGCGTTCCCAAAGTAAACTGCCTATTTCTCAGGCCCAGAAGCTAGAATATGCATATCATTGGCAGATTAGGATAGAAAACACTCTAAAGTTTCCAAAACTGTCAAAATATTGTCTGTGGGTATAACAGAACTGATATTGTAGGCGAAAACCTGAGGAAAATCCAACCAGGAAGTGCTGTTTTTCTGAAACTACTCTGTTCCATTGCAATCTTCCATTTAAAGGGATATCAACCAGATTCTTTTCCCCATGGCTTCCACAGGGTGTGAGCAGTCTTTAGACATAGTTTGAGGCTTTTATTCTGAAATAATTTGCAAGAATGATCACATCGCGTCAGTGGATAGCCAGATGTCCTTAGATTTGTTACGTGCGCCACTGGAGCGAGACCTTTTCTTTCTCTCTTGTATTGAAAAGTTTACCGTCCGGTTGAAATATTATCGATTATTTATTGTAAAAAAAACCTGAGAATTAATTATATATATTTTTTACATGTTTCTACGAACTTTACGGATACTATTTGGAATTTTCGTCTGCCCATCCCGACCTGCACAAGCCTGTGGATTACGAAACAAAACAAATCTACCAAATGGAGGTTTTTGAATATAAAGAGAATCTTTATGGAACAAAACAAACATTTATTGTGTAACTGGGAGTCTCGTGAGTGCAAATATAAGAAGATCATCAAAGGTAAGCGATTCATTTTATAGCTTTTCTGACTTTCGTGACCAATCTACTCTGCTGCTAGCTGTTTGTAATGTTTTGTCTGCTGAGAGCTGTCCTCACATAATTGCATGGTTTGCTTTCACCGTAAAGCTTTTTTGAAATCTGACACACCAGGTGGATTAACAACAAGATAAGCTGTGTTTTGGTATATTGCACTTGTGATTTCATGAAAATGAAATAAAAATGCAACATAATCCAAAACAAGAAACACGAACAATGCACAGACATGAAACTGAAACAGAAACAATGACGCCTGGGGAAGGAACCAAGGGGAGTGACATATAAAGGGCAGGTAATCAAGGAGGTGATGGAGTCCAGGTGAGTGTCCTATTGCGCTAATGCACAGGTGTGCGCCTTAACGAGTAGCCTGGTGACTTAGAGGCCGGAGAGGGAGCACACGTGACAGTGTTGTGTACCCCCAATCAAGTTGATTTGCACATTTTCATCGATGTAGGTGTCATGTTGGCTTAGATATGATGGTAGGGAGATTTGACTTAAAAATGTAACAACTTCAACCAATGTGTATACTATTGTGGGGGATATTGTCCTCCCCAATAATTTATGCATATGTACTGTAAGGGACCTTTTGTACACACATTCTGTATTTGGATTTTGAACATATATCAACATTTTCTGGGGAAAAATCTTTACTATTATATTTTCTTTCATAGTAACAACAGTACTATATAGCATAATTATAGAAATCAACATAGGTGCCTCACAAGTCCTCAACTGGCAGCTTCATTAAACCCGCAAAACACCAGTCAAGAGTGAAGAGGCAACTGGCCTTCCAGGCAGAGTTCCTCTGTCCAGTGTCTGAGTTATTTTGCACATCTTAATCTTTTCTTTCTATTAGCCAGTCTGAGATACGGCTTTTTCACTCCATATTTGGATTTCACCTGGTTGAGTGTTTCAGATCTCTCATCCATGGATGTCACAGCAGAGTCGACCACAATGTTGAAGTAGTTCACTTCAAGGGTTTTCAGTGCATCAGTCACGGGTTCATTAGGAGCCTCATAGCTGAAATGCCTCTTGCTGAGATGATTTTCCATAACAGGGTCAAATTTACCTCCTTTTTTCAAATGTACCCATGTTATGGGTTAGGACCCAGATTGCAGTTCCTATAGCTTCCACTAGTTGTCAACAGTCGTTAGACATTGTTTCAGGCTTGTATTCTGAAAAATGAGGAAGTGGACTGTAGAATGAACCAGAGCTGTTTTGCGCGCGTGAATGATTGCTTGCCGTTCGTTGTTTTTCCTTTGTGATTCCTTTCTATTGTCCAGTTGAAATATTATAGATTATTTAGACAATAGACAACCTGATGATTAATTATAAACATCATTTGACATGTTTTGACAAACTTTACCGGTACTATTAGGATGTATTCGTCTGCCTATTGTGACCGCCTTTGAGCCAGTAGATTACTGAACAAAACGCGCCAACAAAACAGAGTTTTTGGGACATAAAGAGGATCTTTATTGAACAAAACAAACATTTATTGTGTAACAGGGACTCTTGTGAGTGCAACCAGATGAAGATCAAAGGTAAGTGATTAATTTTATCTCTATTTCTGACTTTTGTGACTCCTCTACTTGGCTTAAATGTTTGTATGCTTTTGTAAGCGGGCGCTGTCCTCAGATAATCGCATGGTATGCTTTTTCCGTAAAGCCTTTTTGAAATCTGACACAGCGACGGGATTATCAAGAAGTTAAGCTTTATTTTGATGTCTGACACTTTGTATTTTCATGAATGTTAAATACGACTATTTCTGTCAATTTAATTTGGCTCTCTGCAATTTCACCGGATGTTGTCGAGGTGTGCCGCTAGCGGGACGCCTATTAACTTGGGTCAAATGTTTCGAGTAGCCTTCACACAAGCTTCCTACAATAAGTTGGGTGAATTTTGACCCATTCCTCCTGACAGAGCTGGTGTAACTGAGTCAGGTTTGTAGGCCTCCTTGCTCGCACACGCTTTTTCAGTTTTGCCCACAAATTTTCTATTAGATTGAGGTCAGGGATTTGTGATGGCCACTCCAATACCTTGACTTTGTTGTCCTTAAGCCATTTTGCCACAACTTTGGAAGTATGCTTGGGGTAATTGTCCATTTGTAAGACCCATTTGCGACCAAGCTTTAATTTCCTGGCTGATGTCTTGAGATGTTGCTTCAATACATCCACATAATTTTCATTCCTCATGATTCCATCTATTTTGTGAAGTGCACCAGTCCCTCCTGCAGCACCCACACAACATGATGCTGCCACCCCCCATGCTTCACAGTTGGGATGGTGTTCTTCGGCTTGCAAGCCTCACCCTTTTCCCTCCAAACATAACGATGGTCATTATGGCCAAACAGTTCTATTTTTGTTTCATCAGACTAGAGGACATTTCTTCAAAAAGTACCATCTTTGTCCCCATTTGCAGTTACAAACCGTAGTCTAGTTTTTTTTATGGCGGTTTTGGAGCAGTGGCTTCTTCCTTGCTGAGCGGCCTTTCAGGTTATGTTGATATAGGACTCGTTTTACTGTGGATATAGATGTTTTTGTACCTGTTTCCTCCAGAATCTTCACAATGTCCTTTGCTGTTGGTCTGGCATTGATTTGCACTTTTCGCAGCAAAGTACATTCATCTCTAGAAGACAGAACGCGTCTCCTTCCTGAGCCATGTCACGGCTGTGTGGTCCCATGGTGTTTATACTTGCATACTATTGTTTGTACAGATGAACGTGGTACCTTTAAGCATTTGGAAATTGCTCCCAAGGATGAACCAGACTTGTGGAGGTCTACAATTTATTTTCAGATGTCTTGGCTGATTTATTTAGATTTTCCCATGATGTCAAGCAAAGAGGCACTGAGTTTGAAGGTAGGGCTTGAAATACATCCACAGGTACACCTCAGGTACATTTGACTCAAATAATATCAATTAGTCTGTCAGAAGCTTCTAAAGTCATGACATAATTTCCTGGAATTCTCCAAGCTGTTTAAAGGCACAGTCAACTTAGTGTATGTAAACTTCTGACCCACTTGAATTGTGATACAATGAATTATAAGTGAAAAAATCTGTAAACAATTGTTGGAAAAATTACTTGTGTCATGCACAAAGTAGATGTCCTAACCAACTTCTCAAAACTATAGTTTGTTAACAAGAAATTTATGGAGTGGTTGAAAAACGAGTTTTAATGACTCCAACCTAAGTGTATGCAAACTGCTCACAGAACAAGACCGCTGAGTGCTGAAGCGAGTAGAGCGTAAAAATCATCTGTCCTCTGTTGCAACACTCACTACTGAGTTTCAAACTACCTCTGTAAGCAACATCAGCACAATAACTGTTTGTCAGGAGATTCATGAAATGGGTTTTCATGGCCGAGCAGCCGCACACAAGCCTAAGATCACTATGTGCAATGCCAGGCGTCGCTGGAGTGGTGTAAAGCTTGTGCAATGCCAAGCGTCAGCTGGAGTGGTGTAAAGCTCGCCGCCATTGCACTCTGGAGCTGTGGAAATATGTCCTCTGGAGTGATGAATCACGCTTCACCATCTGGCAGTGAGAGGGACGAATCTGTGTTTGGCGGATGCCAGGAGAACCCTACCTGTCCCGATGCATAGTGCCAACTGTAAAGTTTGGTGGAATAATGGTCTGGGGCTGTTTTTCATGGTTCGGGCTAGGCCCCTTAGTTCCAGTGAACGGAAATCTATAATTTTCACCATACTATGACCTTCTAGTTGATTCTGTGCTTCCTACTTTGTGGCAACAGTTTGGGTAAGGCCTTTCCCTGTATCTGCATGACAATACACCTCCTGCACAAAGCGAGGTTCATACAGAAATTATTGTTGAAGATCGGTGTGGAAGAACCTGACCTGGGCTGCACAGAGCGCTGACTTCAACCCCATCGAACACCTTTGGGATGAATTGGAACGCCGATTGCGAGCCAGGCCTAATCATCCAACATCAGTGCCCGACCTCACTAATGCTCTTGTGGGTGAATGGAAGCAAATCACTGCAACAATGTTCTTATATCTAGTGGAAATCCTTCCCAGAAGAGTGGGCAGGGTAGCTTTGAAGCTGTGGAAGAGCTAAATTCATTCCCAGATGAGGACAGTATTGTGAAGATATGTATGATGAAGGGCAGCCCCACAGTAGCAAGTCCCACTCTTGTATATGAACAGAACTAAATATGTAGTATACTGCATAATGTTTATACAGATTTGCTGGTTTTCTGTTACTTGTGGTCTCTTGATTTAAAACATAACTGATTTTAATTTGTTTGCCAGTTTCATTCAGTTGATACTGAACAACATATTTGCATGGAATTTTGGTATCTGAAGGATATGAGCACCCACTATTTCATAGATCAAATCCAATAATGGAAACACAGTATCCTGTCATGTTGACCTACGAGGTGAGACACACAACTTAATAGCCTGGGGACAATTCTAAAAATACGTAAGCTACTCTTGTTTTATGCACTATGGCAAGAAGTTAACCCACCTTTCAAAAAGGGTTTTATTAATACATTTGATAGATTGATTAACTGTTAGGTTGTGAAGAGAGCTTATATTGGTTATTTTCTTGTGTACAGTCGTGGCCAAAAGTTTTGAGAATGACACAAATATTAATTTTCACAAAGTCTGCTGCCTCAGTTTGTATGACGGCAATTTGCATATACTCCAGAATGTTATGAAGAGTGATCCGATGAATTGCAATTAATTGCAAAATCTCTCTCTGCCATGCAAATGAACTGAATCACCAAAAAACATTTCCACTGCATTTCAGCCCTGCCAGAAAAGGACCAGTAACTTCATTTCAGTGATTCTCTCGTTAACACAGGTGTGAGTGTTGATGAGGACAAGGCTAGAGATCACTCTGTCATGCTGATTGAGTTTGAATAACAGACTGGAAGCTTCAGAAGGAGGGTGGTGCTTGGAATCATTGTTCTTCCTCTGTCAACCATGGTTATCTGCAAGGAAACACGCCGTCATCATTGCACAAAAAGGTTTCACAGGCAAGGATATTGCTGCCAGTAAGATTGCACCTAAATCAACCATTTATCGGATTATCAAAAACTTCAAGGAGAACGGTACAATTGTTGTGAAGAAGGCTTCAGGGCGCCCAAGAAAGTCCAGAAAGAGCCAGGACCGTCCCCTAAAGTTGATTCAGCTGCGGGATCGGGGCACCACCAGTACAGAGCTTGCTCAGGAATGGCAGCAGGCAAGTGTGAGTGCATCTGCACGCACAGTGAGGCAAATACTTTTGGAGGATGGCCTAGTGTCAAGAAAGGCAGCAAAGAAGCCACTTCTCTCCAGGAAAAACAACAGGGACAGACTGATATTGTACAAAAGGTACAGGGATTGGACTGCTGAGGACTTGGGTAAAGTCATTTTCTCTGATGAATCCCCTTTCCGATTGTTTGGGGCATCCGGAAAAAAAGCTTGTCCGGAGAAGACGAGGTGAGCGCTACCATCAGTCCTGTGTCATGCCAACAGTAAAGCATCCTGAGACCATTCATTTGTGGGGTTGCTTCTCAGCCAAGGGAGTGGGCTCACTCACTATTTTGCCTAAGAACACAGCCGTGAATAAAGAATGGTACCAACACATCCTCCGAGAACAACTTCTCCCAACCATCCAGGAACAGTTTGGTGACGAACAACGTCTTTTCCAGCATGATGGAGCACCTTGCCATAAGGTAAAAGTGATAACTAAGTGTCTCGGGGAACAAAACATTGATATTTTGGGTCCATGGCCAGGAAAATCCCCAGACCTTAATCCCATTGAGAACTTGTGGTCAATCCTTAAGAGGCAGGTGGACAAACAAAACCCCACAAATTCTGACAAAAGAATGGGCTGCCATCAGTCAGGATGTGGCCCAGAAGTTAATTGACAGCATGCCAGGGCGGATTTCAGAGGTCTTGAAAAATAAGGGTCAACACTGCAAATATTGACTCTTTGCATAAACTTCATGTAATTGTCAATACAAGCCTTTGACACTTATGAAATTGTCACAACTTCCGCCGAAGTTGGATCCTCTCCCTGTTCGGGGGGCGTTCGGCGGTCGACATCACCGGCTTTCTAGCCATCTCCGCTCCATTTTTCATGTATCTATTTGTTTTGTCTTGTTCCCTGTACACCTGGTTTTCATTCCCCAATCAATTCATATTTCATATTTATTCCTCTGTTCCCCATCATGTCTTTGTGTAAGATTGTTTGTGTTACGTGTATTTTGATATTGTGGATATTGTTATGCGCATTACTTTTTGTCTATGTTCCGTGTTTTGGGCACATTTTATGTTATTTTGTGCTGTCATTTTGACCGGAATAAAAAGTGCTCCTGTTCACTACACTCTGCTCTCCTGCATCTGACTGCGCCTCCAATACACACTCCTAACAGAATCCTACACCAACCATGGAGTCAGAAGAAGCAGGTGCCCCGGTCAGAGGAGTTGAGGAACGCGTCCAGGAACACGCGGCTATGCTACATCATTTCGGTGCCATGATGGATCGCGTTGTCCAGACCATGGGCCGCTGGGAGAGACAGGAAGTCTCCCCAGCGCCTCGACCAGCTCAACCGGGGTTATCTCTACCCGTCCTGTCCGGATCCAAATCCAGTGGAATGCATCTCTCCCTTCCCAGGGAGTATGATGGGACGGCCGCACAGTGCCAGGGGTTCCTTTTACAACTAGACCTATACCTGGCCACTGTTCACACAGCTCCCTCAGGAGGGGAGAGAGTATCTGCCCTCGTCTCATGCCTCTCGGGGAGTGCTCTGGAGTGGGCAAACGCCGTGTGGGGAGAGGAAGACACGGCGTTGGACCACTTCGAGGAGTTTACTCGCCGTTCATGGGCCGCCTTTGACCATCTGCCCGAAGGTAGAGTGGCGGGTGAACGACTCATCCATTTGAGGCAGGGGATGGGGCAGGATTTTGCGCTGGAGTTCCGGACCTTGGCCGCCGGAGCAGGATGGAACGACAGGGCCCTCATCGACCACTATTGATGCAGCTTACGTGAGGACGTCCGACGGGAGTTGGCCTGCAGGGATGCCACCACCACCTATGACCAACTGGTGGATATGTCCATCCGGTTGGATAACCTACTGGTCATCCGTGGACGTCCTGAGCGGGCTCTGTTGGTTCCATCTCCCAGCACTCCGCTCCGGTGCCCATGGAGTTGGGAGGGGCCGCACGTAGGGAGGCTGGAGGAGGGGCCTTCACGTGCACCATCTGTGGCCGCAGAGGGCACACTGCCGGTGTGTGCCTGGTTGGTCCCTCTGGGAGTCGAGGCAGCAGGTAGGGCACTCTGACGTCACCCCATGCACCACTCTCATCCAGAGTCCTCTGTTGTCCACCTGTTTGTACCTGTTAGTTTCCCTGAATTCTCCCCGCATTCCCAGCATCAGGCGCTCGTCGATTCAGGCGTAGTTGGGAATATTATTGACAGAGCATTAGCACTTGGTTTAGGGATCCCCATTATTCCTGTGAATAGACCTTTTCCGGTTCACGCTCTGGACAGTCAACCATTAGGGTCCGGGCTAATCAGGGAGGCCACCATCTCCCTGGCCATGGAGACGCAGGGGGGTCGTGATGAGAGAATCAGTCTCTTTCTCATTGACTCTCCTGCGTTTCCCGTGGTACTAGATCATCAAATCAAATGTATTCGTACATCAGCTGATATCTCAAAGTCCTGTAGAGAAACCCAGCCTAAAACTCCAAACAGCAAGCAATGCAGGTGTTGAAGCACGTTGGCTAGGAAAAACTCCCTAGAAAGGCCAAAACCTAGGAAGAAACTTAGAGAGGAACCAGGCTATGAGGGGTGGCCAGTCCTCTTCTGGCTGTGCCGGGTGGAGATTATAACAGAACACGGCCAAGATGTTCAAATGTTCATAAATGACCAGCATGGTCAAATAATAGGTCTGGGACAGGTAGCACGTCTGGTGAACAGGTCAGGATTCCATACCCGCAGGCAGAACAATTGAAACTGGAGCAGCAGCACGGCCAAGTGGACTGGGGACAGCAAGGAGTCATCATGCCAGGTAGTTCTGAGGCATGGTCCTAGGGCTCAGACCCTCAGAGAGAGAGAAGGAGAGAATTAGAGAGAGCATACATACAGATATAACAAACTGACCCTAGCCCCCCGACACATAAACTACTGCAGCATAAATACTGGAGGCTGAGACAGGAGGGGTCAGAAGACACTGTGGCCCCATCCGATGATACCCCCGGACAGGGCCAAACAGAAAGGATATAACCCCACCCACTTTGCCAAAGCACAGCCCCCACACCACTAGAGGGATATCTTCAACCACCAACTTACCATCCTGAGACAAGGCCGAGTATAGCCCACAAAGATCTCCGCCACGGCACAACCCAAGGGGGGGCGCCAACCCAGACAGGAAGATCCCATCAGTGACTCAACCCACTCAAGTGACGCACCCCTCCTAGGGACGGCATGAAAGACCACCAGTAAGCCAGTGACTTAGAGTTAGGGTTAGAGGCAGAGAATCCCAGTGGAAACAGGGGAACCGGCCAGGCAGAGACAGCAAGGGCTGTTCGTTGCTCCAGAGCCTTTCCGTTCACCTTCACACTCCTGGGCCAGACTACACTCAATCATATGACCCACTGAAGAGATGAAAGGTTGAGACCGAGTTTGCGTCTTTCACATGGGTAGGCAGACCATTCCATAAAAATGGAGCTCTATAGGAGGAAGCCCTGCCTCCAACTGTTTGCTTAGAAATTCTAGGGAAAATTAGGAGGCCTGCGTCTTGTGACCGTAGCGTACGTCTAGGTATGTACGGCAGGATCAAATCAGAGAGATAGGTAGGAGCAAGCCCATGTAATGCCAATGTAGGGAGGCTAGCACTGGAGTAATATGATCACATTTTTTGGTTCTAGTCAGGATTCTAGCAGCCGTATTTAACACTAACTGAAGCTTATTTAGTGCTTTATCTGGGTGCCGGAAAGTAGAGCATTGCAGTAGTCCAACCTAGAAGTAACTAAAGGATGGATACATTTTTCTGCATCATTTTTGGACAGAAAGTTACTGATTTTTGCAATGTTACGTAGATGGAAAAAAGCTGTCATTGAAACAGTCTTGATATGTTCGTACAAAGAGAGATCAGGGTCCAGAGTAACGCAGAGGTCCTTCACAGTTTTATTTGAGACGACTGTACAACCATTAAGAGTAATTGTCAGATTCAACAGAAGATCTCTTTGTTTCTTGGGACCTAAAACAAGCATCTCTGTTTTGTCCGAGTTTAAAAGTAGAACGTTTGCAGCCATCCACTTCCTTATGTCTGAAACACAGGCTTCTAGCGAGGGCAATTTTGGGGCTTCACCATGTTTCATTGAAATGTACAGCTGTGTGTCATCCGCATAGCAGTGAAAGTTAACATTATGTTTTCGAATGACATCCCCAAGAGGTAAAATATATAGTGAAAACAATAGTGGTCCTAAAACAGAACCTTGAGGAACACCAACATTTACTGTTGATTTGTCAGAGAATAACCCATTCACAGAGACAAACTGATATCTTTTCGACAGATAAGATCTAAACCAGGCCAGAACTTGTCCGTGTAGACCAATTTGGGTTTCCAATCTCTCCAAAAGAATGTGGTGATCGATGGTATCAAAAGCAGCACTAAGGGCTAGGAGCACGAGGACAGATGCAGAGCCTCTGTCTGATGCCATTAAAAGGTAATTTACCACCTTCACAAGTGCAGTCGCAGTGCTATGATGGGGTCTAAAACCAGACTGAAGCATTTCGTATACATTGTTTGTCTTCAGGAAGGCAGTGAGTTGCTGCGCAACAGCATTTTCTAACATTTTTGAGAGGAATGGAAGATTCGATATAGGCTGATAGTTTTTTATATTTTCTGGGTCAAGGTTTGGCTTTTTGAAGAGAGGCTTTATTACTGCCACTTTTAGTGAGTTTGGTACACATCCGGTGGATAGAGAGCCGTTTATTATGTTCAGCATAGGAGGACCAAGCACAGGAAGCAGCTCTTTCAGTAGTTTAGTTGGAATATGGTCCAGTATGCAGCTTGAAGGTTTAGAGGCCATGATTATTTTCATCATTGTGTCAAGAGATATAGTACTATAACACTTGAGTGTCTCTCTTGATCCTAGGTCCTGGCAGAGTTGTGTAGATGCAGATTTAAAGAGGAGTCCGTAATTTGCTTTCTAATAATCATGATCTTTTCCACTGAGAAGTTCATCAATTTATTTCTGCTGAAGTGAAAGCCATCCTCACTTGGGGAATGTTGTTTTTTAGTTCGCTTTCGAACATTATCAAAAATACATTTAGGATTGTTCTTATTTTCCTCAATTATGTTGGAAAAATAGGATGATCGAGCAGCAGTAAGGGCTCTTCGATACTGCACAATATTGTCTTTCCAAGCTAGTCAGAAGTCTTCCAGTTTGGTGTGGTGCCATTTCCGTTCCAATTTTCTGGAAGCTTGCTTCAGAGCTCGGGTATTTTCTGTGTACCAGGGAGCTAGTATCTTATGAGAAATGTTTTTAGTTTTTACGGGTGCAACTACATCTAGTGTATTGCGCACGGTTAAATTGAGTTCCTCAGTTAGGTGGTTAACTGATTTTTGTCCTCTGACGTCCTTGGGTAGGCAGAGGGAGTCTGGAAGGGCATCAAGGAATCTTTGTGTTGTCTGTGAATTTATAGCACGTCTTTTGATGCTCCTTGGTTGCGGTCTGAGCAGTTTATTTGTTGCAATTGCAAACGTAATAAAATGGTAGTCCGATAGTCCAGGATAATGAGGAAAAACATTAAGATCCACAACATTTATTCCATGGGACAAAACTAGGTCCAGAGTATGACTGTGACAGTGAGTAGGTCCAGAGACATGCTGGACAAACCCCACTGAGTTGATGATTGCTCCGAAAGCCTTTTGGAGTGGGTCTGTGGACTTTTCCATGTGAATATTAAAGTCAACAAAAATTAGAATATTTTCTGCTATGACTACAAGGTCTGATTCAGGGAACTCAATGTGGAACGCTGTATATGGCCCAGGAGGCCTGTAAAACAGTAGCTATAAAAAGTGATTGAGTAGGCTGCATAGATTTCATGACTAGAAGCTCAAAAGACGAAAACACCATTTTTTTTGTAATTTGACATTTGCTCTCGTAAATGTTAGCAACACCTCCGCCTTTGCGGGATGCACGGGGGATATGGTCACTAGTGTAACCAGGAGGTGAGGCCTCATTTAACACAGTAAATTCATCAGGCTTAAGCCATGTTTCAGTCAGGCCAATCTCATCAAGATTATGATCAGTGATTAGTTCATTGACTATAATTGCCTTTGAAGTAAGGGATCTAACATTAAGTAGCCCTATTTTGAGATGTGAGGTATCACGATCTCGTTCAATAATGACAGGAATGGAGGAGGTCTTTATCCTAGTGAGATTGCTAAGTGGGTTGTCCCTCTGTTTGTATCTGACAGGAATGCTGTCAGGCCAGTCTGGCTAAGTCATTCTGCATATGTCAATGTTGGTCATGGTGTTTGTAACTTAAAGGTCCTATGGAGCCTTTTCTATCCGAATATCAAATCATTTCTGGGTAACACTTAAGTACCTTAGTGTGATTGTTTTCCATTAAATTTGTAAAACATTTTGTGAAAAAACGTGTTCTTAGCAAAGAGCAATTTCTCGCACAATAATTTAGCTAGGACTCTCTGGGAGTTTAGTTTTTAGGATCCCCATTCACTACTGCACATGCAGCAGCTACTCTTTCTGGACTGAAAACTGAAAACAAACTGTTATTGGCTGAAAAGTTACTGAAAACTACCTGTTATTGGCAGAGAGGGTTGGAACGTTCTTTTTTATTGGTCTATAAACTAAATTACTGCCTGGTCACCAGGCAGGCCAAAACTCCAAAACAGGCAGCAATTTCAGGCAGTCTTTTCAAACAGCTCTTACATTAAAAGGGCATTACCATAATCTTCACAATTTTACAGTATTATTTCAAACTCATAGTGTGAAAATATATACAAGTCATGCTTTTGACTGTACTGGGCATTTAAATGGTTCAAGAGCAGTGGTGAATGTAAAATGTACCATTATTGCCTATGGAACATTTATGCAAATGCAAAATGGTTATAATTCTAAAAGTAATAATGAACTAGTAAAGAGCAACAAGAATCCAAATGTTTATTTGTGACTAAGACTTGAAGCAACATTGAAAACCACCAAAGTATTTTTTATTAAAATTGAATTTTCACATTTCAAAAAAGTATGCTTTTCTGTGTCTTTGCTACTTGCTAGTTAGGTCTGCTTTACTGTTCTAAAATGCAACAAAACAATATTCCAATGCACATATAATGCACCAATGCACCATATAATGCAGCAGAGCATTACTTTTTTTGTTGCGGCATTTGAGAACAAAAACGCTGACTCAACTTGTTAGTAGAAAACAGCCTTGACTTTATATATGAGCCAAAGCACAGGTCATCTTCAACTGTACCAATTACATTGTAATTCATAAACATTTTAGGCCACAGGAAAACTATTTTTAGGAAAGTGATATACAATTACATATCAAATATCATGCGATGTGCAGGTTCCTTTTTTATTTAGAGTGATATTCAACAACATTTTGAAATACATTCTCTCTCCGGGTATGCAGTTAGTTTATGACATAGGCTGTAGAGGGGTGGTTTGGAGTATGGCGGTATGATAGACGATTGCATGTACTGTATGTAATGGTGCGAGTAGCTATATGATATGGCAACGTCAATAAATCCCACCTTCCTATCATAATGCTGATGCGCTATAGGTACACTATACATGAGGGTACAGAAATGTAAAAAACTTGAACATTTCTAAGCTGTTGTGTGCACAGGAGACTGCTGACGGGAGGATGGCTCATAATGATGGCTGGAATGGAATGGTAGCAAAACACGTGTTTGATGTGATTCATTTCCATCTATTCCATTCCACCCATTACTATGAGCCCCCACAACACACACACAAACAAATACAATAATATTTGTTTCAGGCTACTCAATAACAAAATTCATACTTACATTCAACTGTGTTAAACATTAACTTACACTACTCTCAGGCAAACATGCAAAGGATCATAAATCGGTTCAGGCATGAGCAGTAGACATGCTACTGCACAGAGTACTAACATTTCACTTCTTATGTTGCCATTCGCATTTGTATTTGAATTTATTATGGATCCCCATTAGATGCTGCCTAAGCAGCAGCTACTCTTCCTGGGGTACAGCAAAATTAAGGCGGTTTATACAATTTTAAAAACATTACAATACATTCACAGATTTCACAACACACTGTGTGCCCTCAGGCCCCTACTCCACCACTACCACATATCTACAGTACTAAATCCATGTGTATGTACGTAGAGTGCGCATGTTATCGTGTGTGTGTGTGTATGTATGTGTGTGTTGGTATATGTCTGTGCCAATGTTTGTGTTGCTTCACAGTCCCCGCTGTTCCATAAGGTGTTTTTGAATCTGTTTTTTAAAATCATATTTTACTTCTTGTGTCAGTTACTTGATGTGGAATAGAGTCCAATGTAGTCATGGCTCTATGTAGTACTGTGTGCCTCCCCATAGTCTGTTATGGACTTGGAGACTGTGAAGAGACCTCTTGTGGCATGTCTTGTGGGGGTGCATGGGTGTCCGAGCTGTGTGCCAGTAGTGTAGACAGACAGTTCGGTGCGTTCAACATGTCAAAACTTCTCATAAATCAAAGTATGTAAGTGATATGTAAGTGATGAAGTCAATCTCTCCTTCGCTTTCCGTCAGGAGAGATTGACATGCATATTATTAATATTAGCTCTCTGTGTACATCCAAGGGCCAGCCGTGCTGCCCTGTTCTGAGCCAATTGCAATTTTTCTAAGTCCTATTTTGTGGCACTTGACCACACGACTGAACAGTAGTCAAGGTGCGACAAAACTAGGGCCTGTAGGACCTGCCTTGTTGATAGTGTTGTTAAGAAGGCGGAACATCGCTTTATTAAAGACAGACTTCTCCCCATCTTAGCTACTACTGTATCAATATGTTTTGACCATGACAGGTTACAATCTAGGGTTACTCCAAGCAGTTTAGTCATCTCAACTAGCTCAATTTCCACATTATTTATTACAAGATTTAGTTGCGGTTTAGGGTCAAGTGAGTGTTTTGCTCCAAATACAATGCTTTTATTTTTAGAAATATTTAGGGCTAACTTATTCCTTGCCACCCATTCTGAAACTAACTGCAGCTCTTTGTTAAGTGTCGCAATCATTTCAGTCGCTGTGGTAGCTGACGTGTATAGTGTTGAGTCGTCCGCATACATAAACACTCTGGCTTTACTCAAAGTCAGAGGCATGTCGTCAGTAAAAATGTTTATGTTTACTGTCCTCATTTTGACGTGTCATTAATCTTCTATTATCCAACGGCGAGGGGCAAGGTACGGAGGGGCTTGTAGGGTCTGCTATTGGAATCAAAGGTCATCTTGACATATATACTGTGTTCTCTGTCCAGTCCTAGACCTAGATTACATTCTCAAAGAGCTTTATGGAGGCCATTATATCTTCATCCTGGTGAGAGAAATGAAGAGTTAAGGAATTTGTTGTTTTGGACACAATGTCAATTGAACACTACTTATGGCAGTACTGTTCTTAGCTTTTCACATGTTGTGTGCTCTTCTGACATGTTGTGCAGGTTCTGTAAGACAAAACTGACAGAACTTGCTATCTACCAACTACAGGAATACCTGGAATGTTAGCCAGGCAGGTTAAAACCATGCAATAGCCAGCGGCTTGTCCTGGCATTTTTAATATCAGATACACATGTGTTTACCTTCTGACAGGTCTCTATGAACTCATCGATGGTCACCACTCCGTCTCTGTTCCGATCCATTTTCTGAAAAAGGTGGCCATTAAAGATCCTGTATGATTACATACCGTATACTACTAGCCTCCACAGTGACACAATGTGAAGCTTTAAGGTTGTGGAAATTCAAACCGACCAGAGTTCTCATCAAACAAAAACCAACAATAAAGCCTTAAGGACAGAAACAATGCAAAACAGAAGGACAGAAGGTGTTAAACAACATGTAAACTGTCAGACATGGGAGGGGGTTACATGCTGGGGGGTTTATGTACCTGAAAGAACTTGTCCACATGCTCAGATGGGTCATCATCTCGTACACTGGGAGAGGTATACCTGCCCATCATGTCATAGATGGATGTCATTATGGCCAACATCTCCTGTACACAGGTGCACACAATACACACATGACACACACATACACACACAAAAACACACACAGTTGCACGTACACACACACAGTCATGAGTCAGTGCTATGTCTTGCAGTGTTACGTCTAGCAGTAGAACTCTCTCTATGCAACAGACAGGAACGTTTGAAGGCAAGGCCTTCCACTGTACCTCCTTGGTGATGCAGCCATCCTTGTTAATATCATACAGATTGAAGGCCCACTGGAGCTTCTCTGTTTCTGAACCTCTGAGCAGTACAGATAGGCCAATCACAAAGTCCTGGAGGGGAGAGGAGGTTGAGCAGGTTATTGGGATGGCTAAGATTGATTGTTCAGGAAGGTTTTATGCGAGAGAAGAAATGACCTTACTTTCAAGGAGCTCTGCTTACCTCAAAACGGATAGAGCCATTTCTGTCCATGTCAAAAGCGTTGAACAGGAAATGTGCATATGTGGTGGCATCTGAGTAGTGATACCAATAATGTAGTTAACGTCAGGCAGGCGTACAGTAGATGACAGTTGGTTATTTATTCTCTTTTCACTTTCATCCATTTTGACGGTTGCTCAGGATGGAATGGGTAAGTCTTTAGGAGCATCTACAGGGCATTCGGAAAGAATTCAGAACCCTTGACTTTTTTCACATTTTGTTACGTTACAGCCTAATTCTAAAATTGATAAAATATTTTTTAACACCCCATAATGACAAAGCAAAAACACATTTTTAGATTTTTTCCCTAATTTATTCAAAATAAAAAACAGAAATGCCTTGTTTACATAAGCATTCAGATCCTTTGCTATGAGACTCGAAATTGACCTCAGATGCATCCTGTTTCCATTGATCATCCTTGACATGTTTCTACAACTTGACCACAGTCCACCTGTGGTAAATTCAATTGATTGGACATGATTTGGAAAGGCACACCTGTCTATATAAGGTCCCACAGTTGGTAGTGTATGTCAAAGTAAGAAACCAAGCCATGAGGTCGAAGGAATTGTCCGTAGACCACAGAGACAGGAATGTGTCGAGACACAGATCTGGGGAAGGGGACCAAAACATTTCTGCAGCATTGAAGGTCCTCAATACCACGGTGGCCTCCATCATTCTTAAATGGAAGACGTTTGGAACCATCAAGACACTTCCTAGACCTGGCCACCCGGCCAGACTGAGCAATCGGTGGACAAGGGCCTTGGTCAGGGAGGTGTCCAAGAACCCGAACTCTATCACTCTAACAGAGCTCCAGAGTTCCTTTGTGGAGATGGAAGAACCTTCCAGAAGGACAGCCATCTCTGCAGCACTCCACCAGGCCTTTATGGTAGAGTGGCCAAATGGAAAACACTCCTCAGTAAAAGGCACATGACAGCCTGCTTGGAGTTTGCCAAAAGGCACCTAAAGGACTCTCAGACCATGAGAAACAAGATTCACTGGTCTGATGAAACCAAGATTGAACTCTTTAGCCTGAATGCCAAGCGTCACACCTGGAGGAATCCTGGGACCATCCTTACAGTGAAGCATAGTGGTGGCAGCATCATGCTGTGGGGATGTTTTTCAGCGGCACCGACTGGGAGACTAGTCAGGATTGAGGGGAAGATGAATGGAGCTAAGTATATAGAGATCCTTGAACAAAACCTGCTCCAGAGCGCTCAGGACCTGAGACTGGGGCGAATGTTTACCTTCCAGCAGGACAACGACCCTAAGCACATAGCCAAAACAACACAGCCCGGACTTGAACCCGATCTAACATCTCTGGAGAGACCTGAAAATAGCTGTGTAGCAACACTCCCCATCCAACCTGAAAAAGCTTGAGAGGATCTGCAGAGAAGAGTGGGAAAAATTCCCCAAATACAGGTGTAACAAGCTTGTAGCATCATAGCCAAGACGACTCGAGGCTGCAATCGCTGTCAAAGGTGCTTCAACAAAGTACTGGGTCAATGGTCTTTATACTTATGTAAATGTGATATGTTTTTTTAATTTTGATACATTTCCCAAAATTTCTACAAACCTGCTTTTACTTCATCATTATGGGTTATTGTTTGTAGATTGATGACGGGAAAACATATCTAATACATTATAGAATAAGGCCATAAAGTAATCAAATGTGGAAAAAGTCAAGGGGTCTGAATACTTTCCAAATGCACTGTATATATCAATAGATGAGGTTCTGAGTTTTCAGAATCTTGCATCTACTGATCAAATTTTCATTCAAAAACAGTAAGACAATGCTCCATCAAATAACAGTCCATTGAAATAGCCAGCCTGTCCTCAAGGACATAATATAGTAAATGTAAATCTGTGACACTCAAATTAGTATGATATGTTACATTGGGTATTGTTACTTAAGCCAAAAATGAGGTTGGTCGGGGAGGATGGGTGGGCATATAATACAACACTCTAGCAACCCAAAGGCGTCACTGGCAACTTTAGCATTTTAGCTAAAAAGCAACTTTGCAACTACTTAGCATGTTAGCTAACATAACTATTAACCTTAACCTCTAACCCTAACACCTAGCCTAGCTAACTTTCTAGCCACCTTGCTAACATTAGCCACAACATGTCATACGTATTGCATATTGCATAACATATTGCACAAATTGCAGTTCATAACATATCATATGAATTGTAATTCGTAACATTTCATGTGAAATGGATAATGGACATCCACAAATGAATAGCATACAAAACATATCATACTCATTTGAGTGTCACAGATATACATTTGCTATGTGAGGTCTACCCCTGAGTCCAGGTTGAAATTGCTGATAACAGTAAGGGCAGTTAAAAGGGAGTCTCCCACCCATCGGTTATCAACCATGGTGCCTCCCTTGCATCTCTTGAGGGGAGAGAATCCTACCTCCCTGGGGGAAGAACTGTGAATAGATGGTCTTGAACGTCTCCTCATCCACCAGCCCGCTAGGACACTCCTGTTCAGAGAGACATGAACATATCTTGAATAAGTTTGTCTTCCTTAACTTGTGTGTATTGTACGCATTCATGTAGTTAAATATCTGTGCAAAGAGGTGTGTCTAACGGCTTGCAAATGGCTAATATGCAGGTAACTGCCAAAATAAAGGAAACACCAACATAAAGTGTCTTAATAGGGCGCTGGTCCACCATGAGCCAGAACAGCTTCAATGCCCCTTGACATAGATTCTTATTAGTGTCTGGAACGCTATTGGATGGATGTGACACCATTCTTCTGTGAGAAATGCCATCATTTGGTGTTTTGTTGATGGTGGTAGAAAACGCTGTCTCAGGCACCGCTCCAGAATCTCCAATAAGTGTTCAATGGGGTTTAAAACTGGCGACTGAGATGGCCATGGCATATGGTTTACATCATTTTCATGCTCATCAAATCATGCAGTAACCACTCGTGCACTATGGATGGGGGCATTGTTATCCTATGGAGGCATAGCCATGACTGCCAGAATAATGGCCAAAATAATGGCCTGCCCATCATTTTTATACAGGACCCTAAGCGTGATTGGATGTTAACTGCTCAATTAACTCAGGAACCACACCTGTGTGGAAGCACCTGCTTTCAATATATGTTGCATCCCTCCTTTACTCAAGTGTTTCCATTATTTTGGCAGTTACCTGTATGTCTAAAAGGCTTGAAGTGTGTGTACATATCTGTGTAAATGTATGTAGCTATGTAAGTATGTAAAACATATTGTGAGATGATATCTTTGCAGTCCTTCAAGTCCCTGACAATGTTGATTTAAGCACCCCACTCCCACTCGGCGCTCTAAGCCCAGCCAAGTCCCAGTCGCACATTTTTGAAGCCTCTGTAGAACGACTGCAGCTCTTTCCTGGTAAACTGGGTCTGGGCCTGGAGCTGTTCTAAGCCTTCGGGCTGGTGACGAACAGTAGAAAGCTCCAATTCACAGTCACTACTCTCTGTTTGAGAGAGGAGAGGGAGAGAGGGAGAGGAGGACAACCCAGGGAAAGGAAGGAAAGTCGGGAGAAGGGGTGAGGTGAAAGGGAGAGGAGAATGCGGATTCAGGGAGAGGCAAAAATAGGACAGAAATGGATGAGAAAGGTTGAAATTGGGAGAGGAAGATGTGAGGATAATCAAAAGAAGTTGGGAGAGACATTTGTGTGGTGGGTAACAGAAATGGGATTGGATGACAATGGAGCACAATAACATTTTTAAAAGCAAACAGATGGTGGATAATAAAGTAAGGATGATGAGGATGATGAGTGGAAGACACGCAACCCTCAGAGAGACAAAATATATATACATATACATATATAATGAGAGAGTGGGGCAGATTAAAACATACATAATCAAGACAAAGGAAATGAAGAATACATGGAGTTACTACTGTGTGTGTGCTCACCATCTATGATATACAAACAAACAAGGGAGAGGAAGAGATTGAAGTATAGGGAAGTGAGGAGGTGAGAAAGGGAGAAACACACAATCAGGTTAAGTCAGGTGGCCACAGTGTTGTCTTTTCTATTTCTATCTATCAGTAATAAGACATGAGACCTTCGTGTTTTGAGGCATTGTGCCTTGATATGCAGTGGAAGCCAGCTGTCTCTCATAAGTTGACAACAGTGAAATCATGTAGCGTCAACTATCAACAACACAGTACGAGTAGCTTATGTCTATTTGTGAGGAATATGATGGCCTTGATCAGAAAAGAGACTGGGGAGTCTGTTCCTGTTACTTACCATCTAATGACAAGGGCTCCCAGACACCAAACTGCTTGAACATGACAAAAAAAAGGCCAATGACTACAGTAATTGCAATCAATTCCATGCCATCCAGCACCATGGCTGACTGATTTGAGTAAGAACCTTTATATGGTTTCTATTGGCCAGCCCTGGACATATAGGATGTGTATTCCATAACTTTACAAATGTTTGCTGCTGTAAGTGTGTATTTAAAAAACATCCTATCAAAGAATTGAAGAAGATGCCTGAAAAATAGCTGCAAACACTGAAATCTATTGGTCACTCTTTTACTCCCCCCATCCTCCCACCCACAGACATTGTTAAAGCAGGTGAAATCTGCAAGTGACGATGCTCTTCATGGGTGAACAAGGTAAAGATCCCGTAACAGTCACTCTGTTTCAGCTGCCATTCATTTAACCCCTTGATCTCCAGCGAAGGCAAAAAGGTGAGTTTGTTGATAATATTTTGTCTTCCAAAAGTCCCTCTAAATCCAGGTCCAGTGCATGGTTTTGAGTAAAAAAAACAACAAAGGTATACTACTTAATTCCTCATCTCCCAAATCTCCTTTGTGAAGTATCCTCTGTAGTAAACATTCTGTCCCAGTTAAGGGCTGAACCCCCTGTGTCTCCCTTTTTGGGTAAGTCCGTCCCACAGGTCCATCAAGACAGGAATTCTCCCTCTAGTGCAGTCTCCGATTTGAGTGAGCGAGAAAGATGAGTGAGAGAGGGGGGAGGAGGGCAGCGAGTCCGGAGGGATGATGTGTGTTTTTTACTAATAGTTTCTGATTGACCGTCTGAGCATTTCCTTGTTTGCCCAGGCATTTTAAGGATGATGTAAAGCTGTAAACCAGGCATTGATCCACATCCGCTGATGGCTGGAATATGACCAGCAGCACTTAGAGTGAAGGAGTCTGCACTAGCCTGTGTGGCGCTGCCTGTGTCTACCTCCCATTGACACGTATAGCACAAAAAGGCAGACTCACATCAAACATAACACTGAAACCTCACATTGTGTTTCTAATTCAACAAACGAATATCAAGGGACTTTAAATTGGGGGAAGAGGGGCGGTAGACAGAGTGCCCTAAGGTTTTTCCCATCCTATTCCTCTTTAAGTCTCTGTCAAGTTTTAGCATCAATGCTCTCCATTAGTTTACACTCCACCAACACTTTCATGATATCAGCTGTGGTAGAGTGCATGACTGTGAGGGCGTAAGCAAGACAAAGAGAAGAGACGAAGATGGGTAGAGTTCATAACTGATGAGTGTGCACATCTTAATGGAGTGAGTTTAAGCAGGAGCTGAGAGAGAGGGCGGGGGGGGGGATAAATCAATCATTGAGATGCAAAATGCTGGTCTCAGGACTGGAATGGGAACAGGCCAGAAATGCATTTTACCAAAGAGAGAGAGAGATTTAGATGGAGTTAGTCACTTGACTCCCTCTTCTAAGTGCCCAGAGATGCTGCACATAAAGGTGCTGCACCTTGTGGATACTATAGGGAAAACACTTAAGCAGCACTGACCACTGCACTGGGAAGACAGTCTGAGGCCCCTCCCACAACTGAGCCTGTGTTCATCATTTCAAATCAAATCTAATTTTATTAGTCACATCCCCCGAATACAACAGTGAAATGCTTACATACGAGCCCCTAACCGACAGTGCAGTTTAAAAAGATACAGATAAGAGATAAAAGTAACAAGTAATTAAAGAGGAGCAGTAAAAAATAACATTATATACAGGGGGGCGCCGGTACAGAGTCAATGTGTGGGGGCACCGGTTAGTTGAGGTAGTATGTATATGGAGGTAGAGTTAATTAAAGTGACTATGCATAGATGACAACAGAGAGTGGCAGTGGTGTGGGGGGGGGGCAATGTGAATAGTCTGGGTAGTCATTTGACTAGATGTTCAGGAGTCCTATGGCTTGGGGGTAGAAGCTGATTAGAAGCCTTTTGGACTTAGACTTGGCGCTCCAGTACCGCTTACCGTTTGGTATTAGAGAGAACAGTCTTTGACAATTGTCAGGACCTTCCTCTGACACCGCCTGATATAGAGGTCCTGGATGGCAGGAAGCTTTGCCCCAGTGATGTACTGAGCCGTTCACACATACCAGGCAGTGATGCTCTCGATGGTGCATCTGTAAAACCTTTTGAGGATCTGAGGACCCATGCCAAATCTTTTCAGTCTCCTGAGGGGGAATAGATTTTGTCATGCCCGCTTCACGACTGTCATGTTGTGCTTGGACCATGTTAGTTTGTTGGTGATGTGGACACCAAGGAACTTGAAGCTCTCAACCTGCTCCACTGCAGCCCCTGTCGATGAGAATAGGGGCGTGCTATGTCCTCTTTTTCCTGTAGTCCATAATCATCTCCTTTGTCTTGATCATATTGAGGGAGAGGTTCTAGTCCTCTCACCACATGGCCAGGTCCCCTCCATATAGGCTGTCTCATTGTTGTCAGTGATCAGGCCTACTACGGTTGTGTCATCTGCAAATTTAATGATGGTGTTGGAGTCGTGCCTGGGCGTGCAGTCATGAGTGAACAGGGAGTTCAGGAGGGGACCGAGCACGCACCCCTAAGGGGCCCCTGTGTTGAGTATCAGCGTGGCAGATGTGTTGTTACCTACCCTTACCACCTGGGGGCAGCCCGTCAGGAAGTCCAGGATCCTGTTGCAGAGGGAGGTGTTTAGTCCCAGGGTCCTTAGCTTATTGATGAGCTTTGAGGGCACTATGGTGTTGAACGATGAGCTGTAGTCAATGAATAGCATTCTCACATAGGTGTTCATTCTGTCCAGGTGGGAAAGGGCAGTGTGGATTGCAATAGAGACTGCATCATCTGTGGATCTGTTGGGGCGGTATGCAAATTGGAGTGGGTCTAGGGTTTCTGGGATGATGGTATTGATGTGAGCCATGATCAGCCTTTCAAAGCACTTCATGGCTATAGACTTTGAGTGCTATGGGTCAGTAGTCATTATGGCAGGTTTCCTTAGTGTTCTTGTGCACAGGCACTATGGTGGTCTGCTTAAAACATGTTGGTATTACAGACTCGGACAGAGAGAGGTTGAAAATGTCAGTGAAAACACTTGGTCAGCGCATGCTCGCAGTACACGTCCTGGTAATCCGTCTGGCCCTGCGGCTTTGTGAACGTTGACCTGTATTAAGGTCTTACTCACATCGGCTGCGGAGAGCGTGATCACAGTCTTCCGGTACAGCTGGTGCTCTCATACATGTTTCAGTGTTATTTGCCTCAAAGCAAGCATAGAAGTAGTTTAGCTTGTCCGGTAAGCTCGTGTCACTGGGCAGCTCTCGGCTGTGCTTCCCTTTGTAGTCTGTAATGGTGTCCAGGCGCTGCCACATCCGACGAGCGTCAGAGCCGGTGTAGTATGACTCAATCTTAGTCCTGTATTGACGCTTTGTTTGATGGTTCGTCGGAGGGCATAGTGGGATTTCTTATAAGCTTCCGGGTTAGAATCCTGCTTCTTGAAGGCGGCAGCTCTAGCCTTTAGCTCAGTGAGGATGTTGCCTGTAATCCATGACTTCTGGTTGGGGTATCTACGTACGGTCACTGTGGGGACGACGTCATCGATGCAATTATTGATGAAGACAATGACAGATGTGATGTACTCCTCAATGCCATTGGAGGAATCCCGGAACATATTCCAGTCTGTGCTCGCAAAATAGTCCTGTAGCTTAGCATCTGCTTCATCTGACCACTTTTTTATTGATCTTGTCACTGGTGCTTCCTGCGTTCATTTTTGCTTGTAAGCAGAAATTAGGAGGATAGAATTATGGTCAGATTTGCCAAATGGAGGGCGAGTGCTTCTTTGCAAACACATACAAGTTGAAATACTAAGAGTAAAAAATGCCTTTTAGGAGAAGTTTCCTCACTGTCAACTCTATTTTCACAGGGAGCAAACCACTACTATCAGAATGATCACAGAACATATTTAGTCCACTGATTAAATTTGTATTTTTTTTAACCTTTATTTAAGAACAAATTCTTATTTTCAATGACGGCCTAGGAACAGTGGGTTAACTGCCTGTTCAGGGGCAGAACGACAGATTTGTACCTTGTCAGCTTGGGATTTGAACTCGCAACCTTTTGGTTACTTGTCCAACGCTCTAACCACTAGGGTACCCTGCCGCCCCAGATGTTTCTATAACCATGTGAACTGCCAGAACAGTACCAGGCAGACCCTTCTATCCATGCATATGGTATAAGGTTAGCTCATGTAATAGACCATTTAAAAAAACTGAGTGGCTGCGGTTATGGATTTTCTGAAATCCGACTTGCCTTGGCTATTCATATGGAGATTTCTGATGCGCAGGATTTTTCTTTTACGTAACTTCTGCTCAGTCTCCCACTGCCGCATCTCCCTCACATGGATTAAAGCAACACGGTGCGAAAGTAATGCTCATTTTCTCATGTAACACAGAAGCTAGAATGATGCACAGTCAGGTCAGTGCATTCCTAATGTGTAGGACGACCTCCCCGCGAAACAACAGCCCATTCCGACCATGTTTCACTGAGTTATCAACAAAAAGGGGGTTTGAGCTAAAACAGACCTGAAGTGTTTTTCGGTTGTAGAGTTGTGTTCAGTTGTTTAAGGTTCCAAACATGTCATTTTCTTATCCTATCTAGTTACTAAATGACAGCATAGGTTTCAAGTATCATGCTAGCTAGTCTTGGGTGTTAGCCTGGGTGAAATTACAGTAAAACAATGTAAACTGATGACCGGGAATAAAATCAAATAAACATTTATGCACAGGCCATTGTCTCCGCTAGTTCATATTGCTTTTATAATGTTAGCAATGTATCAACAAGTGACAATGTTTGAAAATTATATATGACGTCATTAGAATTATGCCTTAATCAATTGACTTGATGGATCAGCTTCTCACATAAAGCTTTTAAATACAGGTTAGTGGTTAAAAATATATTTATAATTCTGGAGGTCAAATACCTTATGTAAAGCCAAGGAAATTTGATAAGCATGATGAGTTTGCTGTTTGTGAAGAGAATAAAGCCGTTTATTTTCTTAAGACAAGAGGAGCGCGCGTGACAAGGACAGCTAGAGCGCACATAATTGGTCAACTAAGCATGAATAATCATTGAAAATGGTGAAAAACATCTCCTACTACATTCCAATTAAAGTGAGATAAGAACATGATGGTTAATGTAGCTATTATGTGATCCATTTTAGTCTGATTCATATTGTAAGGCAAAATATTGTGGTTGCGTAACATTACAATGTTGATGCATGGTTCATTTTCATACATTTCGAACCTATAGGATTAATTATTCAAATCGACACAAACATGAAATGATGGCTTATAGTACATTTGTTGAAAGTAACAAGCATTACAAACCAGAAACATGGCGATGAGACAAATATTGTGCACTTCTCGCCAGCTGTTTCTTCCATCCCAAGGCTGTGGTTATTCCTGACCCACCAGCAGGTACAAAAGTAATGTTGCGGTAGTTCTGTTCTCTGTCTATTTATTTTAAACTTATTTACCCTAGAAATTAAAGTACAATTCCTAATGGTAGAGGCAATATAATATATATAAGTTGTTTGTCATAAAATATTATGTATCTAGCTCTATCGATCTCTGAGTAATTAGGAACAAAACTAAAACAGTGTTACATTTGTCCTGCTTCTCTACACTAACGATATGGTCGACATATTCGAACTATAAATTCTATGCCTCAAGCACGATTTCATGTTATTTTTTCAGGAGGGGTGTTAGGCTACATGCAGCTATCATGTTGTACACAGAAGACATGATCGACATGTCCGTACCAACTTTGTTGTGTGTTGTAACAGTATTGCAAACATAAGCACAAAACAAAGGTAGTCTGTTTCAAGCAAGACAGAGACAGGCAGTCTCTCAAATTCATTGCAAACTTTGGCTAGGTCTTTTTTCCTCAACTCTCGCTAAAACATGGCATCATAACTACGAAGATTATCATCACAAATAGTAGGCAGTCTAAAGCAGTAGTTGACAAACGACATAAGGGTGCCGGGTCGGGATACACATGCTCAGCTGCCTATAACATTCGGCTGCACAGAGGTGGAACAGCTTGGTAGCCTACTCTTCCATACTTGCATGATCATTGAGAAGCGAAAAATCAGTTAGAAGGGATGGGATGGTGTTGGTTAACATATGAGGAGACATAGGCTACATCATCATGGTTCAGAGGAGGGTGAGTAAAGCCAGGAAGTAAAGGAAGTGGCAGTTTGAGCAGCAGCTACGTAGTGTGCGTAAAAAACACGACCTTGAAACAAAGACAGCAGTACAAAGTGCTGATCGATCTTACGTTAAAGACAGATGTTGATGGCATATCGGCATTAATAACATACTCTTCGGATCAAACATTAACAACTGTAATGAGAGCAGCATTAAGGCCAATAGTCCCAAACAATTACAGTACAGCTCTATGTCTCAATTTAATGTCAATTTTAGTGGCTTTATTGGCATAGGAAACATATGTTTACATTGATAAAGCAAGGGAAATAGATCATTAACAAAGGTGAAATAAACAAAAAAATTAACAGTAAACATTACACTCACAAAAGTTCCAAAAGAATAAAGACATTTCAAATGTCATATTATGTCTATACAGTGCCTTGCAAAATATTCATCCCCCTTGGTGCTTTTCCTATTTTGTTGCATTACAACCTGTAATTTAAATGGATTTTTATTTGGATTTCATGTAACAGACATACACAAAATAGCCAAAATTGGTGAAGTGAAATGAAAAAAAAACAACTTTAATAACCCCTTTGCTATGAAGCCCCTAAATAAGATCTGGTCCAACCAATTACTTTCAGAAGTCACATAATTAGTTAAATAAAGTCCACATGTGTGCAATCTAAGTGTCACATGATCTGTCACATGATCTCAGTATATATACACCTGTTCTGAAAGGCCCCAGCGTCTGCCACACCACTTAGCAAGGGGCACCACCAAGCAAGCGGCACCATGAAGAGCTCTCCAAACAGGTCAGGGACAAAGTTGTGGAGAAGTACAGATCAGGGTTGGGTTATAAAAAAATATCAGAAACTTTGAACATCCCACGGAGCACCATTAAATCCATTATTAAAACATTCAACAACAACAAACCTGCCAAGAGCGGGCCGCCCACCAAAACTCAAGGACCAGGCAAGGAGGGCATTAATCAGAGAGGATACAAAGAGACCAAATATAACCCTGAAGGAGCTGCAAAGCTCAGTGGAGATTGGAGTATCTGTCCATAGGACCACTTGAAGCCGTACACTCCAGAGCTGGACTTTACGGAAGAGTGGCCAGAAAAAAACCCTTGCTTAAAGAAAAAAATAAGGAAACACGTTTGGTGTTCGCCAAAAGGCTTGTGGGAGACTCCCCAAACATATGGAAGAAGGTACTCTGGTCAGATGAGACTAAAATTGAGCTTTTTGGCCAACAAGGAAAACATTATGTCTGGTGCAAGAGAACACCCCAAGAACACCATCCCCACAGTGAATCATGGTGGTGGCTGCATCATGCTGTGGGAATGTTTTTCATCGGCAGGGACTGGGAAACTGGTCAAATTGAAGGAATGATAGATTGCTCTAAATATAGGGAAATTCTGAGGGAAAGCTGTTTCAGTCTTCCTGAGATTTGAGACTGGGATGGAGGTACACTTTCCAGCAGGACAATGGCCCTAAGCATACTGCTAAATCAACACTTGAGTGGCTTAAGGGGAAACATTTAAATGTCTTGTAATGGCCTAGTCAAAGCCCAGACCTCAATCCAATTGAGAATCTGTGGTATGACTAAAAGATTGCTGTACACCAGCAGAACCCATCCAACTTGAAGGAGCTGGAGCAGTTTTGCCTTGAAGAATGGGCAAAAAATCCCAGTGGCTAGATGTGCCAAGCTTATTGAGACATACACCAAGAGACTTGCAGCTGTAATTGCTGCAAAAGGTGCGTCTACAAACTATTGACTTTTGCTAATTTTAACCACACACTTTCTGTTTGTGTACCTGGATTTTATATTGTTGTATGTTTTTCCCCCCAACACCACTTTCCATCAATTTGTATAGCAGGCCCTCATGCCAAATTGAGTCGAAAGAGTCGAAAGACTTTGCCTTTGTTTTGGTTTGTTTGTTTGTCAGTTAGGGTGTGTTGGGTGAATACGTGGCCTGTGATACGGTAATTTGGTAAAAAGCCAATTTGACATTTGCTCAGTACACTGCTTTTGCTAAAAAAATGTATCAGTCTGCTGTTAATGATCATGCAGAGGATTTGTCCAAGGTTGCTGTTGACGCAATTATGTAGTTACCAGAACCCACTGGATTCTCCAGTCTTTAATAGCTGATTCTAAGATTTGTATTTGATCATGTATATGTTTTTGCTGTTTGAATACGTTTCTCAATTTCTTTCTTGGGTTTTTTCATTCTTCATCAAACCATTTGTCAATTTTGTAAATTTTCTTAGGTTGTCTGCTTGAAATGATACTTTTTACGATTTCTACTGCCAAGTTTCACCTTCACTATTACAGTGAAACCCTTTGTCCAATAAATTGTCTTGAAGGCATTGAATTTGTTGTTGAGTAATTGTTTTTTGGTAGATTTCCACACTATTTTCCTTCGATCTATAGCATTTCTTAATATTATTCCGTTCCTTTGGCTTTGATGCCTCATGATTGAGCATAGCTCTGTTCAAGTAGAGTGTGATTTTGTTGTGATCAGATAGGGGTGTCAGTGGACAGACTGTGAATGCTCTAAGAGACTCTGAGTTGAGGTAGGTGTTTGTCCCCTTGCGTGCTGAGGGTGTCAGGTTCTTGTCCAGTTCTGGCATTTAGGTTGCCACAGACTAGTACATGTCCCTGGTCCTGGAAATTGTTGATCTCCCCCTCTAGGATGGAGAATCTGTCATTGTTAAAGTATGGGAATTATATTGGGGGGATATTGGTAGTACACACAAGGACATTTTTCTCTGTGATCATTTCTAACCAGATGTAAAATGTTCCTGTTTTGACTAATTTAACAGAGTCGGTTAGGTCTGCTTTCTACCAAATTAGCATACCTCCTGAGTCTCTACCCTGATTCACAGGATGACAATGTCTGGATATCCAATTTATTTGATGAAGTCTCTCTCTCTCTCTCAAACAATTCTGAATAGTTCTGAGACTACCAGAAAGAGTGAGTGTACCATCTGGTGTGCATAGAGAGAACTTCTACTATGTCATGTAATGAGTGATACTATCCAGCAGATGTAGATCCCTAGACATGGTTGTATTTGGGGTTCCTTACTGGAGTAGGATGAGTTGAGGCAGGGCAGAAGGGCGACGAAGGGGTTAATTTGGGGGCGGGATGGGGGTTTGGGGGTAGAGAATGGGTAAGGGTCTCTTAGCTCCGGTGAGTGCACGTGCAGATGTTAACCCCATTCTGCACGCACAGAAGGGCAATGTCAATCATTTAGATAGGTAGAGAAAATGAGGGCAAACGTGGTATAAGCAGCAACAGACACTCTACTATTCCCTCCATACTCAGCTCAGCAACAGAAACACTAACTTTTCCCTTCTCTGATGGGGGCTATTTGTAACCCTCCATACCTGCAGCTATCATGCTTTTAACCCATTTAAATCTGTTCAGGTGTTCTGGATAGAAAAGTGAAAAAAATAATTGGAATTCATATTCTTTCTTCAACAGCCTTCAACAGCCCCTATTTATTTAACAATATTTTACATAGCCTTGGATGTCTCTCTATTTGCATGTGTTGTACTTGGTAAGGGTATGGAAATGATTTGAAACTAAATAATCCACCAAGGCTTTGAATCGAAAATCATCGATAATCAAATAAGATCAATTGACAAAATGACTGGCTATAGTCTCTGTCAGGAGGCAGCTCTTCTCTATCTGCTGAGAGATGACAGGTATATTACTGTTAACACTGGCATTTTTATTTCAGTAATATTTTTAAGCTTCCTACACTGAACAAAAAATATAAACGCAACATGCTATAATTTCAAAGATTTTACCGAGTTACAGCTCATATAAGGGAATCAGTCAACTGAAATAAATACATTAGGTCACAAAGGTAGGGGCGTGGATCAGAAAACCAGTCAGTATTTGGTGTGACCACCATTTGTCCTCATGAAGCGCGACACATCTCCTTTGCATAGAGTTGATCAGGCTGTTGATTGTGGCCTGCGGAATGTTGTCCAAGTCCTCTTCAATGCCTCTGCAATGTTGTTGGGTGTTGGCCTGTACTGGAACACGCTGACGTACAGGTCGATCCAGAGCTCAATTGGTGGCATGTATGGTGAGTATGCAGGCCATGGAAGAACTGGGACATTTTCAGTTACCAGAAATTGTATACAGATCCTTGTGACATGGGGCCGTGCATTATCATTCTGAAATACGAGGTGGTGGTGGCAGATGAATGGCACGACAATAGGCCTCAAGTTCTCATCACGGTATCTCTGTACATTCAAACTGCCATTGGGTTCGTTGTTCGTAGCTTATACCTGCCCATACCATAACCCCACAGCCACCATGGGGCACTCTGTTCACACTGTTGACATCAGCAAACAGCTCGCCCACACAACGCCATCTGCCCAATATAGTTGAAACCGGGTTTCATCCGTGAAGAGCACACTTTTCCAGTATGCCATTGGTGAGCATTTGCCCACTGAAGTCGGTTTCGATGCCAAACTGCAGTCAGGTCAAGACCCTGAGGTGGACGACGAGCATGCAGATGAGCTTCCCTGAGATGGTTTCTAACAGTTTGGGCAGAAATTCTTTGGTTGTGCAAACCTACAGTTTCATCAGATGTCTGGATGGCTGGTCTAAGACGATCCTGCAGGTTAAGAAGCCGGATGTGGAGGCCCTGGGCTGGCGTGGTTACACGTGGTCAAAGGTTGTGAAGCCTGTTGGACGTACTGTCAAATCTCTAAAATGACATTATGGTTAAAGAAATTAACATTCAATTCTCTGGCAACAGTTCTGGTGGACATATCTGCAGTCAGAATGCCAATTATACGCTCCCTCAAAACTTGAGATATCTGTGGCATTAACGTTGTGTGACAAAACTGCACATTTTGGAGAGGCCTTTTATTGTCTCCAGCACAAGGTGCACCTGTGTAATTATCATGCTGTTTAATCAGCTTCTTGATATGCCACACCTGTCAGGTGGATAGATTATCTTGGCAAAGGATAAATGCTCACTAACAGGGATGTAAACAAATTTGTGCCAAAATGTTTTGAGAAATAAGCTTTTTGTGCATCTGGAACATTTCTGGGATCTTTTATTTAAGCTCATGAAACATAGGATCAACACTTTACATGTTGTGTTTATATTTTTGTCAAGTATAAATGCCTCCTAAAACCATTTATAAGAATTGAGAGAAAAATAAATAGTCAACAATAAAACATTTAGCCCTACAGCAATCAGTTTACTGTGACTGTGGAGAGATTTATTGATAGATTGAGTGGCTGGTATACTGAAGTGACACAGAGAGGAGAGGCTAGCACAGCAGAAGTCGAGAGAGAGAGAGAGAGTTTTAAATATAGTCCAATAAGATAGGGTAGATGCATCAGAAATAATGTAATCAGTTGTATAGGCCAGGGGATTGAAAGACTGCATCCCCTCCCCCTCTACTCCGCCTTCATCTTCACTCCACCCCAGCTATCCCAAACAGGGTAGGACACATACAACACTGTGGCTGGGATGACTGAGCCTCATATGAGTTACAGTCGTTAGTTGGGTAGTTAGTTCTGCTCTGTCCCATACCTACCTGGCCCCTGTGCTCGTGTTGTGTTGTCGATGATCCATTTGACGAGACAGCACTTCATCAGAGATTTACGACTGATCCGCGGCTTCTGCCATTTCCCTCTGTCCTCCCTCTGTCCTCCCGGGCTGGGCTCTGTTCCGTTGGCATCAGGCAGGAGGCCACTGTCCATTCCCTTCCCATCAGCCTGGGGTACAGAGAACTGGGTTAACAGGTGACAGAGAAAAGGGGAAGGACACTACAGAAAGGACTGTTAGTACAGACCGAAAAGAGATGTTAGTATACTTCAGAGAGGGTTGTTGGTACAGAAGGGTTAGTGAATACACAGAGGATACATTATGGGCTGGACAGAGAGGGAGGAAGAGAACACGATTTCAAAATAGAAACACAATTGTGCAAAGAACCCCACAAGGCTTAAAATCAGCCATTCCTAAGCAGACTTAAGTTGTCAATTCCTTCAACTTGCCACCTATGCATTACCTAGCAACAACGTCACGTTAGAAGAAAGAGTGATAAAACAAGGGAGGCAGGAGGCTGGTAATACAGGGTTGTTGTGACTGAAGATAAGATGAGGATGGGTTGTAAGGATTAAGAAAATAATAGAGAAGGAAAGAGGTAGCATCAACCCCGTCTGAATGGAGGAAAACCTACTATGTATTCAGTAGTACATTTGGTTCCTTGAAAGTTGTGAAAACGTGTTTTTTTGGTTTCACATTGGTTGTAGTAACGACGCCATACATTTCCTGACTGGTAAAAGTGAACGTTTTTTAAAATCTGTTTTGAATTTCTCCTGTTCTGTTTATTTTTTAGGTTTCAGGGAGGTTCTGAGAACATTTAACTCTGTTTCCTTGAACGTTTTCCTGGGAGGTTTAATTAACTGGAAATTCACTGAAATTAACGGAAATGATCTGAGAACGGAAATTCTCTATTAACACCTCACGGCACAACGACAATCCCCTATTTGCCCTAAAAAGTTTTTGTGTATGCATTGATATGTAGGCTACATGTGCCTTTTACATTTTTTATGTAGTTCTTGAGCTGTTGTTGAGCTGTTTTTGTCTATTGATTTTTATTTTAAAATTTTTAATTTCACCTTTATTTAACCAGGTAGGCTAGTTGAGAACAAGTTCTCATTTGCAACTGCGACCTGGCCAAGATAAAGCATAGCAGTGTGAACAGACAACACAGAGTTACACATGGAGTAAACAATTAACAAGTCAATAACACAGTAGAAAAAAAGGGGAGTCTATATACAATGTGTGCAAAAGACATGAGGATGTAGGCGAGTAATTACAATTTTGCAGATTAACACTGGAGTGATAAATGATCAGATGGTCATGTACAGGTAGAGATATTGGTGTGCAAAAGAGCAGAAAGGTAAGTAAATACATAAAAACAGTATGGGGATGAGGTAGGTGAAAATGGGTGGGCTATTTACCAATAGACTATGTACAGCTGCAGCGATCGGTTATCTGCTCAGATAGCTGATGTTTGAAGTTGGTGAGGGAGATAAAAGTCTCCAACTTCAGCGATTTTTGCAATTTGTTCCAGTCACAGGCAGCAGAGTACTGGAACGAAAGGTGGCCAAATGAGGTGTTGGCTTTAGGGATGATCAGTGAGATACACCTGCTGGAGCGTGTGCTACGGATGGGTGTTGCCATCGTGACCAGTGAACTGAGATAAGGCGGAGCTTTACCTAGCATGGACTTGTAGATGACCTGGAGCCAGTGGGTCTGGCGACGAATATGTAGCGAGGGCCAGCCGACTAGAGCATACAAGTCGCAGTGGTGGATGGTATAAGGTGCTTTAGTGACAAAACGGATGGCACTGTGATAAACTGCATCCAGTTTGCTGAGTAGAGTGTTGGAAGCCATTTTGTAGATGACATCGCCGAAGTCGAGGATCGGTAGGATAGTCAGTTTTACTAGGGTAAGCTTGGCGGCGTGAGTGAAGGAGGCTTTGTTGCGGAATAGAAAGCCGACTCTTGATTTGATTTTCGTTTGGAGATGTTTGATATGAGTCTGGAAGGAGAGTTTGCATTCTAGCCCGCAGCAAGAGCAACATCATTGATATATACAGAGAAAAGAGTCGGCCCGAGAATTGAACCCTGTGGCACCCCCATAGAGACTGCCAGAGGACCGGACAGCATGCCTTCCGATTTGACACACTGAACTCTGTCTGCAAAGTAATTGGTGAACCAGGCAAGGCAGTCATCCGAAAAAACCGAGGCTACTGAGTCTGCCGATAAGAATATGGTGATTGACAGAGTCGAAAGCCTTGGCAAGGTCGATGAAGACGGCTGCACAGTACTGTCTTTTATCGATGGCGGTTATGATATCGTTTAGTACCTTGAGTGTGGCTGAGGTGCACCCGTGACCGGCTCGGAAACCAGATTGCACAGCAGAGAAGGTACGGTGGAATTCGAGATGGTCAGTGACCTGTTTTTTTGACTTGGCTTTCGAAGACCTTCGATAGGCAGGGCAGGATGGATATAATATAATAATATAATAATAATAATAATAATAATAATAATAATATAGGTCTGTAACAGTTTGGGTCCAGGATGTCTCCCCCTTTGAAGAGGGGGATGACTGCGGCAGCTTTCCAATCCTTGGGGATCTCAGACGATATGAAAGAGAGGTTGAACAGGCTGGTAATAGGGGTTGCGACAATGGCGGCGGATAGTTTCAGAAATAGAGGGTCCAGATTGTCAAGCCCAGTTGATTTGTACGGGTCCAGGTTTTGCAGCTCTTTCAGAACATCTGCTATCTGGATTTGGGTAAAGGAGAACCTGGAGAGGCTTGGGCGAGGAGCTGTTGGCCGAGGTTGGAGTAGCCAGGCAGAAGGCATGGCCAGCCGTTGAGAAATGCTTATTGAAGTTTTCGATAATCATGGATTTATCGGTGGTGACCGTGTTACCTATTCTCAGTGCAGTGGGCAGCTGGGAGGAGGTGCTCTTGTTCTCCATGGACTTCATAGTGTCCCAGAACTTTTGGAGTTGGAGCTACAGGATGCAAATTTCTGCCTGAAGAAGCTAGCCTTAGCTTTCCTGACTGACTGTGTGTACTGGTTCCTGACTTCCCTGAACAGTTGCATGTCGCGGGGACTATTCGATGCTATTGCAGTCCGCCACAGGATGTTTTTGTGCTGGTCGAGGGCAGTCAGGTCTGGAGTGAACCAAGTGCTGTATCTGTTCTTAGTTCTGCATTTTTTGAACGGAGCATGCTTATCTAAAAGGGTGAGGAAGTTACTTTTAAAGAATGACCAGGCATCCTCAACTGACGGGATGAGGTCAATGTCCTTCCAGGATACCCGGGCCAGGTTGATTAGAGAAGTGTTTTAGGGAGCATTTGACAGTGATGAGGGGTGGTCGTTTGACTGCGGCTCCGTAGCGGATACAGGCAATGAGGCAGTGATCGCTGAGATCCTGGTTGAAGACAGCGGAGGTGTATTTGGAGGGCCAGTTGGTCAGGATGACGTCTATGAGGGTGCCCTTGTTTACAGAGTTAGGGTTGTACCTGGTGGGTTCCTTGATGATTTGTGTGAGATTGAGGGCATCTATCTTAGATTGTAGGACTGCCGGGGTGTTAAGCATATCCCAGTTTAGGTCACCTAACAGAACAAACTCTGAAGCTAGATGGGGGGCGATCAATTCACAAATGGTGTCCAGGGCACAGCTGGGAGCTGAGGGGGGTTGGTAGCAGGCGGCAACAGTGAGAGACTTATTTCTGGAGAGAGTAATTTTCAAAATTAGTAGTTCGAACTGTTTGGGTATGGACCTGTAAAGTACAACATTACTTTGCAGGCTATCTCTGCAGTAGACGGCAACTCCTCCCCCTTTGGCAGTTCTATCTTGACGGAAGATGTTATAGTTGGGTATGGAAATCTCTGAATTTTTGGTGGCCTTCCTGAGCCAGGACTCAGACACGGCAAGGACATCAGGGTTAGCAGAGTGTGCTAAAGCAGTGAGTAAAACAAACTTAGGGAGGAGGCTTCTGATGTTGACATGCATGAAACCAAGGCTTTTTCGATCACAGAAGTCAACAAATGAGGGTGCCTCGGGACATGCAGGGCCTGGGTTTACCTCCACATCACCCGCGGAACAGAGAAGGAGTAGTATGAGGGTGCGGCTAAAGGCTATCAAAACTGGTTGCCTAGAGCGTTGGGGACAGAGAATAAGAGGAGCAGGTTTCTGGGCATGGTAGAATATATTCAGGGCATAATGCGCAGACAGGGGTATGGTTGGGTGCGGGTACAGCGGAGGTAAGCCCAGTGGGTGATGATGAGAGAGGTTGTATCTCTGGACATGCTGGTTGTAATGGGTGAGGTCACCGCATGTGTGGGAGGTGGGACAAAGGAGGTATGAAGAGTGGAACTAGGGGCTCCATTGTGAACTAAAACAATGATAACTAACCTGAACAACAGTATACAAGGCATATTGACATTTGAGAGAGACATACAGCAAGGCATACAGTAATCACAGGTGTTGAATTGGGAAAGCTAGCTAAAACAGTAGGTGAGACAACAACAGATGTTCTGTATTATGTCATATTTCATGCCAGGAATCATAGCTGCTGCTTTTGCAACAGCTAATGAGGATCCTAATAAAATACCAAATACCGATAAGTTATTTGGAGTTTTTTAATAGCTTCCTTAAAATGTTTACTGAACGTTTCAATAACACTGCTAGCTTATTTTGGGATAACTTTGTTTTAAGTCCAAGGACAGATAGGACACATGGAAATTAATTTCCTTCAGCATTAATCATTGTTTATTGTGACGAGCCATCAGTGAGTTTCAAACCTATAATCTTCTGTTCTCTATCCATGGAATTAGTCCACAGTGCCACAAGGATAGAGCTATGTGTGTGTGTGTGTGTGTGTGTGTGTGTGTGTGTGTGTGTGTGTGTGTGTGTGTGTGTGTGTGTGTGTGTGTGTGTGTGTGTGTGTGTGTGTGTGTGTGGCACGTGGTGTGGATTCTTGTTTTGTTACAGTGTTTGAAGAGAGAATGGAGCAAAATATCGAGGGAGATACCCAGCCCCCTCATCATCTCTTCCTCTCCTATTTGAATATGAAAGGAAGCCAAGGCACACAGAGCATTGAGAAATTCAGAAAACAGCATCAACATAAGATCAGCGTCAAGGTGGGATGAGTACTGGCCATGCGTTGAACACCCGGACATATAATTAAATGTATTTATAAAGCCCTTTTTACATCCGCAGATGTCACAAAGTGCTTATACAGAAACCCAGCCTAAGACCCCAAAAGAGCAAGCAATGCAGATGTAGAAGCATTGTGGCAAGGAACAACTCCCTACAAAGGTAGGAACCTAGGAAGAAAACTAGAGAGGAACTTGTCACATCTGCTCCCACTACGCCCTCTGGTGTCCATCCGGTGTTGTCCTAACCTTCAGTTCTCCCCCTGTATAGTCTCTCTCTCTCACTCTCTCTCTCCCTTGGTGTGATTGTGTGGATGGAGACCGATGTGCTGGAGTCAGAGCTAATCCCTACCAGCTGCATATTGTCCCATAAATCAAGACCTCTACATATACTCATTCCTGCCAACTCCACGCTGCCAAATTGTAATCTATTATCTGTTAGTTATGATTCTAGCCTTTTGTCTTTGCTCTAGATCCTGTTTGCTCTGCTGTGCATGTTTCCCTGCCTTACATCATTTTTGTCCTCTCCTTGCAGAACCGCTCTGTCTCTGTCTCCTGTCTCCTATTCCACATCTCACCACCAACCACCTTGTTCTGGATATTTCTCACCACCATTACCTTGGATTTCCCCCAGGACCTATTCCCCTGTTCCACGCTGCCAACTCCAACCTCACTCTACACTCCTGGTTATTGCAACTCATCTGAGCTGCTGTCAGTTTCCATATCATCGACTGTGCTCACTCACCTCTGGTTCTGGGCCATCCATGGTTAAAGCTACACATCCTACAGATTGACTGGTCTATCGGAAGGGTTACTACTTGGAGTACATTTTGCCATTCTAATTGTCTACATTCTGCCATATATCCTGCCTTTTCTGCACCCCAGTCCATTCCAGAACCCTCAGACCTGTCTTCTGTTCCTCCAGAATATCACGGTCTAGCTCCTGTATTCAGCAAGCACCACACCCCATCTCTGCCGCCTCATCGGCCTTACGACTGTGCTATCGAGTTTCAGCCTGGAGCTCCCCTCCCTAGTAGCAGGTTGTATAACCTCTCTCGCCCAAGCAAGAAGCCATGGAGGAATACATCCAGGACTCCCTGGTTGTCGGACATGTCAGGCCTTCTACCTCTCCAGTGGGAGCTGGATTTTTCTTTGTCAAGAAGGATGGGTCACTGAGGCCATGCATAGACTTCCATGGGTTGAATAGTATCACCATCAGGAATGAGTATCCCTTGCCACTTATTAGTTCTGCTTTTGCCCCCCTCCATGGTGCAACTGTATTTACTAAACTGGACCTCTGGAATGCCTACCACCTTGTCCTCATCAGAGAGGGAGACGAGTTGAAGACAGTATTCATCACACCACTTGGACATTTTGAGTACCTCGTAATGCCATTTGGCCTCACTAACACACCGGCTGTTTTTCAGGGCCTGGTGAATAATGTCCTGAGGGATGTCATTGGGCATTTTGTTTTTGTATATGTGGATGACATTATTATTTTTTCGAAGGACATTGCGGCTCACAAGCAACACGTCACCCAAGTTCTCCAAAGGCTATTGGAGAAAAAGCTATTTGTCAAGGCTGAGAAATGGGAGTTTCATGTTTCCTCTGTATCCTTCTTGGGTTACATTATTGCTCAAGGACAGCTCCGAATGGACTCTGCCAAGGTTAGGGCAGTCACAGAGTGGCTTGCGCCCATGAATCTGAAGCAGTTACAGCGTTTTCTGGGGTTTGCCAATTTATATAGATGATTCATCCGTGACTAGTCGTTTGGCAGCTCCTCTCACTCCTCTCACCTCAACCTACACTCCATTCCACAGGTCCCCTGAGGCAGAGGCAGCATTCCGGGGTACGCACCGCTTCACTTCTGCTCCTATCCTTACCCAGCCAGACCCAGAACTCCAGTTCGTCCTCGAGGTGGACGCTTCCGACACTGGGGTAGGGGCAGTCCTGTCTCAACTTTCTCCCGTGGATCAGAAGCTCCATCCTTGTCTCTTTCTGTCCCGCAAGTTCTCATCTCCAGAGAGAAATTTTGAAGTAGGCAACCGTGAACTCTTGGCTGTTAAGCTGGCTCTGGAGGAATGGCGTAACTGGATAGAGGGTTCAGCACATCCCTTCATTGTGTGGACGGATCGTAAGAATCTAGCCTACATTCAGACCGCCAAACGTCTCAACTCTCGGCAGGCCAGGTGGGCATAGCTTTTTGGTAGATTCAACTTCACACTCACTTATCGCTCCGGATCTAAGAATACCAAGCCTGATGCCCTCTCTCGTCAATTCACCACAGACAACAAAGGTGCTGAGCCTGAGACCATTATGCCATCCTCCTGCATTGTTGCTGCTGTCACCTGTGAGTTTAAGGCCCGTGTTCGTCAGGCTCAGCTAAACCAGCCTGATCCTGGAAACGGTCCTGGTAAGGCTCTGTTTGTGCCAGATTCAGTTCATTCTGATGTTCTTCAATGGGCCCATTCTACTCACCTCACCTGTCACCCTGGCATGAATCGGACAGTCACCTTCCTACGTCAGTGATTTTTGTGGCCCACCATGGAGAGAGACACTAGGGAATTCATCTCAGCCTACTCGATCTGTGCCCAGAATAAAACCTCCACCAAACCTACATCTGGTCTGCTTCATCTTCTTCCCATACCTAGTTGCCCCTGGTCACAAATAGTGTTGGACTTTGTCACTGGGCTTCCCCCATCTAATGGTAACTCAGTCACCCTCACTATTATTGACCGATTTTCTACAGCGGCTCACTTCATTCCCCTCTCTAAGCTTTCCGTCCTCCAGGGAGACTGTGGATCTGCTGGTATCCCATGTTTTGCGACTGCATGGCATCCCGAGTGACATTGTTTCTGACAGAGGTCCCCAGTTCACATCCCAGGTTTGGAGAGCCTTCTGCACAGGTCTGGGCATTAAGGTCAGCCTTTCGTATGGTTATCACCCCCAGACCAACGGTCAAACCGAGCAGGCCAAACAGGAGTTGGAAACTGCTATACGCTGTGTTACTTCAGCTAACCCTTCCTCCTGGAGTGCCCAGCTACCCTGGGTGGAATATACCCACAACACCCTCATCAACACCTCATCAGGTATGTCTCCTTTTGAGTGTGTTCTGGGTTACCAACCTCCCTTGTTCCCTGCACAGGAGGTTGAAGAAGCGGTGCCCTCAGTCCAGGACAACATGCGCTGTTGTCATCGCACTTGGAGGAGGGCCCGGAATGCTCTTCTTCGTGCCTCTGCCAGGACCCAATCCAAGGCTAATCGTTGTCGTGCTGTGGCTCCAGTCTACACTCCAGGCCAAAGGGTATGGCTTTCTTCGAAGGGCTTGCCTCTGAAAGTGGTTTCGAAAAAACTAGCTCCCCGACTCATTGGCCCCTTCGAGATTGATCATGTCATAAACCCTTCTGCTGTTCATCTAAAACTCCCGGACTCTCTCAAGATTCACTCCACCTTCCATGTTTCATTAATTAAATCATTCTGCTCCAGTCCCTTGTCCCCTCCTGCAGCTGCTCCTCCACCCACTCGTCTTATCGATGACCATCCTGCCTATACAGTCCGGTGGCTGTTGGAAGTGCGCCATCGGGGCCGCGGGTGGCAGTATCTGGTGGACTGGGAGGGATATTTGCCTGAGGAGCGTAGCTGGGTGCCGCATCTGTCAGGACCCGGTTACGAACCCGAGTCTCCGGTGTGAGAAACAGTCACCTAGTGTTTTAATAAAGTAAGAAATGAAAGTTCTTCAGGCAAAAATATAAATCCACAACGTCAAAAGTAATTCCAAGAGAACAAAGGTAATCCTCCAAGTCAAAAGGTAAATCCCCAAGGTGGTAGGTACAGCAGAAAAAGGCCTCAACAGCTAATCAAAAATAAATAAACAAGAACAAAAACAGAGTACCACAAGAGAGTCCAACTGGAGCAACAAATGTTCACAGCATCACTGGGGCTGGGTGCTAACATTCAAACACAGAGCAAAGAACTGAGGAAAACTAAGGGTTTAAATACAATCAAGGGAAATGAGGCACAGGTGCAAAAAATAACTGGGAACAAGGGGGTCAAAAAGCACAATGGGGACATCTAGTGGCCAAAACCGGAACAACCCTGGCCAAATCCTGACAGCGTCGTCATATTCTGGATCCCTCCCTCTTTACAGGATTTTTACACCAGACAAGCCGGGTCGTGCGCCAGGTAGCATTTGTAGAGGGGGGGGGGGGTGTACTGTCACATCTGCTTCCACAACGGCCTCTGGTGCCCCTCCGGTGTTGTCCTAACCTTCAGTTCTCTCTCTCTCTCTCTCTCTCTCTCTCTCTCTCTCTCTCTCTCTCTCTCTCTCTCTCTCTCTCTCTCTCTCTCTCTCTCTCTCTCTCTCTCTCTCTCTCTCTCTCTCTCTCTCTCTCTCTCTCTCTCGTTGTGGTTGGAGACAGGTGTGCTGGAGTTAGAGCTAATCCCTACCAGCTGCATATTGTCCCATAAATCAAGAACTCTACATATACTCATTCCTGCCATCTCCCTTACATCATTTTTGTCCTCCTTGCAGAACCACTCTGTCTCTGTCTCCTGTCTCCTGTTCCACATCTCACCACCAACCACCTTGCTCTGGATATTACTCACCACCATTACCTTGGATTCCCCTGTTCCACGTTGCCAACTCCAACCTCACTCTACACTCCTGGTTATTGCAACTCATCTGAGCTGCCCCGCTTCTGCACTCCCCATTTGCTGTGTTCAATAAACAGTTTGTGCATTCATTCCGGTTTCTTCTGCTGAGTGCGCTCTTGGGTTCCCCCCTTCGCTCATCATAACAGAACTAGGCTCTGAGGGGTGGGCAGTCCTCTTCTGAGAGAGAGAGAGGGTGGGGAGAGGGAGATAGAGGGTCAAAAACAACAGGTCTGGGACAAGAGAGAACTGGCATACTGGACACCCCAGCAGCCCCCGCAAACTCTGGGGGCCCATGCGCTGTCATCGATGTCTATTTTATTTTAGACAGTAACCCTCCAAAAAGTCATTCATAAACCTTTTTAATCTCCATATGTACTTGAAAGGTAAGTGCTTCGGGAATGTGACTGAAAAAGTGAAGAAAGAAATGTGCTGATTGAAAGTATAAGGGGACATGAGTGTACAAATGCTGTGGTCAAGTCTACGACGGTGCCAGTGCAATGACTTACAGGTGGTCAGGTGTTCAAAAGCACATAGCAGACCGGGAGCCTAATGATTCTTAGGTAATTCTTTATGAGTTTTAGTTGAGTAAACACAAAATTTACAGGGATGGTAAAAACAGCTTGATTGCCGTAGCAACATCAGGGAAACTGGGCAGAAGGGAGTTGTACTTCAAATACACCAGTTCTGCAACATCTTTAATTGAGCCTCTCATTCTCCTTTATTGCCAGTCGCAACATATTACGTAAAGAGATTAACTGAGAGTGAAATCAACAGTCCCTTATCTCTGGTATATTTTGGAATGCATCATTCAAGACTAGTTTAAATTGTGTGCAGCGCAATGGACATATATTGCACAATGTCTCAGGAAGGTCTGGGTTGGCAATATTCAGTATTGAAAACAGTTGGGTCCGCAACACGGACCTACAAAAAGACACCAGGGCATCTCTCAAGTTAGACTTGATTCGATTTTATTTACAGTAATTTACCTTGAATATTGCAGCCTGTTTGTGTAGGTTATTAGCCAGACAAAACTGCTGAGTTCAACAATAAATAGTGGCTGAATTTTTCCTCAAGCCGAATACTTATTCCTCAGTGTTAGGCTATTTGGTATGTCACTTTGTAAAAACTTTCTAAATTAACGGACTGGTTTTAAACACAACAACTTTCTATCCAAGCTGGGAAAGAGCATGAGGACAGTTCATGTCATGCAGGTTCAGGTAGCCTATACAGGACAGTTGTATATTCAACTAAAGCAATTGGTAGCTGATTAGTATGCTGTTGCATCGAATATTTATTTTACAATCTGCAATGTGTGCATTTCATTGCATACATTATTTCCACCAGCCAGCAGTCTAAAAATGGCAGCATTGTGACACTGTGTGTAGCTTCATGAAATTATTGTTAGGCTTAACATGAGAAAATTATGCCCAAATAGGCCTATACATGCCCTGGTACCACAGAAAGCCTATCAATGTTTCGATAGGCATGCAGTCGCAGAGACATGTTGCAATTGCAGCACCATGGATAGCGATCAGCAGTCAATACGTTTATTTTTTCCATATTGACGTTAAAATGTTAAAAACTAAAATGTTAAAAAATTCTTTGGGCTAGGCGTTCTGCCAGCGGGACACCTGCCGGCAACCTCCGGTGAAATTGGAAGGCGCGCAATTCAAATAAATAATCATGGGTATTATGGGTATTAAACATCTATGTACATACAAGTTCCTTATATCAGTTAAAAGCTTAAATTATTGATAATCTAACTGCATTATCCGATTTACAATAGGCTTTACAGCGAAAGCATGCCATGCGATTGTTTGAGGACGGCCCTCCACATCAAAATATTTTTCAACCAGCACAGGCTTCATAAAATCACAAATAGCGATTAAATACTCACTTACTTTTTGTAAATCTTCCTCTGATTTGCAATCCCAAGGGTCCCAGCTACAACATGCATGGTCGTTTTGTGAGATAAAATCCTTCTTTATATCCCAAAAGGTCAGTTTAGTTGGCACCATTGATTTGATTCCATTCAGCCACAAGAGCATTAGTGAGGTCAGTCACTGATGTTGGGCAATTAGGCCTGGCACGCAGTCGGCGTTCCAATTCATCCCATAGGTGTTTGATGGGGTTGAGGTGATGGTCTGTGCAGGCCAGTCAAGTTCTTAAACACCGATCTCGACAAATATTTTTCTGTATGGACCTCGCTTTGTGCACGGGGCATTGTCATGTTGAAACAGGAAACGGCCTTCCCCAAACTGTTGCAATAAAGTTGGAAGCACAGAATTGTGTAAAATGTCATTGTACTGTATGCTGTAGACTTAACATTTTCCTTCACTGGAACAAAGGGGCCTATCCCGAACCGTGAAAAACAGCCCCAGACCATTATTCCTCATCCACCAAACTTTACAGTCGAAATTATGCAATGGGGCAGGTAGAATTCTCCTTGCATCCTCCAAACCCAGATAGTGAAGTGTGATTCATCACTCCGGAGAACATGTTTCCACTATTTCCACTGAGTCAAATGGCAGCAAGCTTTATACCACTCCAGACGATGCTTGGCATTGCGCATGGTGAAGCTCGCGACAAACAGTTCTTGTGCTGATGTTGCTTCCAGAGCCAGTCTGGAACCGAGGACAGACAATTTTTTACGTGTTATGTGCTTCAGCACTCGGCGGTCACGTTCTGTGAACTTGCGTGCCCTACCACTTTGCGGCTGAGCCGTTGTTGTCCTAGACGTTTCCACTTCACAATAACAGAACATACAGTTGATTGGGGCAGCTCTAGCAGGGCAGAAATTTAGCGAACTTACTTGTTGGAAAGGTGGAATCCTATGACGATGCCACATTGGAAGTCATTGAGGTCTTCAGTAAGGCCATTCTACTGCCAATATTTTTCTATGGAGATTGCATGGCTGTGTGCTCGATTTTATACACTTCTCAGCAACGGGTGTGGGTGAAATAGCTGACACTACTAATTTGAAGGGGTGTCCACATACTTTGTATATATAGTGTACTTGAACAAGCAAATACACTCTCTTATAGAAATACTTCAAACTGCCTCCATAGTCCCTATACACCCCTCCAAGTTGTCTCTTCCTCTCTCTTCTCCCATTGGCATGATCGTTAAGTAACCCCGCATGCACTTCCTCAGATAAAACAGATTCCATGACAGGGGAGAAAGGGGTGTGGGGTGACCTCTCTTTTATTTGTTCAATGAACAATTCAATTTAAGTTACAGTGTGGTTACATTTCAATCTTATCAAATTGCCCTCTACGTTTGCAATCAAAATGTATGAAAGTCCCTGCTTGGATCTATAGACCCCAGGGTTTGGGGAAATAGTTTTTACATTACAAATGCCCATATTTCCAAACTCAAGCAATTGTAGCTATCCATTCTGGTACTGTGTTATTTCCTGAGAAAGGGACTGGCAGTTGAGAAGTTTTAGGGTACAGTGCTGCTGGGTGGTAAATCACATAGCCTCTAGGGTTCAATCATGCCTGTAATGCCTTGCTGCATGGAACAGCTGGGACTCAGCTGATTATTGTCACAGAGGGATGCACTGTATCACAGAACACTATTAGTATATTGTATCTCTGTGCACTGTATCGCACATGCACCGTGTCTCTCAGAGTCGAAATACATTACAGTACAGACTGAGACAACTACATTGAAAATGGTTATATTCTAAGGCTCGCTCATTGGTGTTGTTGGGCGGACGGTCCCAAGACATGAGTGAATGCCAAAAAATTGTTTACCATCGCTGTGTGTGTGTGTTGTATAAGGGGGTGGGGGGTGGGGAGGACTACTACCGCACTTTTTTTTCTTTCAAAACAAGAGAACATTTCAGCTCCATACTTGTACATATTTTCCAGTCCAACAAGTAACACATTGAGCTTTTCCAACGTGTCGTCTTAACCAACATCATTTTATGCCAAGTCTCAATGTACGACTCCAAACAGTGAGGCAACTGCAGAACACATGGTCAAATTCCAGCAATGAGTGATGCCTACATACTGCATCTGACAGAATGCTCAGCACTTCACTCAACTATTGCACTCATAAAAAGCTTTTTGCAGCTTCTAGACTTCTGTCTAGCACAATCTCTACAATGGGTTGAACAGTCTGTCACTTTATATATCAATATGGACACCATTAGTTGATTAAATACATTACATTATATCTGAATGCTTGCCTTTGGACAATGGCTTAACTTTAAAACATTTATAGTAATTGCCTGCCTGAAATTGATACACAAAATGTAGTAATACATGGTTACAACACAGTTAAAGGGGCAATCTGCAGTTAAATAAATTGTGATATTGTCACGTTCGTTATAAGGACCGGACCAAGGCGCAGCATGGTATGGGTACTTTCTTATTTATTTAAAGAATGAAACACTGAACGAACTAAAAAAATAACAAAACGAACCGTGAAGCTATACAAATGAGTGCTGACAGGCAACTACACATAGTCAAGATCCCACAAACAGCAAAGGGAAATGGCTACCTAGATATGATCCCCAATCAGAGACAACGATAAACAGCTGCCTCTGATTGGGAACCATATCAGGACATATCAGGACCATATCATAGACATACAAATCCCCTAGACCTACGAAAACCCTAGACATACAAAAAACCCAAGACAATACAAAAACTAGCGTACCCACCCTAGTCACGCCCTGACCTAACCAAAATATAAAGAAAACAGAGATATCTAAGGTCAGGGCGTGACAGATATGTACCCGTTGATTCTTGAAGAATGTAACTTATACATTTCTCATGATCTTAGTTCAACTGTTGTACCACATCAGAAGCCAAAATATAAGCTGGTTTTACTACAATGTTTGTAAACCAAGTAAATGTAAACAAATGCCATATAGCCTCAAAACACAGTTAAAATTATATTTTTGATATCATGGATGGTCAGTCCTTGCATCCAGAGACCTGTCTGTGAGAGTGGTTAAGTTTCTCCAGCCCCATCCCTCAGTTTGTTATCGAAATAGGCGGAGAGTATGCTTTAAAATGAATTAAACTGCTGATTACCGCTTTAAACTAAGACCTTGGCCATGACCCCACTCTCCAAGGGTGTTTCAGGGAGAGTTGGGATATGCAAAAAAACACAAATCCAATTCACACATGTACATGAGTGAAATAGGACAAATATAAGCACCCACCTAATTATTATTGTTATTATTGTTGTTGTTGCTAAGATAGTGACATACAATACTGTAGACAGTAAGAATTACTATCATTAAGTTTAGCCTAGCCATTGTCACAAAATGGCATAGAATAGAGGCATCGTCAGAGCAGGTACAATATCAGTGACACCAAGTAGCTGACATTACCTATTTTCCATGGCAGTTGGTTACTGTTTCATTTGATTGATTCAACAACACTCACATTAAAATAATAAAAAATATAATACCAATTGATTGGATGTATTTATTTGTCCACTGTATGACATGTTTTGCAATAACTCAATGATTATTTTCTGCCATAACCGTTATTCCACGAATGACGTGGGCATGGATTCAGCAGGTCTGCCTCGTACTGAACTCAAAACTCTGCAGCAATTTGTTTAGGCTATTCCAACAATTAAAAAACCCACAACAAATACAACAAAATATACATGCTATCTTTTCAATTTACCTGCATGGTGTTATTGTGTTGATGTCTTGCTCTTTACAGTAAACCACTCTGAGGCGTTCCTTTAGTCGCGCGCACTTTTTGTTCTGAGGATCTTGATGTAAGTGGTAACCTTGTGAGATATAAACTTGCGCATTTCAAAGCACCGGCGCACGAGAGAGAGAGAGAGAGAGAGAGAGAGAGAGAGAGAGAGAGAGAGAGAGAGAGAGAGAGAGAGAGAGAGAGAGAGAGAGAGAGAGAGAGAGAGAGAGAGAGAGAGAGAGAGAGAGAGAGAGAGAGAGAGAGAGAGAGAGAGAGAGAGAGAGAGAGAGAGAGAGAGAGAGAGAGAGAGAGAGAGAGAGAGAGAGAGAGAGAGAGAGAGAGAGAGAGAGAGAGAGAGAGAGAGAGAGACTGGCCCTCTCTGTAAGCCTTCTTAAAGTCACTGTCCGTGGTCCTGAAGTCACTGTGGGGTTTCTCTGGTCTAGATTCTTACCACGTGTGCAAGATGTCTTTCCTATCTAATATAAGACAGTCACAAACGGAACCTGGCCAACAATCTGTTCCCCATTGAAGTTGGTCACACACAGGGAGCTGGATTTGTAGGACTCAAGATAAAAGCCATATTGAGCTCATTGGGGATATCTTACTTAGAAGTTTTTTTCTGTAGGCTTTTGGACATTTTGCTGATCATGATGATAAGCAAAGAGGACAGATACATGTACATTGTAGTTTGTTATGCAGGCTAAACAACTAAATACATAGCCTTTAACAGATAAAACAATGATTTCATTGAATAAAATACTTTTTAGCTTGAGGTCCCTAAATATGTAAATTACTGTAGTTAGGCTATGTGCCATTGAGCACATGTACATTTCACACATCACCAGGGTTTAAGACTTGACAGCAGTACTGCGCTGATAACGGTGACTTTGCTCGAAAGTATTGCACAAGCCAAGCAGATGAAGAGGGGGTGAAGAGATGCATGAGTTCCCCACTCTCTGTTTGGAATTGTATTCAGCGGCTACTCGGGCTAGGTCGTAGCAGCACAATACATTTTTATATCAGTAGTGATAGAATGAACACAAGATCATTGTGTGGTAAGGTCATGGTAAAAATGTCCCTTGGGAATCTGTGATTGTATGTTTTACTGTATATTTATAGATTTTATAAAAGCATATGAAGTCCCAATTAGAAATGAATTAAAATGCAGATGGCATTGCAAGATATTTTATGGGAATTGTCATGGCACTATTGTTTACACAGTTCTGTCTCTAAAATGTGCCTTCGCTATTGTATTTTCACTAATTCAGCAGTGATCTGAGATCCTTTCCCATTCCTTTTCTATAGACAGCTGAATAACTTGAGATTGGCCCTCATTGACCTCTCATGCAGTTTCTCCTAACAGTCAATTAAGAGGTCAATTTACTCATGAACTCAATCAAGATAACAGAACTGTAACGGCATTCGTCTGTTGAAGGAAGAGAGTCGGACCGAAATGCAGCGTGTTGGTTCTCATGACTTTAATGAATGAATTGCGGTACATGAAATAACGTAATAAATACAAAAACAACAAACGGAACGTGAAACCTATTACAGCCTATCTGGTGAACACTACACAAAGACAGAAACAATCACCCATGAAATACAAAGCGAAACTGAGGCTACCTAAATACGGTTCTCAATCAGAGACAACGTGAATCACCTGACTCTGATTGAGAATCGCCTCAGGCAGCCAAGCCTATACAACACCCCTAATCAGCCGCGATCCAAAAACTCAAACCCCAATACGAAAAACACATATAAACCCATGTCACACCCTGGCCTACCCAAACATATAACAAAAACACAAAATACAATGACCAAGGCGTGACAAGAACTCACAACAATAATCATAGAGGTCTCTCCTGAGGAGTGCTTTATTACCGCTAGTGGCAAACAATTCTTCCAAGATTCTATTTGAATCTGAGGCAAACCTGTGGCAACCATATTTAATGCCACTATTGGCAAACGGTTTACCAGAAGTAATTTCTGTTGAACACATGAGTTCCAAGATCAGTAACAGTTGACAACCAATCGGGGGATTTGAAAAATCAGTTGGAAAATGGTAACCAAGCTATTTATCTAGCTACCTACCTAAGTTGTCCTGTGAGCGTCTAACTTTTTAATTCAAATGTAAAATTGTTCGATAATTGATGCCTAGTTAGCAATGTCATGTTTTAAGGCATAGAGTGAAACATTTTCAATCTGTCAGTGTCACTGACTGGCTAGCGCTGTGCTAGCAGGCTAGTGAATAGCTAACTAGCTAATGTTAGCTATCCTAATTTTGCACAATTAATGTGATAGTTGGCTAGCTAACTAATGATTTGCCTAAATATTTTTAGGTTAATACTAATATGCATGTCAATATGCTAATGGCACTGTTCTGTAGCATGTTAGCTAGCTAGCACAACAGCTAAGGTAGCAACAATATGAGCTGACTTGACATCAAAGCAAGACACTTTTACAGATGGATACCCTTCCCCTACCCAAGGTGCTGGAAGAGGCTGTTTTGGGAGGAGGATGCATCAACACCCCGAGAAAATGTTTGTGGCTGTCACGCCCTGACCATAGAGAGCCTTTTATTCTCTATGGTGCTTAGGTCGAGGTGTGACTAGGGTGGGTTATCTAGGTTATTGTATGTCTATGTTGGCCATTTCCCCCACTGTGTTTTGTGGGATCTTGTTTGTGTGTTGTGGCCTATGAGTTCTCCGTGACTTCACGTTTTGTTTGGCTCTTTATTTGTTTTTGTGAGTTTGAATTTCATTAAACATATGGAACTCTACATAGGCTGCGCCTTGGTCCGACATTCATTATAACGAACGTGAGAGTGGCGCACTCACTCAAAACCCGTTTTTTGAGTGATGAATTAGTGTATTGTCTTCAAGCTTGATAAAGTAAGCAAATTCATGTATTATTCTCATAAATGTAGCCCATACGTTCATTATCTGTAACAATTAGATACAAACTTGTAGGTAGTGCATCTTGATCATGTGTTGTTCCTTCTCTCTTTCTAGAAGCAATCAGTTACAAGGTAAAAATAATGATTGAGGCCTTCAGTCAAACTGAGGACAGAGAAATATGTGTGCACCAGGTCAAGGCATGGCTATAATTCATTTTTGGAAAATAATATGAATATCCATATTAGGCATAACTCAATTTCAATATTGTTTTTCTTCCACCCAAAACTTATACACCTGAAAAAAAAAATATATATATTGTATATTGTGGCTCTCCAGGAACAGTTGGCCACAGATTTAAAGTTAGATTTAGTAGGCCTACAGTAAGTCCCAGTTTATGCTAGCTACACTGCTTGTTTATATAGCATTTATACAAGGCAGAAACATTGTTTCCTTGCTGAAAAATATATAGAATGCCAGTTTCAGGGAGAAGTATAGCAACATCGAGGCAACTTATAACAACTTGTAACATCTGACTCCGTTTTTACAAAACGTCCATTAGCTGCTGAGTCTAACTTTTCAGTTATGGTTTTCAGTATCCCAATTTTGTTTTTATTTTGTGTTTTCTGAATTCAACCAGCTTTGGATGAAAGACCGCCATCTCCAATGTTCACTCAAAAAGGCAATAGTTCTGAACTGGGTGTGATGCATTTTTTGTTGTTTTTTAAACTTCCATTGGTTGAAAGCTATTACTCAGTTATCAGTAGGCTCGTATAAATTCTGTAGTTGCCCCTTTAAACATCCTAAGGTCAACATTCCCATAGTGTGCACATTTCTCTGTAAATGCTGTAGCTACATAAAAAGGTAGGGAAATATCCAGTCTTTGCTATTTTCTTCATTAGCGTACTGATGATTTCAGGTTGTATTGGATTTATTTGTATCTGTTAAGACATTGAATACATGTTGTTTATTATATTTAGTACATTTAGTATGTTTAGTATAGTTTTATCTGTGATAAGCAAGTTGTATGTGATTTGGTTTAAATAGATACAACATTTCAATGTTGTTAACACACAGTAACCAAAAACCAGATCTAATGTGCATATTCATACTGAGTTTGCAGCAAATTTGCAGCAAAGAGTAGAATGTTCGCCACAAGTTTCCCAGAATTGTTTGCCAAAAGTTCACAAGTCACTGTAAATTTGCTGCATGTTTGCCACAAAATTAATTTTCATGTGAAAATATGAGCTATTGTGGCAAATTGACTTAAAGGTTTCCCACAACAGTTTGCCAGAAGCCATTTTGGGGGGGTAAGGGTATTACAGTCGAAAATCAGTCAACTTTATAATGAACAAGACTCCAAGTCAGGGAGGGAAGAGAGAGATATAGTTTTCTTTAGGAGTTTGTTGCTGTGGAAACTGTTGCTAAGCAGTGTTTTAGACCATAAGGAGAGCGAAAGGTTAATCGGACACAAGGGGGAGGTGTAAAAAAGGAAGAGGAGAAAGATTTGAATAAAGAAAAAATAAATAGAGAGCATGCAGATAACAGCCTGAGTGAACACTCCATCTCAATGATGTCAAGGATTGATATGGATTTAGACAGAGATTCTAATTACCAATGCAAACATATTCTCTCAGCCATCTCAGCTATCCAAAAACGCATGTTCTCTAAGGGCAAGGGAAGTTATAAGCAGGTGTGGATGTCTGTGTCTTTTTCACTCAACCAGGGTAAAGTCTTCTCTAAGTCATTCAATAATAATACAGTAAGAAGTCATTCTGTTTTAAGAGCCAATAAATTAGTGTCACATAAAAATCTTGTGAGTCGTGTGAGTCATTTTGTTACACTACATGTATTCAATTCCACTGCAATTTATATTACAGGGGAAAAGCTTAAAAGGTTAAATATTTCCATGAGTCTGTCATTGTGTGCCTCTGGGTTTTCTGCCTATCGGTCTATCACATTCCTGTCGACACTAAGTCTATTTTTAGCCTAGCGACTAGCTCCAGCGAGCCCTTGGTGTCCCTGGTGGATTACATTCCAATGTTGAGTCTAATTGAGGATGTGTGTGTGTGTTTGCTTTTTCACCATATCTTCTCCAACAAAGGTTGCTGTGCATGCACTCATACACACAATAACCCATCTCTGTCTATGCCACGCTATTTCATCCACTACATCCATCCCTTTCTCCTCTCTATATTTTTATTCCTCAGCCTGTTTAACATTCACACTTCTTGCACTCCTTCTGTCATGTTTCTTATTCCCTCCCTTTAATCTCACTCCTATTCTCTGTCACAATTTCTTTGCTTTCTTTACATGCCACACACCTCCTCTCCGTCATCCCTCTCCTATGAACTGCCAGCCTGCAGATTGAATTCAGTCTCTCCTTTGACCCCCTCTTTTTTGCACCAACTCCCTTGCACTCGCGCACACATTTTTTTATATTTTTTAAATTGTACCTTTATTTAACCAGGCAAGTCAGTTAAGAACATATTCTTATTTTCAATGACGGCCTGGGAACAGTGGGTTAACTGCTTGTTCAGGGGCAGAACGACAGAGTTGTACCTTGTCAGCTCGGGGGTTTGAACTCGCAACCTTCCGGTTACTAGTCCATCCACATACTACACTGACACTCCAACACACACACACACACACACACACACACACACACACACACACACACACACACACACACACACACACACACACACACACACACACACACACACACACACACACACACACACACACACACACACACACACACACACACACACACACACACACACACACACACACACACACACACACACACACACACACACACACACACACACACACACACACACACTTCAGATACGCTGCTACTCTGTTTATGATATATCCTGATTGCCTAGTCACTTTTACCCCTACCTACATGTACCACACTCGGTATCTGTACTCCGTGTACATAGCCTCGTTATTATTATTTTATTGTGTTACTATTTCCTTTTTTTATTTAGCAAATGTTTCATACTTTTTAACTCTGCATTGTTGGGAAAGGGAACGTAAGAAAACATTTGACAGTAAAGCGTACACCTGTTGTATTCGTTGCTTGTGATTTTTTAAATATATTTTTTTACATTTATTTGATAACTAGACTGAAAAGGAAAAGGGAATGTGAAATATACTGTAGGTACCATAGGTACAGATTGGTCCAGAATTTTTGACACCCTTATAATTAATTATAATTATAATTATAATTAATTTTATACTAATACAATTGCTCAGAGAAATATATTTTGTTTTAGTCCCCTCTAGAGTCCAATTAGCATCATTAAAAAAATCCCCATAAAAATCTGTCTGTTTAAGCTACAGATATCTGTTTTTTGCATTGGGTGCATCTCAATACACCACATCCGCTGATGTCGCACTTCCGCATCTGCGGTGAAAGGTGACAGAGCTAGAGCGGTGTTTGTCAGACTATGAGACATTCCAAAAATCGGTCTTTTCACAAAATCGTCTGTAGCGTCCGAACGGTTTGGCATACAAACTACTATGACCCCCTTATGGAAACATAAGACTCTCCCGAACACAAACACATGTTCTACGTTTTGCTCTACCACAAGTGTTTTGGGACTTGTCTGAAGTCGGTACAGCTGATCTGACAACTTCTGTCTGTAGTATCCGAACAGTTTGGGCTACATGCTAATATGACCCCACTGTGGAAAGGTGGGATTTGATTTGATTTCATCTATTTGGACCCCATTAGCTGACTCCGTTTCCTTGACATTTGGGGACTGTGAAAAGACCCCTGGTGGCATGTCTGGTGGGGTAAGTGTGTGTCAGTGCTGTGTGTAAATTGACTATGCAAACAACTTGTAATTTCCAACACATCAATGTTTCTTATAAAAACAAGAAGTGACGCAGTCAGTCTTTCCTCAACTTTTAGGCAATAGAGACTGGAATGCATAGTATTAATATTAGCCCTCTGATTACAATGAAGAGCAAGACGTGCCACTCTGTTCTGGGCCAGCTGCAGCTTAACTAGATCTTTCTTTGCAGCACTTGACCATATGACTGGACAATAGTCACGATAAGACAAAACTAGAGCCTGCAGGACTTGCTTTGTGGAGTGAGTTCTCAAAAAAGCAGAGCATCTCTTTATTATGGACAGACCTCTCCCCATCTTTACAACCATTGAATCTATATGTTTAGACCATGACAGTTTATAGTCTACGGTAACATCAAGTAATTTAGTCTCCTCAATTTAGGGAATGATTTGTACCAAATACAATGCTCTTAGTTTTAGAGATGCTCCGGCCCAGTTTATTACTACTGTCCACCCATTACAAAACAGACTGTTTAAGGGTTTTAGTGACTTCATTAGCTGTGGTTGCTGAGTCTCTCACGAACATGTACATGTCGGCTGTTTTACTCCCACAAGACTCGTCTGAAGGTTCCCCGGTACCGGTGGAAAAAATTAATTGGAGTATATATGGAGACTGTTTAGTGCCAAAACGAAGAAATTAAATACATGTAAAAAATAAAATAAAAATAGTTTCCTGAGCTGGAATGGAATCAATGGAATGGTACCAAACACATCATACACATGGAAACAATGTGTTTGACTCCGTTCCATTGATTCCATTCCAGAAATTACAATGAGAACATCCTCCTATACGACTTCCCACAAGCCTCCTCTGTCCCAGACATGTCAGAAGTTCACATCATGCATTTGTGGGGACATACTATGTTAGACAATAAATTATCTGACAATCTCAAGAGAACATGCAAAAAGCTTGCTCTAAATACAAACTGCCTTGTGATGTGTACAGGTATGTGAGTATGTCAAAACAACATAGTCTAAAACTATGTACTTGCAAAATTGATAATAGATAATATTAAGAAAAGCTGTTTTTATAGCACCCACTGGGTGATGAATTAGCCATTTGATAAGGATAAACAAGATGTGGCAAACATACTGTATCCATCAAACAACTTAAATGTTTCTCGCATGGAAACACATTTGTATCACCAAAAAATATCATTAGTTATATTGCCTCAACCATAATACAGTATACAGCATTCCTACAGGATTTAACTGGCATCTGGAACATATTGGGACCTGCAGAACAGCCATACTTCTTTAACGGTAACAGTTCACTAGGGCGTCAGTGTTCTTCAGGGTTCAGTCCAACTGTTCTAATTCTTGCTTAGTCAGGTTGAGGATTCGGATGCACCCTCGACAATCACAAGTGCCAGTTAATACTTGATGTGGCCCATGTCTGCAATCCTATACTCCACCTCTGGAGGGAGAGACTAACCAGGTTGAGATGGTTTTACACATGTTGAACAAAGCCTCCATGTAGATCTGAGTCTTTAAGGCCAACAGTGATTATGGAAACCATGTTATTGCCACTTCATTCCATTCTGGAATATCTTTGAATATCTTTCCGCTTTGACTGTCAGGGAAAATGTTTATATGTGTGTGTGTGTGTGTGTGTACGTGTGAGCATGCAGTCAGTCCTCCAGGCCTCTCTCACTGCTTCATCTTCACTGCCCACGCTGTTGGTCTGGGACAGCTTGATGATGCCAGTGCCCAACTCCCCACTGGCTGAGAACTGGACCCCACCTTTTGCACAAGTGATCATGACAGCATCCCCGATCTGGGGCAGGTCTCTACAAATCCGGGAGAACTCACTGTACTCTTGCTCCTACAGAGAGAGTAGGATATCATTCAAGCTACCAAACCACCAGCTCCCCCCACTGTACATCAATGGAAATTTAAAAGGTCACATCTTAATTAGACTGACCTGATTGGGAGTAAAGAATAAAGAGTGCTCACTGGAATACGGAGCTGTTCCACATCCAAGTCCATCAACATAGTAAGATAGTTTCTCCTGATCTAACACAGAGACAGACAACATTACAGACAGGCCTACTTACTTCCAGACCCAAAAAACAATAAATATATAATTATCAATGTTGACTCATGAAAATTAATGCAAACTTTGTTCACCCAACTGGACAAGTTAACTCCCATAGCGACAGTACGATCACAACGTTACCAACCCAATCCATCGCTACACAGGTTGAGCTGCACAGGGGAAAAGTGATGAGTCCATACTCTGAAGTGAGATACCTGAGGATCTCATATTCCAGCAAGCTTCAGTGATAAGGTCTTTCAGTGAGTTGAAAACTTTATTTAGGATTAGACCTTGAGTCAATCATGCCTCAAACCTTTTTCTTTTGCTTATGTGTTTTCTTTGCTGATCTGGTAAGCAGTATTTGGGATCCGCTGATTGCTAGATAGCAGCTGCTACAGGTCGCAAGATGCGCAAGGGCCCCCTCCCACTATCCTTTTCTAATGTGCTGAGAAGGGTGTAATAGCGGCCCGCGATTCAGGGCGTTCCTGCATGTGGGCATCCTGCATCTGCTAATTTTTAGCTAGGACTCCGGTACACAGGAAGGAGGTGGGTGCACTCCATTACAGAAGCTGGCAGTAATGCACCATAAGGTTGGATGCCAACCAACGATAAAGAAGAGGCAGACACTGTTAATGACGGCAAGGGCAGGTGTTTGGCAGGTCGGAGCGAATGACACTATGTGCTAGCTAGCTAGGACACCGGTAGACAGTGTCTCTCATCACAGCCTGTCGGGCAGTGCTTTCCCACAGTTCTGTTATCGACGAGAGCAGGTATTAGTGAAGGAAACTCTGTGCTAGCTAGCTAACTCGGACTCCGGTACACATGTTGTCATGTTTTGTCATTTATTATCTTGTCTTGTCCCTGTGCTTCCCATTCTATTCGTTTCCCTCTGCTGGTCTTATTAGGTTCTTTCCCTCTTTCTATCCCTCTCTCTCCCCCTCCCTCTCTCACTCTCTCGCTCTCTCTTCTCTCTATCGTTCCGTTCCTGCTCCCAGCTGTTCCTATTCCCCTAATCAATCATTTAGTCTTCCCACACCTGTTCCCGATCCTTTCCCCTGATTAGAGTCCCTATTTCTTCCTTTGTGTTCCGTTCCTGTCCTGTCGGTTCCTTGTTTAGAATTCACCGTGCTGTGATTGTGTATCGCCCTGTCGTGTCGTGTTTTCCTCAGATGCTGCGTGGTGAGCAGGTGTCTGAGTCTGTCTGGTTCGAGTGCCTTCCCGAGGCAACCTGCTGTTCACCTGCTGTTCAAGATCGAGTCTCCTGTTTGTCCTCGTCATTTCGAGTGATAGTTGTGTTTTTTTGTTTGTATTCACTTTACTGGATTAAAGACTCTGTTTTCGCCAAGTCGCTTTTGGGTCCTCTTTCACCTGCATGACAGAAGGAACCGACCAAGGAATGGACCCAGCGACTTCAGACGCTCGTTACACTGCCGTCGAGATCCAAGGAGCCATGCTCGGCAGACACGAGCAGGAATTGTCTGCTGCTCGCCATGCCGTGGAGAACCTGGCCGCTCAGGTTTCCGACCTCTCTGGACAGTTCCAGAGTCTACGTCTCGTGCCACCTGTTACTTCCTGGCCTGCCGAGCCTCCAGAACCTAGGGTTAATAACCCACCTTGCTACTCCGGGCAGCCCACTGAGTGCCGCTCCTTTCTCACGCAGTGTGAGATTGTGTTCTCTCTCCAACCCAACACATACTCTAGAGAGAGAGCTCGGGTTGCTTACGTCATTTCACTCCTTACTGGCCGGGCTCGAGAATGGGGCACAGCTATCTGGGAGGCAAGGGCTGATTGCTCTAACAAGTTCCAGAACTTTAAAGAGGAGATGATTCGGGTTTTTGACCGTTCAGTTTTTGGTAGGGAGGCTTCTAGGGCCCTGGCTTCCTTATGCCAAGGTGAACGGTCCATAACGGATTATTCTATTGAGTTTCGCACTCTTGCTGCCTCTAGTGAGTGGAACGAGCCGGCGCTGCTCGCTCGTTTTCTGGAGGGACTCCACGCAGTGGTTAAGGATGAGATTCTCTCCCGGGAGGTTCCTTCAGATGTGGACTCTTTGATTGCTCTCGCCATCCGCATAGAACGACGGGTAGATCTTCGTCACCGGGCTCGTGGAAGAGAGCTCGCATCAACGGTGTTTCCCTGCTCCGCATCGCAACCATCTCCCTCCTCTGGCTCAGAGACTGAGCCGATGCAGCTGGGAGGGATTCGCATCTCGACTAAGGAGAGGGAACGGAGGATCACCAACCGCCTGTGCCTCTATTGCGGAGTTGCTGGACATTTTGTTAATTCATGTCCAGTAAAGCCAGAGCTCATCTGTAAGCGGAGGGCTACAGGTGAGCGCAACTACTCAAGTCTCTCCATCAAAATCCTGTACTACTTTGTCGGTCCATCTACGCTGGACCGGTTCGGGTGCTACATGTAGTGCCTTGATAGACTCTGGGGCTGAGGGTTGTTTCATGGACGAAGCATGGGTTCGGAAACATGACATTCCTTTCAGAGAGTTAGAGAAGCCTACGCCCATGTTCGCCTTAGATGGTAGTCATCTTCCCAGTATCAGATTTGAGACACTACCTTTAACCCTCACAGTATCTGGTAACCACAGTGAGACTATTTCTTTTTTGATTTTCCGTTCACCGTTTACACCTGTTGTTTTGGGTCATCCCTGGCTAGTATGTCATAATCCTTCTATTAATTGGTCTAGTAATTCTATCCTATCCTGGAACGTTTCTTGTCATGTGAAGTGTTTAATGTCTGCCATCCCTCCCGTTTCTTCTGTCCCTACTTCTCAGGAGGAACCTGGCGATTTGACAGGAGTGCCGGAGGAATATCATGATCTGCGCACGGTCTTCAGTCGGTCCCGAGCCAACTCCCTTCCTCCTCACCGGTCGTATGATTGTAGTATTGATCTCCTTCCGGGGACCACTCCTCCTCGGGGTAGACTATACTCTCTGTCGGCTCCCGAACGTAAGGCTCTCGAGGATTATTTGTCTGTGTCTCTTGACGCCGGTACCATAGTGCCTTCTTCCTCTCCGGCCGGGGCGGGGTTCTTTTTGTTAAGAAGAAGGACGGTACTCTGCGCCCTGCGTGGATTATCGAGGGCTGAATGACAAACGGTTAAGAATCGTTATCCGCTTCCCTTATGTCATCAGCCTTCGAGATTCTGCAGGGAGCCAGGTGCTTTACTAAGTTGGACCTTCGTAACGCTTACCATCTCGTGCGCATCAGAGAGGGGGACGAGTGGAAAACGGCGTTTAACACTCCGTTAGGGCATTTTGAGTACCGGGTTCTGCCGTTCGGTCTCGCCAATGCGCCAGCTGGTTTTCAGGCATTAGTTAATGATGTTCTGAGAGACATGCTGAACATCTTTGTTTTTGTCTATCTTGACGATATCCTGATTTTTTCTCCGTCACTCGAGATTCATGTTCAGCACGTTCGACGTGTTCTACAGCGCCTTTTAGAGAATTGTCTCTACGTAAAGGCTGAGAAGTGCTCTTTTCATGTCTCCTCCGTTACTTTTCTCGGTTCCGTTATTTCCGCTGAAGGCATTCAGATGGATTCCGCTAAGGTCCAAGCTGTCAGTGATTGGCCCGTTCCAAGGTCACGTGTCGAGTTGCAGCGCTTTTTAGGTTTCGCTAATTTCTATCGGCGTTTCATTCGTAATTTCGGTCAAGTTGCTGCCCCTCTCACAGCTCTTACTTCTGTCAAGACGTGTTTTAAGTGGTCCGGTTCCGCCCAGGGAGCTTTTGATCTTCTAAAAGAACGTTTTACGTCCGCTCCTATCCTCGTTACTCCTGACGTCACTAGACAATTCATTGTCGAGGTTGACGCTTCAGAGGTAGGCGTGGGAGCCATTCTATCCCAGCGCTTCCAGTCTGACGATAAGGTTCATCCTTGCGCTTATTTTTCTCATCGCCTGTCGCCATCTGAGCGCAACTATGATGTGGGTAACCGTGAACTGCTCGCCATCCGCTTAGCCCTAGGCGAATGGCGACAGTGGTTGGAGGGGGCGACGTTCCTTTTGTCGTTTGGACAGACCATAAGAACCTTGAGTACATCCGTTCTGCCAAACGACTTAATGCCCGTCAAGCTCGTTGGGCGTTGTTTTTCGCTCGTTTCGAGTTTGTGATTTCTTACCGTCCGGGTAGCAAGAACACCAAGCCTGATGCCTTATCCCGTCTGTTTAGTTCTTCTGTGGCTTCTACTGATCCCGAGGGGATTCTTCCTTATGGGCGTGTTGTCGGGTTAACAGTCTGGGGAATTGAGAGACAGGTTAAGCAAGCACTCACGCACACTGCGTCGCCGCGCTTGTCCTAGTAACCTCCTTTTCGTTCCTGTTTCCACTCGTCTGGCTGTTCTTCAGTGGGCTCACTCTGCCAAGTTAGCTGGTCATCCCGGTGTTCGAGGCACTCTTGCGTCTATTCGCCAGCGCTTTTGGTGGCCGACTCAGGAGCGTGACACGCGCCGTTTCGTGGCTGCTTGTTCGGACTGCGCGCAGACTAAGTCGGGTAACTCTCCTCCTGCCGGTCGTCTCAGACCGCTCCCATTCCTTCTCGACCATGGTCTCACATCGCCTTAGACTTCATTACCGGTCTGCCTTTGTCTGCGGGGAAGACTGTGATTCTTACGGTTGTCGATAGGTTCTCTAAGGCGGCACATTTCATTCCCCTCGCTAAACTTCCTTCCGCTAAGGAGACGGCACAAATCATTATCGAGAATGTATTCAGAATTCATGGCCTCCCGTTAGACGCCGTTTCAGACAGAGGCCCGCAATTCACGTCACAGTTTTGGAGGGAGTTCTGTCGTTTGATTGGTGCGTCCGTCAGTCTCTCTTCCGGGTTTCATCCCCAGTCTAACGGTCAAGCAGAGAGGGCCAATCAGACGATTGGTCGCATACTACGCAGCCTTTCTTTCAGAAACCCTGCGTCTTGGGCAGAACAGCTCCCCTGGGCAGAATACGCTCACAATTCGCTTCCTTCGTCTGCTACCGGGTTATCTCCGTTTCAGAGTAGTCTGGGTTACCAGCCTCCTCTGTTCTCATCCCAGCTTGCCGAGTCCAGCGTTCCCTCCGCTCAAGCGTTTGTCCAACGTTGTGAGCGCACCTGGAGGAGGGTGAGGTCTGCACTTTGCCGTTACAGGGCACAGACTGTGAGAGCCGCCAATAAACGCAGGATTAAGAGTCCAAGGTATTGTTGCGGCCAGAGAGTGTGGCTTTCCACTCGCAACCTTCCTCTTACGACAGCTTCTCGTAAGTTGACTCCGCGGTTCATTGGTCCGTTCCGTGTTTCCCAGGTCGTCAATCCTGTCGCTGTGCGACTGCTTCTTCCGCGACATCTTCGTCGCGTCCATCCTGTCTTCCATGTCTCCTGTGTTAAGCCCTTTCTTCGCACCCCCCGTTCGTCTTCCCTCCCCCCTCCCGTCCTTGTCGAGAGCGCACCTATTTACAAGGTACATAAGATCATGGACATGCGTTCTCGGGACGGGGTCACCAATACTTAGTGGATTGGGAGGGTTACGGTCCTGAGGAGAGGAGTTGGGTTCCGTCTCGGGACGTGCTGGACCGTTCACTCATTGATGATTTCCTCCGTTGCCGCCAGGATTCCTCCTCGAGTGCGCCAGGAGGCGCTCGGTGAGTGGGGGTACTGTCATGTTTTGTCATTTATTATCTTGTCTTGTCCCTGTGCTTCCCATTCTATTCGTTTCCCTCTGCTGGTCTTATTAGGTTCTTTCCCTCTTTCTATCCCTCTCTCTCCCCCTCCCTCTCTCACTCTCTCGCTCTCTCTTCTCTCTATCGTTCCGTTCCTGCTCCCAGCTGTTCCTATTCCCCTAATCAATCATTTAGTCTTCCCACACCTGTTCCCGATCCTTTCCCCTGATTAGAGTCCCTATTTCTTCCTTTGTGTTCCGTTCCTGTCCTGTCGGTTCCTTGTTTAGAATTCACTGTGCTGTGATTGTGTATCGCCCTGTCGTGTCGTGTTTTCCTCAGATGCTGCGTGGTGAGCAGGTGTCTGAGTCTGTCTGGTTCGAGTGCCTTCCCGAGGCAACCTGCTGTTCACCTGCTGTTCAAGATCGAGTCTCCTGTTTGTCCTCGTCATTTCGAGTGATAGTTGTGTTTTTTTGTTTGTATTCACTTTACTGGATTAAAGACTCTGTTTTCGCCAAGTCGCTTTTGGGTCCTCTTTCACCTGCATGACACATGTGGCGGGGGCGACCACGGTAGCTAGCTAGCTAGGACACCGGTAGACAGTGTCCTTCACCACCCAAAAAATTCTGACAATAGATCTATTTAGCTTTTGATCAACATTTTAATCACATACACAATCAGGGGGAATCCAGAATATCAAAGGTGTCACACAAGCATGAAGATTGCTTGCTCGAGGAAGGAACTAATGGGATGCTCAAGGGAGAGCATTCCTGCAGGAACCAATGGGATACTCGAGGGAAGGCATTCCTGCAGGAACTAATGGAATACTCGAGGGGGGTAGTTCTTGCAGATGCAAGAATGTCCACATGTTGGAATGCCCTGACATTCGGTTCACAATCACACATTATTGTGTGCTCCTGCTGAGAATTAATACAATTTAGAGCGCGTTCCAGACCATATACAAAGCCGTCGTGATGCACAAATAAGTACATTTTGCATGATATGAGCTATTTGGGGTAAGAATTGTTTGCACTGTACTGGATAATTTTGTTGTCAGCAATAGTGAGGTATTTTGATGGAAACTAACATTTTGTAATACTTTAGTTGATCATAAATTATTAATTGAATCAAGCATATGCATATAATTGACAGTTTAGGATAGAAAACACTCTAAAGTTTCCAAAACTGTGAAAATATTGTCTGTGAGTATAACAGAACTGATATTGCAGGCGAAATCCTGAGAAAAATCCAATCCGGAAGTGACTCATCTTTTGAAAGCTCTGCGTTTCAATGCGTCCCTATTGAGCAGTGAATGGGCTATCAACCAGATTACTTTTTCTCCGTATTCCCCAAGGTGTCTACAGAATTGTGACATAGTTTTACGCATTTATGTTGAAGAATACCCGTAAGCGGCTACATTGCGCAAGTGGTCACCTGATGGCTCTCAGAGTGATTCTAGTGTAAAATACAGAGGTAGCCATTATTCCAATCGGTCCTACTGAAAAACCAATTGTCCCGTGGATATATTATCGAATCGATATTTGAAAAACACCTTGAGGATTGATTATAAACCACGTTTGCCATGTTTCTGTCGATACTATGGAGCTAATTTGGAATATTTTTCGGTGTTTTCGTGACTGCAATTTCCGGTCGATTTCTCAGCCAAACGTGAAGAACAAAGGGAGCTATTTCGCCTACAAAAATAATCTTCTTGGAAAAAAGGAACATTGGCTATCTAACTGGGAGTCTCGTGAGTGAAAACATCCGAAGCTCATCAAAGGTAAACGATTTAATTTGATTGCTTTTCTGATTTCCGTGACCAAGTTACCTGCTGCTAACTAGACAAAATGCTAAACTAGGCTATCGATAAACTTACACAAATGCTTGTCTAGCTTTGGCTGTAAAGAATATTTTGAAAATCTGAGATGACAGGGTGATTAACAAAAGGCTAAGATGTGTCTCAATATATTTCACTTGTGATTTTCATTAATAGGAATATTTTCTAGGAATATTTATGTCCGTTGCGTTATGCTAATTAGTGTCAGTCGATGGGGAGTTACTAGAGGTTAAAATCACTCAGTCTATTTATAAGAATTTGTAAGATTCTTATTTGAATAAAATAGACAGAGACCAGTCTTATCAAAATTAGATAATAGTATTTATTCTCAGAGCGCGCTGCCATAGAACCACGAACAACAGTTTATATACAAAATATGACGTCATTGAATATAGAAACTCCTCCTCTCGACCAAGACAAAGCAGGTTCAAAAGTTTATTCCAACCCACTAGCACACAATCGTGACACACACACTATATCAATATTAACTTCTGAAGTCACACCATTATCTATCATTACTTAGCAGACAGCTCCAGATACGGAAAACCTGGAGAGGCTCTCGCTGTCTTATTTAATCGCCACAGAGTTATAGCTGAGTGGGTTCAGACATAGGTTAATGAACCACTTTGCTTACTTCAAACACACCACACATAGCTCTCCAACTAAGTTGGAATGGTGTTTATTAGGTTTAATTACTCCTTGTTCATGCTACATAATCTCTTCCTTGTGAATTAACATTATTCATCGGATATTGTAAAACATGGTAGTGTTTAATTAGTTATAGTTCTATTTAAATGTAGATATTGTTAAAATTAAAATTCCTAACAATCCACCCTAAATGACAATGCAATTCATACTAACATTTCAAACACTATATGATATACAAGAATAAACCAAAACAATACATGTATTTATACTCGATCATCATCAATGACTGTTCTAGAATACATCAGAATCATAACGCTTCTTATCAGGATTTTTGTTACAATCTTCATTAAAGAAACCTTCTAAATTCCCTAAACATCCAATATGGTCTCGTCCAACATAGGCTGCTCATAATTAAAAGATCTGAATTCCTCCACTAGCTCTGGGCCCATGCATTCATCATTCCAGTCCTGGAAATGAGAACTTTCACACATGGAATCAAACCATATTCGCACAAAACTAACACAGTCACACAGGTGAAGGTAGACCATAACACAGTGATCATTACATTTTTCCATCTTCCAAACATACTGTCAAAACCAATTAGGCAGAGAAGTATCCACCCCTGAGTTCACTGCCAACTCGTGAGCTAGGGTGGTTAAACCAGCCAAGGTCTTGGTCATTGATCCATCCGGAGCTGGATCAAATTACTCCCACACACCCCCCCACCCTTTTCAGCCAGTAATATATCCAAGACTATTCCATTCTGCCAAGCCATTCATTACATCTCTGGTATAATTGATGAAGCGCTGTTGATTATAATAAATATAATTGATCCAGTCCACATTCTTATTGAGAGTGGACCACCAGAAAATATTTGACTCTAAATCTGCTAAGATCTGATTTCTTGCTTTGAACTCATCTGGCACCCCTGTGGAACCCAAATGTTATCAATATATACTCTATCATCAAAAGACCCAGACGGAGTATTTTCTTATTTTCTCCCATTTGGCCGACAACGTGTCATGGTGTTGAATGAGTGTGAAAGGCATTCCCAAATGTACTAGTGCACATAGTCCTATCCAATTAGTAGGTAAACTCGGGCCATAACGTCATTCTCCCACACAACCACCAGATGTCAGCCCTGGGCCTCCTTATCTTACTGAAATCCCCAGATCTCAACCAGTCTGCCAGATCACTCATAGTTTCATCAGTAATAACATTCTCTGTCCTATTGCAGGTACTGACTTCCCCTACGTATTTCCCATAAGTACTATACCGGGCCAAACAGTAATAGTGTCCTCTTGCCACTGTGAAGGGAGGAAGCCTAGATTTCAGAAGAACATGTGGATATAAATAGTGCAAATCCGTACTGTCATTATCTGGCATTCCTGCTTCCATGAATAGCTTTACCATACAGGCCCTTCCCCTAGGTGAATTAATTCCATTTAGTGGAAAAGGGATGGTTGTCAACTGAGGTTTAGCTGTGGCACAGGCATAGCATTCTTCTTTAGCTACTGATCTGGCCGTATATTAAATTCATTCTAACCAGAGGTTGGAATCTCTAAACCCAGTCTCTCTATCACTTCTTTAAAGTCTTTTGTCTGAACTATTTGTACCGGTCCTTGGCCCTGGATGATTACACTAGGAATACCAGTTGTGTTAGGGAGACTGATTGAACTCTGGCTGCCCATAGTATCCTTACCAGCTCTCACCTCTGTCACCTGGAATGGTACCATAGTATCCGTTAAAGACTGATTAAAACCAATATACCATAATCCAAGATTCTGGATCTTTACAGTTTTAATGGTAATTCGTACCTTTATACAATACCTCCCCTGCTCCAGAACACAGCCCGAAACTCCCACCTTTACTAAACTCCATCTGTTCCCATATTGAGTGTGTGGGTGTGCATAGCCACCCCTCTCAGTGTGAGCTATGACTTGATTCCATGAATTACACAGGAACTTGCACAGATGTCTTCCATAATGGCTGCTCTTAGTCCTAGACTGCCAAGGAGTCAGAGACCCCATTTGGTCTACATAGAACTCCACTGAGAAATCCTTCCCAATCTCACTCTCCCTTCCTTACTATTCAGTTCCAGTGACCTGCTAAGATGCTATGGTAATATCAAATTCCCCTCATCTAGCACATGAGTCAAGTTACCCTCTTAGGCCTTCTCAGGGTTCATGGTGTATCAGGAATATGGCTCCCACGATCAGACAGCTCAGGACGGCCAGCACACCTGTAAAGCCTCGCCCTTTCCCGGAAAACATATCAGCAGCCAGAGGCCACTTCCACTTCTATGAACAAACACAGGGATGAAATGACGGGGTTAGGGAGTTTTCGTTAGAGAGATGACCGCCGGATCCTGTTGATTCCAGTTCTCCTCTCCAACACTGTGATTGTTTGACAGTGTTAGTGTGTCCTACCCCTTTGCAGTGCGATATGAATCCAGGTAGCTCTTTCAGCTATTCTCACAGCAAAGGCTGTCCCCAGGAGTCCTTGGTATGGCCCCTCCCAATGGGGCTGCTTCCCATCTATTCTCCTCAGGGACTGGATTGAGTGGATCACCTTCTCCTGTAATTCACATGTACTGCATAAAATCTTGAACATACAGGTTTGGTTAACTTTTTATGGCTGCAGGGGCAGTATTGAGTAGCTTGGATGGAAAGGTGCCCATTGTAAACGGCTAGCTCCTCAGTCTCAGTTGCTAATATATGCATATTATTATTCGTATTGGATAGAAAACACTCTAAAGTTTCCAAAACTGTCAAAATATTGTCTGTGAGTATAACATAACTGATATTGCAGGCGAAACCCTGAGGAAAATCAAAACAGGAAGTGGCTTCTATTTTGAAAACTCCATGTTCCATAGCCTCCCTTTGCTGGATTTAAAGGGATATGAACCAGATTGCTTTTCCTATCGTTTCCTCAAGGTGTCAACAGTCTTCAGACATAGTTTCAGGCTTTTATTTTGAAAAATGAGCCAGAACGATAACATCGCGTCAAGTGGTCACATGAGTTTTGCTCGCGCAACAGAGTTTGGATAGGTATTGCTTTTCCCTCTCCTACTGTGAAAGACATTTGCGTTTGATATATTATCGATTATAGAAAACGTTTGACATGTTTCTGTGGACATCATGGAAACTATTTGGAATTTTTGTCTATGTTGTCGTGACCGTTCTTTCCTGTGGATTTCTGAACATAATGCGCCAAACAAACAGAGGTATTTTGGATATAAAAATCAGCTTTATGGAACAAAAGGAACATTTGTTGTGTAACTGGGAGTCTCGTGAGTGAACCAGCGACTCCTGTGGTGGGCTGGGCGCAGTGTGCGCTAACCAAGGTTGCCAGGTGCACGGTGTTTTGGTACGGCTGGCTTCCGGGTTGGCTTCCGGGTTGGATGAGCGCTGTGTTAAGAAGCAGTGCAACTTGGTTGGGTTGTGTATCGGAGGACGCATGACTTTCAACCTTCGTCTCTCCCGAGACCGTACGGGAGTTGTAGCGATGAGACAATATAGTAGCTACTAAAACAATCGGATACCACGAAATTGGGGAGAAAAAGGGGTAAAATTTTAAAAAGAAGAAAAAAAAGAAACCCCTTTTGCAATTATGTTAGCACAGCTGAAAACTGTTGTTGTGATTAAAGAATCAATAAAACTGTCCGTCTTTAGACTAGTTGAGTATCTGGAGCATCAGCATTTGTGCGTTCGATTACAGGCTCAAAATGGCTAAAAACAAAGACCTTTCTTCTGAAACTCGTCAGTCTATTCTTGTTCTGAGAAATGAAGGCTATTCCATGCGAGAAATTGCCAAGAAACTGAAGATCACGTACAACACTGTGTACTACTCCCTTCACAGAACAGCGCAAACTGTCTCTAGCCAGAATAGAAAGAGGAGTGGGAGGCCCTGGTGCACAACTGAGCAAGAGGACAAGTACATTAGAGTGTCTAGTTTGAGAAACAGATGCCTCACAAGTCCACAACTGACAGTTTCATTAAATAGTACCCGCAACACACCACTGGTTTTGTTTTATGTAATGATGATTGGACCCCAGGAAGAGTAGCTGAAACTTGACAGCAGCTAATGGGGATCTGGAATAAAATACAACCACAAATCATCAATGCAGGAACAATAAGTAGTGGAGAGCCTTGTTCTGGTTCAAATAGTATAAATAGGGCCCTCACCGAATCCAGGCATTAAAACGGAATACAACAATATTCAAAAATGTATTGACCTTAGTAGGGAATCAACTAAGTGTATTGAAAATGTATTATTAAGTTTATCAAGACATGAACAAAATGCATCAGTGATTCATATTTCCTGCATCTTTCTGAAGAGGCAACGGCAATGTCAATGTGTGTGTGCAGTGCACATCTACCACTTTGTGTAGCTGTTAGCTATCATGATAATGAAAACAGTCAGACGTAGAACATCATTTTTCTGTTTTAACAAAATACATAATTTGAAGAACAAACATTGTTGTGGCAATTCATATCTTGCAGTCAAACTGTAAATAAGACTTCAATGTGTATTTTAACTTAAATAAGACTTAAAAGATAAGAAAGGTTAAATGTTAAAAAAGGTTTAATGTTCTTTTACTTAGGAAATAGTCCTGATCATATAGGCCTATACCTAAACAATATCCAAATCAACTAACAATACACATAATTCATACATGTTCAGTCATTTAAATTGTAAAGTCATGTTTTTTTACACAATACAAATGTGTCCAATCTGGGAGGTAAACTCGATAAAGTATTTAATAATTTCGCTGTTTATTTCAGATGTAACCACCAAAATAGGATTTTGAATGGGATTCAATTGTTCGGACCCCTTTAAGGATAGTTAAACAAACTTTTTGCCCAGGCCCGCTTCACCAATACTATGCATGATGTGACTAGAGTGTGATCGACTGCAGACATTCTGTTCCAGTTTCCCTAAAATACAGTCAGCCCTTATCTTCAGACTATTGTACATTCCTGATCTTGTGTGCACCGTACCTAATGTTTGCCCTGTACTGGGCTGGCTAGCTTCTTGCTGTGGACTTAGTCTGTTCCTGCCTCGTGGCTCTCTGTTATCTGATTGGAGCTCTGATAGCACAGTGTAATCACATCAACTGCCAGCTCGCAGTCAGTCTACACTATGCCATTGTCATCCATCCTTAATGAGTATATTGGCTCAACAGGCACTGTGCATGCCATGTTTCATCTGTCTGTAATGGGAACACTAGCTACATTACCTGGGTTAGGGAGGTCAGATAGTGGGAACAACAGAACTCACTGTTACTGGTTGTGAAAAAAAGAGACTGTATCCATTTAGCTAATTAGATCATAATCCCACAAGAACATGAACATTTTCAGCAGTCTGGAAATGTTCAATACCTTGGTCAAGTCTAAGCTAATGTTAGAGCCCTCAATCTCACACAAATTATCAAGGAACCTACCAGGTACAACCCCAAATCTGTAAACACGGGCACCCTCATAGATATCCTCCTGACCAACCTGCACTCTAAATACACCTCTGCTGTCTTCAACCAGGATCTCAGCGATCCCTGCCTCATTGCCTGCGTCCGTTATGGGTCCATAGTCAACAATTGATATGGTAGGTGAAAATCCCCCCAAAACAACCAGACATTTATTTTTTGAGGTCACAGGCTCTTATAATGGAAAGCTATGGGTCCTATGCAATTTTAGCTCCCAGAATTCAATTCTTATTGATTCCACTAGATGTCAACAGTCTTTGTTTAAGGATTCAGGCTTGTTTCTTCCAAAACAAGGAAGAATTTGGAGTTTTGGTGCAAAGAGTCACAGTGGAAAATCAGTCTGTCGGCGCATGACGAAAAGGAGGCGCGCCTGTTAATTTAACTTTTCTATTGAACATACTTCTTTCCGTATGAAATATTATAGTTTATTTACATTTTAGGGTACCTGAGGATTAGATAGAAACTTAGTCTGACTGGTTTGAACAAAGTTTAGCGGTAGCTTTTTGGATTTCTTTGTCTGCATGTTGAACAAGTGGATTACTGAAATCGATGGCGCCAACTAAACTGACTTTTGGGATATAAAGAAGGATTTTATCTAACAAAATGACCATTCATGTTGTAGCTGGGACCCGTGTGATTGCAAACAGAGGAAGATTTTCAAAAATAAGGGATTTATTTAATCACTATTTGTGATTTTATGAAGCTTGTGCTGCTGGAAAAATATTTTGATGTGGGGCGCCGTCCTCAAACAATCGCATGGTATGCTTTCGCTGTATAGCCTATTATACATCGAACAATGCAGTTAGATTAACAAGAATTTAAGCTTTTCAACGATATAAGGCCCTTGTATGTTCGTAATTGTTTAATATTATGATTATTTATTTGAATTACGCGCCCTCCAATTTCATCGGATGTTGGGTCGTTAGCGGGACTCCAAGCTTTAAGAATTAAGAAATGTTCTAGTAACCTTCCAGAATAAACAACACCTCATTGTGCCAGTAGCAAGCACATTCATTAAAATGTCTCATTCACATGATGTGCAATGGTATTACCATCATGAAAGAAAACAAATATGAAATAAAGTGAAGGACAACATTTGATGATATTTCAACCATATTACACACCATTGGGTTATTGAGTTTAATTTTCTAGTCTAAGAAATACACTACATGACCAAAAGTATGTGGACACATGCTCGTCGAAAATCTCATTCCAAAATCATGGGCATTAATATAGAGTTAGTCCCCCCTTTGCTGCTATAACAGCCTTCACTCTTCTGGGAAGGCCTTCAACTAGATGTTGGAACATTACTGCGGGGACTTGCTTCCATTCAGTCACAAGCATTAGTGAGGTCAGGCAATGATGTTGTGCGATTAGGTCTGGCTCGCAGTTGGCATTCCAATTCATCCCAAAGGGGTTTGATAGGGTTGAGGTCAGGGCTCTGTGCAGACCAGTCAAGTTCTTACACACCGATCTCGACAAACCATTTCTGTATGGACCTCGCTTTGTGCACGGGGGCATTGCCATGCTGAAACAGGAAAGGGCAGAAACAGGAAAGGGCACAGAATCGTCTAGAATGTCATTGTATGCTGTAGCTTTACGATTTCCCTGGAACTAAAGGGCCTAGCTCGAACCATGAAAAACAGACCCAGACCATTATTCCTCCTCCACCAAACTTTACAGTTGGCACTATTCATTTGGGCAGGTAGCATTCTCCTGGCATCCGCCAAACCCAGATTTGTCCGTCAGACTTCCAGATGGTAAAGCGTGATTCATCACTCCAGAGAAAGCATGTTTACTGCTCCAGAGTCCAATGGCGGCAAAATGTACACCACTCTAGCCGACACTTGGCATTGCGCATGGTGATCTTAGGCTTGTGTGCGGCTGCTCGGGCATGGAAACCCATTTAATGAAGCTCCCAGCTTGTGTGGCCTACCACTTTGCAGCTGAGCCGTTGTTGCTCCTAGACGTTTCCAGTTCACAATAACAGCATTTATAGTTGTCCGGGGCAGCTCTAGCAGTGCAGAAATTTGAGCTGACTTGTTAGAAAGGTGGCATCCTAAGGTGGCATCCTAATCTACTCCAGAGTTAGCCTGCAAAGTTCTGTCATACTATCTAGGTCTATTCGAGTTCGTACTGTTAGGTGTCCTAAACTGGGATATGCTTAACACCCCGGCCGTCCGTAATTTCTAAGATAGATGCCCTCAATCTCATACAAATGATCAAAGAATCCACCAGGTACAACCCTAAATCCGTAAACATAGCAACCCTCATAGATATTATCATGACCAACTTGCCCTCCAAATACACCTCTGCTGTTTTCAATCAGGATCTCAGTGATCACTGCCTCATTGCCTGCATCCGTTATGGGTCCGCGGTCAAACGACCACCCCTCATCACTGTCAAATGCTCCCTAAAACACATCTGAGAACAGGCCTTTCTAATCGACCTGGCCCGGATATCCTGGAAGGATAGAGGATGTCTGGTTGTTCTTTAAAAGTAATTTCCTCACCATCTTAAATAAGCATTCCCCTTTCAAAAAATGTGGAACTAAGAACAGATATAGCCCTTGGTTCACTCCAGACCTGAATGCCCTCGACCAGTACAAAAACATCCTGTGGCGTACTGCACTAGCATCGATTAGTCCCCGCGATATGCAACTTTGTAGGGAAGTTAGTAACCAATACACACAGTCAGTTAGGAAAGCAAAGGCTAGCTGTTTCAAACTAACTCCAAAAAGTTCTGGGACACTGTAAAGTCCATGGAGAATTAGTGCACCTCATCCCAGCTGCACACTGCACTGAGGCTAGGAAACACTGTCACCACTGATAAATCCATGATAATTGAGAATTTCAATAAGCATTTCTCTACGGTTGGCCATGCTTTCCTCCTGGCTACCCCAACCCCGACCAACAGCTCCGCACCCCCCGCAGCTGCTTGCCCAAGCCTCCCCAGCTTCTCCTTCACCCAAATCCAGATAGCAGATGTTCTGAAAGAGCTGCAGAACCTGGACCCGTACAAATCAGCTGCGCTAGACAATCTGGACCCTCTCTTGCTAAAATTATCCACCACCATTTTTGCAACCCCTATTACTAGTCCGTTCAACCTCTCCTTCGTATCATCCGAGATTCCTAAATATTGGAAAGCTGCCACAGTCATTCCCCTCTTCAAAGGGGGTGACACTCTAGACCCAAACTGTTACAGACCTATATCCATCCTGCCCTGCCTTTCCGAAGTCTTCGAAAGCTAACTTAACAAGCAGATCACTGACCATTTTGAATCCCACCGTACCTTCTCCCCGCTGTGCAATCCTGTTTCCGAGCTGGTCACAAGTGCACCTCAGCCATGCTCAAGGTACTAAACGATATCATAACCGCCATCTATAAAAGACAGTACTATGTGGCCGTCTTCAGCGACCTGGCCAAGGCTTTCGACTCTGTCAATCACCGCATTCTTATCGGCAGACTCGACAGCCTTGGTTTCTCTGACTGTCTCGCCTGGTTCACCAACTACTTATCAGATAGAGTTCAGTGTGTCAAATCGGAGGACCTGTGCGGACCTCTGGCAGTCTCCATGGGGGTACCACAGGGTTAAATTCTCGGGCCGACTCTTTTCTCTGGAAATATCAATGATGTCGCTCTTGCTGCGGGTGATTCCTACATCCACCTCTACGCAGACAACACCATTATATATACATCTGGCCCTTCTTTGGACACTGTGTTAACAAATCTCCAAACGAGCTTCAACGCCATACAACACTCCTTCCATGGCCTCCAACTGCTCTTAAACGCTAGTATAACTAAATGCATGCTCTTCAACCGATCGCTGCCCGCACCTGCCCGCCCGACAAGCATCGCTACTCTGGACGGTTCTGACTTAGAATATGTGGACAACTACAAATACCTAGGTGTCTGGCTAGACTGTAAACTCTCTTTCCAGACTCACATTAAGCATCTCCAATCCAAAATGAAATCTAGAATTGGCTTTCTATTTTGCAACAAAGCCTCCTTCACTCACGCTGCCAAACATATCCTCGTAAAACTGACTATCCTACCGATCCTCGACTTTGGCGATATCATTTACAAAATAACCTCCAACACTCTACTCAGCAAATTGGATGCAGTCTATCACAGTGCCATCCATTTTGTCACCAAAGGCCCATATATCACCCACCACTGCAACCTGTATACTCTCGGCGGCTGGCCCTTGCTACATATTCGTCGCCAGACCCACTGGCTCCAGGTCGTCTATAAGTCTTTGCTAGGTAAAGCTCTGCCTTATCTCAGCTCACTGGTCACCAAAACAACATCCACCCGTAGCTCATGCTCCAGCAGGTATGTCTCACTGGTCATCCCCAAAGCCAACAGCTACTTGGCTGCCTTTCCTTTCAGTTCTCTGCTGCCAAAGACTGGAACGAATTGCAAAAATCGCTGAAGTTGGAGACTTATATCTCCCTCACTAACTTTAAGCATCAGCTATCTGATCGCTTCAGCTGTACACAGCCAATCTGTAAATTGTGCATCCACTACCTCATCCCCATTTCTGCTCTTTTGCACCCCAGTATCTCTACTTGGTCTCTATGATATTATTGCGTAATGCGATAATTTTCTTATGGGTCAATGCAATGGCTGCTATGTCATCCAACACAGCCTCTAGCTCGTACTATTTAACATCAGCCTATTAAAGCACCATTGATTTGTGTTAAAATATAATCTCCACAGAGCCCATTATAGCATAGCCTAATGGCCATTGTTTCATTCTTTGTTATCAGGGCTGCTTCAAAGAGGTAATCTGCTGCGGAACGGTGAAAACAGAAATGGCTAAAAAATATCCTCCACTGCATCGGCAATACAGCATCCCCCCGAAGTGTAACCCCTTCAGAAGCACTCATTAACCTGATCGATACTGACAGCTGAATTGACAGGACCCTGTCATTATACCAAGTCCTCAACAAGCTTGTGTCGTGTCTTTGGCATCATTTAAGTGAAGACTTTTATTTTATCAAATCAATTCTCTGTAATTATTATTACATGATTAAACTAATCATGTAAATGTAATTAACTAGGAAGTTGGGCAACCAAGGAAAATCTTCAGATTACAAAGTTAGAATTTTCCTAATATAACCCTTCAGATATTTTAATATCTGATCAATTAGTCTTCAAATTAATGAATTATTCTTAACCTGACGTTAGTCTCATTCCAAACGTCATAACGTTGTAAATTGTTGGTCATCTGCACAAACCCAGCCTTTACTATGACTCATCCATACATCAATTGTCTTAATCATTTATTTACTAACTAACTAAATAATCACATAAATGCATAAACAAACAGTAGATATGGTTACCACTGGTGTCCCCCAGGGCTCTGTTCTAGGCCCTCTCCTATTCTCGCTATACACCAAGTCACTTGGCTCTGTCATAACCTCACATGGTCTCTCCTATCATTGCTATGCAGACGACACACAATTAATCTTCTCCTTTCCCCCTTCTGATGACCAGGTGGCGAATCGCATCTCTGCATGTCTGGCAGACATATCAGTGTGGATGACGGATCACCACCTCAAGCTGAACTTCGGCAAGACGGAGCTGCTCTTCCTCCCGGGGAAGGACTGCCCGTTCCATGATCTCGCCATCACGGTTGACAACTCCATTGTGTCCTCCTCCCAGAGCGCTAAGAACCTTGGCGTGATCCTGGACAACAAACTGTCGTTCTCAACTAACATCAAGGCGGTGGCCCGTTCCTGTAGGTTCATGCTCTACAACATCCGCAGAGTACGACCCTGCCTCACACAGGAAGCGGCGCAGGTCCTAATCCAGGCACTTGTCATCTCCCGTCTGGATTACTGCAACTCGCTGTTGGCTGGGCTCCCTGCCTGTGCCATTAAACCCCTACAACTCATCCAGAACGCCGCAGCCCGTCTAGTGTTCAACCTTCCCAAGTTCTCTCACGTCACCCCGCTCCTCCGCTCTCTCCACTGGCTTCCAGTTGAAGCTCGCATCCGCTACAAGACCATGGTGCTTGCCTACGGAGCTGTGAGGGGAACGGCACCTCAGTACCTCCAGGCTCTGATCAGGCCCTACACCCAAATAAGGGCACTGCGTTCATCCACCTCTGGCCTGCTCGCCTCCCTACCACTGAGGAAGTACAGTTCCCGCTCAGCTCAGTCAAAACTGTTCGCTGCTCTGGCTCCCCAATGGTGGAACAAACTCCCTCACGACGCCAGGACAGCGGAGTCAATCACCACCTTCCGGAGACACCTGAAACCCCACCTCTTTAAGGAATACCTAGGATAGGATAAAGTAATCCTTCTCACCCCCCCCTCCCCCCCCTTAAAATATTTAGATGCACTATTGTAAAGTGGTTGTTCCACTGGATGTCATAAGGTGAATGCACCAATTTGTAAGTCGCTCTGGATAAGAGCGTCTGCTAAATGACTTAAATGTAAAATGTAATGTAAATGGTTACAAGGAAATGATAGGGGAGTTTCCCTAGTGGGCTAAGCCAATATGACGGCTTGGTGGACAAAGGGAAGTGGGTGTGGACTGAGAAGGGCGGGAAAGACAAAATGGAGTCACTACACAGTTGATAATTATATTTATTGAAATGCTTATCCTTTGCACATGAACGGTCAGTAATTTGGGAATAATTGCAACCAATATATATTTACGCCCAGTGTCGTCGTGATCTCTGTTGGAATCGTGAGTCCTTCTGTTTGGAAAGCTAATCCGAGCATTTCTCTGCTTCCCTGAAGTCTTTGGTGGTTAGAATGGATACTTCAGAGTACCATTCAGAAATGTTCTTATAGAATAGGTGTTTCGGCGGTTGTCAGTCTTCACATCCCAGGTTGACATAATTTCTAGCTGCAGACTAGTAATTAGTATCTAAGATTTGCTCTTATTCTGTCGGGATCGATAGTCTCAGAGTTGAACCTTTTCCACCCGTGTGGCCAATGCTCCACGTGGTATGGTTAGGAATTCAACAACCATTACAACCTTAGCTTAAACTGAGGTTTTGGGGTATCTACTCAAACCTCTGCCCCCTTAGCTGACTGAGATATGCATGGTCTGAAGAGGATTTCTTCAGGTGTTTTTTTTATTTGTAACAGTAGAAAAGGGCTGTCCCATGAGCCAGATAATGGCTGTGCTCATGGGGGTGGGCCAATGACTTAGTTAATCTTTAAAGGGAATACAATTCTCACAACTTAATGGTTTATCATAGCATTACATAATTTCACAAATAGTTTAATCTTTACTCATTCATTTTATACAATAATTAGATGCAAACCTCATAACAGAGGCACCTGTATAAACAGAGTTATGGTAATGTGGCTGTATTGTCTTTCATGAGGTCACATACATGAAACGAAATGGACCAGGTCGTAGCTGGCTTCTCCACCGACTGTTTACACATCCTCCAAATCATGGATATTGTTCTGTTCTCAAGTTCTGTGATGTAGTAGAAGTTCCTTTGTTCTACTGTGAAACTCTCTCTCTCTATACTGCATGGCTAGGAGGAGATAGTCTCCTCCAGGAATTTACGACCTGAGATAACAGAACCTGGGTGTAGGAGAGAGAGAGTGGGATGCCATGATCTATACCCAGAAAGAGACACTTCTTGACACTTGATAAGAAGAGCGTTGAGGCTTGGATTCTATCAGTAGCTCTGTCCGTAGTCCTGCCTGCAGGAGCAGAGAAGCTGCCAGTAGCAGTGGACTGATGCGAAGGCAGGCTGGTCCTAGGAATCTAGCGGAGGGGGTGGGACACCATGATTTACACGGCTCTCCGTTGGCTGTTTCTAGTGTCCTTCATCGTGCTGACCATCTGCGGTAACATGCTGGTGTGTTTGGCCGTGGGGCTCAGCCGCCGCCTGTGTCGCATTTCTAACGGCTTTCTTCTGCTAGCCGTGACGGATCTGTTACTGGGTCTGCTGGTGCTGATCCTCTCTGCCACCCTGGAGCTGCTGAGTGGACACTGGCTCCTAGGAGGCATCCTTTGTAACATCTACATCTCTCTGGATGTGATGCTCTGTACAGCCTCCACCCTGACCCTGCTGGCCATCAGTGTGGACCGTTACCTGGCCATCTCAACTCCGATATGCGGCCCCCGCAGGGTCACCCCTCCCCAGGTAGCTCAGGCCATCACTGTCATCTGAGTCACTTCCCCACTTCCTTCCTCCCCATCCACCTGGGCTGGAACACGGGTGACTTCAGAATGCAGAACCTGAACTGGGTCGAGGTGGAGGGACGCACCTGTCGCTTTGAGTGGCACAACAACTACGTGCTTCTGTCTACCTCCCACTACTGGTCATGTACGATACGTACCACTGAATCTTTTGGATAGCACGTGAACAGGTTAGTGTTTTATTTCTTATCCATACTTGTTGTGCAGTAGTACCATTACCAGTGGTAGAAGTGATACTAGTAATTATGTCTGGAGCATCAATAGTAGTACTGGAAGAATTAGTCGTAGATCTTAGAGTTGCATCCATTTATTAATGTAATCCGCTCAGTCGTCCATCTGCTGACCTGTTTCTCAAACCTGTCTTCATCCTTCCATTCGGGTACGGCGTATCCGAGCTGCCACTGCTTCAATCGCACGCACGCACAGCATCAGCGGCGGCCACAGCACAAGGCCACAGTGACACGAGCAGCAGTTCTGGGGCCCTTAGTTATCTGCTGCTTATACCTCACTATTGTACCTTTACCTGCATGGGCATCGGGGCAAAGACTAACCCCCCTGCTACTGCCCTCTCTGTGGTGCTGTTGCTGGGCTACTTTAACTCCGCTGTCAATCCCATCCTGTACCCAGCCCTGAACAGGAACTTCCGCAGGGCCTATGAGGAGCTGCTGTGCTGCATGGGGCTAGCGTGGAGACACACGTCCACAACTATCTTTGTGTCCCTGCAGAAACGAGTGCCATCTTTCTAATGCACACAGAGATACTCATCTGACCAATGGCCACAGAGACACTGTCACGCCCTGACCATAGAGAGCTGTTTATTCTCTGTGTTGGTTGGGGCGTGATCGTGACTAGGGTGGGTCATCTAGGTGATTAATGGTTTATGTTGGCCTGGTATGGTCCCCAATCAGAGACAGCTGTTTATCGTTGTCTCTGATTGGGGATCATATTTAGGTAGCCATTTTCTCCATTGTGATTTGTGGGATCTTGTCTACAGTTTGTTGCCTGTGTGCACACCAGTAGCGTCACGGTTCGTTTGTGCTTTATTATTTTGTTCAGTGAGTTTCAGTTAATTAAAATATGTGGAACTCTATGCACGCTGCTGCGCCTTGGTCCAATCATTATAACGATCGTGACAGACGCCCTCCTCAAGGACAATCAGCCAGAGGGGAAGAGCCTCACACTGCAGGAGAGAAACAGCAGCACCATCGCTGACCAGACCAGGTAAAACACATAGTACTGGAAATTACACAGTAGTAACATACTGGATCGGGACCAGGTAACACATACAGGACACATCATAAAGGTATATGTCAGACAATACAGAGTATGTTCTTATTATGTCACCAACAAGAGGCCCTCTCTCTCCGTTTCATGTCCTAACTCACCTTCTACTACCTGGACACAGATGAGCCAGACAGACACATAACACAGGTGAGAAGAACAGACAGTGCAGATCAGTCACACTCATGTATACAGAGGTTAAAAAAAAGTAACATAGAAAACATCTCCACTGGACGAAGGTGAAAGTGTCCAGGCCGATCATTTCCCCAGCTAACTGATAGATCTGTAAAGGTTTCTAGAGGGTGGTGCTATTCTCTCTGCTGCACACCCACTGGTGGTGAATCAGTGACTACCCTGGCTGGATTAACTTGGTGAATCAGTGACTACCCTAGCTGCATTAATTTGGTGAATCAGTGACTACCCCGGCTGGATTAATTTGGTGAATCAGTGACTACCCCGGCTGGATTAATTTGGTGAATCAGTGACTACCCTGGCTGGATTAATTTGGTGAATCAGTGACTACCCTGGCTGGATTAATTTGGTGAATCAGTGACTACCCTGGCTGGATTAACTTGGTGAATCAGTGACTACCCTGGCTGGATTAATTTGGTGAATCAGTGACTACCCTGGCTGGATTAATTTGGTGAATCAGTGACTACCCTGGCTGGATTAATTTGGTGAATCAGTGACTACCCTGCCTGGATTAATTTGGTGAATCAGTGACTACCCTGGCTGGATTAATTTGGTGAATCAGTGACTACCCTGGCTGGATTAACTTGGTGAATCAGTGACTACCCTGGCCGGATTAATTTGGTGAATCAGTGACTACCCTGGCTGGAGTTACTTGGTGAATCAGTGACTACCCCGGCTGGATTTACTTGAATGTGTGTGTTCATCCCTAATAGGTGCAGCATGTCCACTCAGGGCTATGTTGGATGGATTCTAGGAGGTTGGCCGAGGGGAAAGAAGGACATCTAGAAGTGTCATCCAGGGATCCTGTAAATAATGTACTCCTGCGTCAACAGCCAGGCTGGAGAGTTCCACTGGGAATAGGTTCCCTCACATCAGTGGTTCCCAAACCCTTTAGTGTCGTGGCATCTTCCTGTCACTGCCAACAGCTCTATCCAAAACCCGGCATAAATAACTGACCCACTATTTGGAATGTACTGGCTCACATCAACCCAACCACCCCCACATTCACGTGTTGCCGAGATACACTCAGCCGTTCTGCCGTAATGTAGAATGTGACATTCGCACTATGACACTTTGTTTGGCTGTTTATCAGAACGTGGAGTCATTTCCTGATGGCTTTTGTCCACTGGATTTGTAGACTGCTTTGTTTCTGTCATGTGACCTCCTTGTAGATCAAATAGTGAATAATATAAATGAAATTGTTAAAGAAGTCCCCACACAAAACTCTAAAACAGATATTTGCACTCCGTACGTTGTAAGCAGGGGTGTAAAGTACAATTTAAGTAGTTTTTTTGGGTATCTGTACTTTACTTCACCATTTATATTTTTGACTACTTTTACTTCACTACATTCCTGAAGACAAATATTGTACTTTACTCCATACATTTGCCTTGACACCCAAAAGTACTCGTTACATTTTGAATACTTAGCAGGGCAGGAAAATAGTAAAATTCACAAACATCCCTGGTCATCCTTACTGCCTCTAAATGATGTCTGAGTGTGCCCCTGGCTTTTATGTCAATTTAAAAAAACAATAAAATGGTGCCATCTGGTTTGCTTAATATAAGGAATTTGAAATTATTTATACTTTTACTCAAGTAGTATTTTACCGGGTGGCTAATTCTATTATGGTATCTTTACTTTTACTCATGTATGACAGTTGGGTACTTTTTCCACCACTGTAGGCAAGGACTTATGTAAAGTCATCCACACAAGAACAGAGGTGACACAAAACTAATGGAATTGATTTTTATCGGTTTGTGCATATCAATGTTAATGACCTATGTTTCTACTATACAATTCAATCTAAAAATGTTATTTAAAAGTGACTTGCCAATGTATTTTTTATTTAAGGTGTAGGCACTGTCAGGCATGACACGGTACAGTATATTAACCCAGACAACTACCAGATAACATTATTTAAAATGTGGCGAAACAACAAAATCAAAAGGAACATGGACCCAGAAAATAGTCGGAGAAGACAGTCAATGACTGGTAAATTTGTTTAAGAGTGATATGATAGCCTGGATTCCAGACAGTATATTTTTGCTATAGCTAGCCAATTCCATGTTAGTTGTCATGCCTTGTCTTGAAACAGAAAATGTCTGTCACCCAGGCCAGAAATAAACTTACAGTAAATGCAATTGTCCTTAATTGCAGTCAGCTCAGGGCCCGGTTCCATAAAACATAGTGTTTCCGTTAACCCTCTACAGACTAAGCCCTGTCTAAGCTATATGGAATTGTTTTAAGACGCTCATACAAAGGATCATTTAGCTATTTGATTTGGAATTTTAACACCCCTTGAAGTATCATAGAAAATATATATAACAAATGATTTGATGACATTTTGGGGGGGACATTATTGCTATTAGCCCATACAAACACATTAAATAACAGATTCACTACATGGAACAACAGATTGTCCCCAAAAATTCTAAAGGAAGCTTGTTCTGAAGTGTCTGTCCTATATCTGAGAGATATAAGGTCAGTAAACATTTTTTTATATGTATTTAAACACGTATTTTTGGAACTAAACAGTCTCCATATATACTTCCATTAATTATTTCAACTGGGGGGACCTTCAGACGAGTCAGAGCAGAACAACTGACATGTTCATGAGTCTCGTTCCACAGAGGGGTCATATTAGTGTGTGGGTCGTAGAGCAAAATGGAGAGCACCATCGTGTTCATGAGTCTCATCGACATGTACGTGTTTGCAAGAATATTACCTTTCCACAGAGGCGTCATAATAGTTTGTAGGCCAAACTGTTTGGGCGCTACAGACGATTGTGTTAGAAGACCGATGATTTTCGGGATGTCTCATGGTCTGACAAACACCATTCTAGCTCTTGTCACCTTTCACTACAGATGCGGAAGTGCGACATTGGCACATACAGTGAAAAAAAACAGATACTGTATCTCGTTAAAACCGACTGGTTGTTATGGGGATGTTTTTATTATGCTAATTAGACACACCTCGTTAAGGGTTTGCCTTAAGGAATAACTTTCCCTTACCGAAGAGAATTAAGGCTGTTGCACAGAGCCCCTCAAACATTTCCGTAGGTAAGGGCAAAATGTGAGGGTGTTATGGTAGTTTGAAGGCATGCATGTAGAAAGAGTCTCTGGTATCCATGGAAACACCCTGACAGAATACCTTGTCAAAAAGATTGCATTTATTTTGGGAGATCACAAAATTGAACTTCTACATTCAAGACCAGAGAAACAAATTGATTAAGAAGATAACAAAATGTGTTTATTTTTGTATATTTTTTCTCAACTTGTTTCTATTACGTCAAGCTAACTTAAGAGTTGGTAGCTAGCTAGCCAGCTAGCGGTGTCACCATTGAATGTGCAGCTTCTATTGTTAGCTGGCGGTGGAGGTTTTACTTTTGAAACCAGGGCAGAGGAAAGCAACATCCACCTCCACAAATGCTGTTAACATTGATATCCATTACAGAATTAAGCACTTATTAAGGGACCTCATTGGCACCCTTAACTTTTCCACTTAATTTAAGGGGGAAATTCACCTTAAAATGTTTGTGCAACTGACTTAAACTTAAGGAAAATGTAAGGGAAAATACAAGGACAAAATTAATTTAAGATATTTTATGCAACCGGGCCTAAGCAATATCATTTATGTCTATAAAGAGTATGTTTTCTAAGGATGTCTAACCTCATACATGGCTATAACAACTAGCTCCCATACCATCAAAACCCTTCACACAGACATATGCAATTTGTTGTGAAGTATTGATATACTAATGAAGGTACAGTTAAATCTCATTTACTGGAATGTGATGAGGAACTCTGGATAAGCCTGCACATCATTGAAGATCACAAACATGGTTGGATTGGAGGTGTTGTCTGTGACACTGTCGTACAAATCGGCATCCTTCCCTGAAGGTTTGGCAGGAGGAACAATCAAGCCTGCTTTTCCCCGAGTGTAGTCTCCAACAAGAACCCTGGCCAGGTACATGCGCTTGTTCCCTTGTGCATCAGCTTTAGAATATCCCTTTGCTGAATAACTGGAGTCCACAGCAAAGTATGAACCATTGCCAATTGCAGCACCTGGACGAAAAACATATTGTTCTTAAAGAGTTGTAAAAAAATTAACAACAATGATACTGAATTGATCAAATGGATTTATGTCTCAACATCAAGCGCCTCCTCTCTTAGGAAGAGGTCTCAATATAACAGTAAAGCATATTGGTCATCAGACATGTTTCCATGAGACCATTCTCATACCATGTGTTCCAGCGTAGCCGCGATTGAAGCCATGGTTGTTGATCTGGGTGATGGAGTCGGAACTGGTGCCATGGAACAGCAGTTTCTCGTTGTTTGTGTGCTTGTTCTTCTCCTCCAGGAGTTTCTTTCTTATCTGGTAGTTTTTCCACAGTGAATCGTTCTGGACTTGTTCAATCTTCGAATAGCAAACGAAACACGTGTATAAATCGACAGTGATTTATTTATTACTGAAGTGCAATCCCACCTAGCCAAATACGTAACGAACAGCAAAGGAATAGGAATTACACATTTCACTGGTTCCATGAATTACAGTTCCATTCTTTAAAAATAAATCCCAAACGCTTTGCTGTCTTTAATGTAGCAGCAAACACAATTAAAATGATTGTCTTAAAAAAAGATAGTTGAGGGATTCCTAACATCAAATTCGTCAAATGTGAGGATTTTCATATAACGTCACCATAGAAAATCAGTCTATTGTGGAATGCAAGTTAAATTCAGGTATACATTTTCACAAACATACTGTAATGATGGTGTTGTTGAGTAAAGTCTTCCGGAATTCCTTCTCTACGTCATTGTATCCCTTGGATCCTGGAGTTAGTGGGACCAGCTTTAAGAGGGAACCCTTCATGTCATCCCAGTGTGCAGGTAGAGACACTGATGTATCGTCTAGACAAAAGTTTGGTATTTAGTGATCAAATTATTACACAATAAGTATTGTCATTAAAAAGACTCAATCATTCACAACTTTAAATGCATATTGATAATATACTCAGTTCCATGACATGTGCTGCAGCAGTAGGCCTAATCGCAGAAAAACATCGCTAGAACGACACATTCCTCTCTTGCTAGATGCACAAATAAAGGTGAATAACACTCAAATCTATTATTTTTTTAACCCCAAAAATTGTCTTCTGATGTGAGGTAAGCATTGACCTGCACTCAGAACACCACTTTGTTGTTTCTCTATGAATCATTGTAATATTGAGAATGAAAAAAAACGGAAAAATCCCAAACTAGTTCAAATAAAACAGAGAAAACAGAATTATGGAAAATACAAGAATTTAATGGAGAATTGTATGGATCCTGTCATGCCACATACTGCTTATTAACCATTTTTTTACCAGGTATATTGACAGAAAACATATCTTGTACACCAAAGACACGGGGATGAGTTGTAGGGTAGAGGATACGAGAAGAATGTGCCTATTTTAAAACTATATTTAAATTAGCTCTTGTTCTATAAAAGGTTGGAGATGCCTGATACACTGTATGCAACCACACAATGACACAAAAATAATACATTCTTTTATATTTAATATCACCGTTCTACATAATTTAATTTAAATGCAGTCTAGAAAGATGAGGATTTGTTATGGATGAACTCACCTTTCAGGTCTTTTCTCAATAACTCAATTTCTCTTCTGCCCCCAAACTTGACAGCTCTCTTGTGGGCTACATTTGCCTCATAATCCTCATTGTTGATCTTGATTGTCACTTTGCTGTTGTCTCTCACAGCCTCCTCCAGGATGTAGTTGGTGAGCATGTCAAAAGACACCATTGTTCCACTGTGGTCTTTGTACTGCCACTCCACCAGGCTGCTCACCAGGAAAGCTGCCTGTTTGCGGTTCTCTGCCCTCTCCTGGTCCAAGACCATGTCCCTGATGAGGCCATCTGCTGTAAGCACATCGCGGCTCAGGCCCTCCAGGCGGATCAGGGAGTCTGGGCCCTTCTTCTCCAGGCATATCTTGACCGTCAGCTCCCTCTGCATGGCCTGCAACTTCTCCACATCCCCCTGGCTCAGCTGGCTGATGTACGGGTTCTTGATGGTTTTCTCAGTTTGCTCCTTCATTATGAGGTTTTTAACCCAGTCCCGGGCACGGCTCACAGCCTGGGGACTCTCTGCACACAGCTGGAACACGGTCGGGGCAAACTCCTCTCCCGCCATGACAAAGTTCTCACGGGCAGAGCCCTCATCACTGGGTCCCATAAAGTAGGTTGTCAGTTTATCTATGAAGAAACAGCACCCATAACAAATGTCACTTATGATTATAATAACTATTGTATTAGTACACATTAAGCTCATATTGTCTTCTACCTCGCACACTTCCATTCTCACTGACCTTTCAACCTGGTAAAAATGCCCTTTTCCTCCACTCCCTCTCCCACTCTCCTCTTCATGCTCTTGTGGAACTCTGTCACCATGGCAGTCTGGAATATCAGGATGTTCACACTTCTCACAAACTGTCCCTTTTTCTTCTTCACAAAGTCCACCACTGCGTCAATCATGGCGTCCGCAACAGCAGAGGGACTCGCCCCACCCTGGCCTGACAGACAGACAGATGGAGGCAGACACACAATGACATGGCTATGGAGGCAAATCTGTCCCTGAGAGTGACTAATCACAAGACAAATATGGAAGAAAGGGAAGGAGACCAGGAAAATATGAAAGGAACAAGTAAAAGTGGCATAGTATATTTGGCGAAAAAGACGTAGAAAGAACAAGAGTATTTGAAAACAATTAGGAAAGTATCAGGTAAAAAGTATCAGGTAAAAAGTAGCTGGTAGTCATTATGAGGAGCAGGTAGTCATTATGAGGAGCAGGTAGTCATTATGAGGAGCAGGTAGTCATTATGAGGAGCAGGTCGTCATTATGAGGAGCAGGTAGTCATTATGAGGCGCAGGTAGTCATTATGAGGCGCAGGTAGTCATTATGAGGCGCAGGTAGTCATTATGAGGAGCAGGTAGTCATTGTGAGGAGCAGGTAGTCATTATGTGGAGCAGGTAGTCATTATGAGGAGCAGGTCATCATTATGAGTAGCAGGTGGTCCCATTCAGAGCACATGGAAGCAAAGCATATGGCCACTTTACAACCTCACAGTAGAAACAAAGGACACAACAAAACAGGCAACAAGTAAAATAAAAACATGCAACTACACAAGACAGTGTAGTCTAATAATGACCATTAAAGCAGAGTACCTGTTCCAAGCGCTGGGAAGGACACTGAGGTGAACCTTCGCTCCTCACACTTCTTGAGAACATCGTACACAGTCTCTTTAATCATCTCAGGGTCATTCTGTCCCACAATGTGCATGATGTGTTTGCATGGGAGAGATCCTGCTGATGTCACGATCATCCTGCATGGTTGGAAGCTTGGGGATCTGACTGTAGAAAAGCATAAAAGGAAAGGTTTAGATGTCAAGAATCTAAGTTACTAAAAGGTCAAATCAATGCACACCAGTGTTGTAGGACCCGTGGATTGGAAACTGACTTTAGACTTTTACCAGACAGTATCAAACAGTGCTGAAATGTCATCTCATTCATATCCAACATGACACCAGTCTCCTTGACCAGAAACATGACAACAGTATATGTTGACTCAAGGACATGGATACACACCAATCTCTGAGCACTCCAACTCCACCTTCAATCCAGCTCCTTCTAAAATGGATTTGGATACACCTGAAGAAACAAAGACATTAGTACAATATGGCTCTTTATTCTAAGTCAACAATTGTACCATTAAATAAGTTGTGTGTCTGTGGGTGTGTATGGGATTTAGCTTTTGCTTTCTGATTGTGTAGCTGTAAACACTGTTCATTTGGATTTCCAACATTTCAGATGTGTACATGTTAAACATCCTTATAAGGTGTTCCTTAGTATTTGTCTTAGTAGCCTCATAAACATGAGACATTGGTTACTGCACCTATGCTATTGTCAGAGGTACAAGTCACCTGATTTGAGGTTAAAGTCCTTATTGGAAGAGTTGACAATGACATCACTGGACTCCTTGGTGATGTCTCCTGATGACACTTCAAAGGTCACGTGACCTATCTGCATGCTGTACACACCCAGAGAAGGGGATGACACCTGTCCAAAGAAGCCTGTGCCTAATGAAAATAACATGTTTAGACAAGGGGGTTCTGTGGAAACAGACATGCTCTAAAGAGGCAGCAGGGTCTCAGTGGTTGAATATTTTTGGGGAGACTTTGAAGGCTGTGAATTAAGCTTACCAGAGGGCTGCTGTGATTGGCCAACATGAGATTTGGAATGTTGTGATTGGCCGGAACCTTGTGAACTCTGCCAAGTATACCCTTGTGTCTGACCTTTGAATTCCCTGACAAAGCACTGTAAACAGGAGATATAAAGTGTGGAGCATTTATCAAACATATCTAAGAGCACAACACACACTGAAAAAGGTGAGGTTATGCAACAACACTACCTCTGTGTGATGATAAACACTGAATCCCCCTTTAAACCATTTTCCATCTTCAAACTTACATCCACAGTTTGGGTGTCGCTGGGGTGGACCACGATGGCCACCTCTTTAAGGTGTGTGGAGTTTCTTCTCTGGCTGAAGTCTTTGACCTCCTGCAGAAGAAGCTTGGACACCAGGCCCTTAGGGAACCCCATGTTCCCAGTTCCAATGGCAGGGAAAGACAGGGATGCCAGCCTATGCTTCTCTGCCTCACTCAGGCAATCTCTGATCATCGTTCTCAATATCTTAAATCACAAACACAAGGACAATTTTAGAAACATTTTACTAAAACCTTTCTATGCACTCTCAATAACCAGTACTTAATTTGAGCTGGAACCTGTTTCGGCATCTATCAGTTTTGACTTGGTTTGTTCCGGCACCTATGTGGACGGATCCGGTACCTCTCACAACATGATTTATTAATTGTTTCAATGTTCGCCCTGTATACATTCTAATAAAAGCGATCAGCGTTAAATCAAGTTGCCTCCTCGTTATTTCTCCTTCTCAACAAAAAGACCATGTAAAAGCGTGGGGATCCTTCATCCTTTCCTGCCACACTGATTCCAGACCTGCTCTCTTATTTGTACATAAAGGTTATTGGGAGGGAGGGTGGGGTAAGTAACTGATCTCGACACAGGTCTTGGTAGGTGGTCAGCTAGTGAAGAGGTCCCTACGTAATCACGTTACGTAGCCTAGGCTAGTCGTCTCCCTACTGAATTTGAATCTTGGGAAAGCCAGATAAAAAATGGAAAAGAAAAGGCAATCGAGTTTGACATTTTTCAAGTCCAACAATCTAGAGAAAGATGGTCAATTGAACCCAAAACAAATCAGAGAACTGTCAGTGCAGGAGGAGTGAGGTGCAAACGGTTCCCGATGGCAATGCCTAAACTCACAGCGCTGCTAATCCTAACAGTTCAGCATCACCACCGGCACCTCGACTAGCTAGTAGGCCTACTAGAGAGTCAGACTCAGATGGAGAGGCAGACGGGGAGCTGGGAGGTGGGGGGCAGTGCATCCACGGACAAAGTGCTCGGTCAGGTGCAATTTGCAGTTCAAGCAAACACATAACCCCATGCTTGTCATTCATAATTCAAAATTGGGCTGTACCACATGCAAAAAGGAAGATAGCTTGGGTCTAGAAACGACTGGAGGGATTAAACTAGCAAAAGTGTGGGTGCAATGTACAGTAAGTTAACATCCTATGCCTCAGACGTATAACATGGTTTTTGAACATGCCCGAACCAGGGAACATTTGGTGGCAGCAAGTCTTGTAGATGAGGCTAAAGAGGACAATAAAAACATTGCCAGTCTTCAGAAAAGCCTTAGAAGGAGGCTAAAGGTCACAGCCACAGGCCCGCTCATGGCTTTGAGCAAGAAATGGACTCTCAGGAGTGAAATGGACTTGACATGGGGAGAGTATTTGCTGGAGGTTTGGAAAACTAAGGTAGGACATTTTTTTTCCTTTACAAACTTGTTCTGTACTGTGAAAGTACCGTAATTTCCGGACTATAAGCCGCTACTTTTTTCCCACGCTTTGAACCTCACGGTTTATACAATGACGCAGCTAATTTATGGATTTTTCCCGCTTTCACAAGATTCATGCCGCCAAAAAACTGAGCACCGTCACATAATGTGACGTAAATCGAGCGCGCTCAAACTTCCCATCATTCTGATTACGGTAGTCATTTTGTCACCCTCATCATGGCAAAGACACGGAGAAATGCATATGATGCAGCTTTCAAGTTGAAGGCGATCGATCTGGCTGTTGGAAAAGGAAATAGAGCTGCTGACAGCGTGGCGCATTATCAAAAAATCCACTATCATCAACGGGTTTGAAAGGCTGGACTGCTGCGTGTTGAATTTGCCTCCGGATGAAAGTGACGAGAGCGACAATGAAAACGATCCAACATTGGATGAAGCAATTCTGAGGCTATTCAACTCCGACACCGAAGAAGATTACTTCAGTGGTTTCAGTGCACAGGAGGAAGATAGTGACCAATGACTTTCTTGGTAGGCTACTGTTTACTGTTTATTTTTGTTACAAGCCGTGTTTCGTTTAAAGGCTGTGTAAAGTTAATTTGTTTCAATGTACCGGTAGGCACCTGCGGCTTATAGACATGTGCGGCTTATTTATGTACAAAATACATTTTTTTTTAATTCAGTGGGTGCGGTTTATATTCAGGTGCGCAGAAATTACGGTAATCTGAATATGTGCTTCATATTATCACAATGGCAGGAGGCATATATATTCTCATATGTGTGTTCTGCTGTAGCCTACAGAGATTTATTTTATTTGAAGTTATATTCTGATATTGTGATATTTGTTCTACTGCTACATTGATGTTTTGAAAATGATATTAAATTGGGGTCTTGTGAGCCCCACAGCTGAGTACGTGTGCATATGGCGGGTGTTCTGCAGTGTCGTCTAAAAATGTTGCTATACATCAATGTCTAGAAAATTAGACTATAAGAAATATGGACTTGTGTAAACCCTGCAGCTATACTCAAGTATGTGGGCATACTGAAGTGACGTTTAACATGCTTTCAATTAATCAGCACCTTGGAGAGAACTGCACCTTGGAGAGAACTGCACCTTGGAGAGTGCTGTCCATTTAACCAACATAGACAGTAGGCTACTTGGCTGTTTACTTTGTCTGCTGTGCTGCTACGTTGTGTTTGACACTTTTCCTCTCAATGTGTTCCTGTACCTCAGAGCCCTCCGGATACCCCACCCCTCACACTCACTATGTGTTCCAGTACCTCAGAGCCCTCCGGATACCCCACCCCTCACACTCACTATGTGTTCCAGTACCTCAGAGCCCTCCGGATACCCCCACCCCTCACACTCACTATGTGTTCCAGTACCTCAGAGCCCTCCGGATACCCCCACCCCTCACACTCACTATGTGTTCCAGTACCTCAGAGCCCTCCGGATACCCCCACCCCTCACACTCACTATGTGTTCCAGTACCTCAGAGCCCTCCGGATACCCCCACCCCTCACACTCACTATGTGATCCGGGACTTCCCGATTTACAAATTAAACACTGTCAAAAACTCATAGCTTACCTTCTCTGCTGAGCCAGCTCCCTGGTCCCAATGGGGGCATACAGTATGGATCACCCTCTGACATCGCAAGTTGTAACCGTCGGTGACCACAATGTCACCATAGGCCAATCTGTTGACGCGAGCCTCATCTGCGGCTGCTGATTGGAGCCCAGGACCGGCTGCCATTAGGATAGCATTGGACACAGCACCTTTACTCAGGTCCAAATCCTCAGAGATGGTGTTGACGATGCCCTCAGACTAGAGGTTTCAAAACAAATGACCAAACATTCATGAAGCGAGAAGGGGACAGCTATGTATTTCTATTCAAACTTAAATTTTGACTTCTACAAGACAGCTGTCATTCCAGATAAAGAAGAGTAGAATGAAAAGTAAACAAATTATACACCTTATACTCTGGGTTATCTGATGTACTACTTATAATACACGTATCAATGGTTTATGTGGTGCTCTGATAACTACAGTATGTGTACTCACATATTCCTCCTGGATATTTCCCTTCCTCAGAATGATCTTCAGACCCTCTTGTGTGCGATTGGTCTGTAGGATTTCCCCACTGCCTGCCCCCTCAAACTTCCTCTCTTGGCCATACTCTCTCCTCTGCTCCTCTTGGTTTTCATGATAATTTCTTTGAGTTATGCTGTCTCTAACTCTTCCTCCCCTATATCCATGTCCTCCTCTACCTCCACCTCCTCCTCTACCTCCACCTCCTCCTCTACCTTCTCCTCCTCCTCTACCGCCTGCTCCCCCTCTACCTTCTCTTCCCCCTCTACCTTCTCCTCCCCCTCTACCTCCACCTTCTCCTCCCCCCCTTCTGCTTTGTCCCCACTGCCCATGTCCCCATGGTGACTGTCCCTGATATCCAGGTCCTTGATGTCCGTAACTATGTTGTCCTCTTCCCCGTCGTTCACTTCCCTGTTGCCCGCGTCCCCGATGTCCATTTCCCCTATGTGCACCCTGCGGAGGCATGGTCATTTTTGGGTGCAGGTCATTGAACGTTTTCTGGACAGCGCTGGCCAGGGCTCTCACAGTGTTGTCACTGTTGTCCACCAGGTGAATCTCAGTCAGGGAGGTCTGACCACTCAGGTTCTCACAGTAGTCACGCACTGCCACAGCAATGGTCTCAGTGCACAGGTCCAGAGGAAAGCCGAATATCCCAGAGCTGACGGCCGGGACGGCAACAGTTGAGCAGTTAACCTTCGCAGCCTCCCTCAGGCTCTCATTCACAGCTTGTTTCAGACGCTGTATGGCTGTTCCCTGGTCAAAGTGTGTGAACCGTGGACCAACTGCATGGACCACATACTTACAGGGCAGATTGCCTGCATCTGTCACAATGGCGTCGCCTGGCTGCAGTCGGCGGTTATTACGGACATGTTGATCACTGAGCTCCTGCAGCCGTGGACCAGCAGCCTTGAGTAGTGCTAAAGCCAGGCCTCCAATATGCTGCAGGTCTTCATTGGCTGCATTGACTACTGCGTCCACTTTGAACTTGCAGATGTCTGCCTTACTGACAGAGACCAGGATTCCATTGTGTGTTCTCACCTCACAGCAAGATGATGGGCCAAACCCTTCCTCTCCATCTTCATCATCGCCCTCTTCTTCCTCCAGCATGTAGTCTTCCTGCAGCAGCACCACACAGCCATGCTCCTTCATCGCCATGGAAACAAACATTCTTCCCTTCTCTTGAAAGTACTTCCTTGCTCCAGGCTTCATGATGGTGAGCTCATCAGTGCAGAAAGGTGCTACCATCTTCTGAAAGGTCTCTTTGACCTTCTTGACATAGAGACGGGCTCCAGAAAGGACAATTTTGGGCCTTCTGGGGTCAAAGTGGACATTCACCTCATCACGCTTGGCAAAATGTTCCCAGTCCTGGGATTTGTTCTCCTGGATGAATTTAACCACGGCACAGGACTTGACACGGACAGCCTCTTCGACTCGTGAGTAGTTTTCAACAAAGTCCCGCAGACTGTTGCTGACCTCTCTGACCGGGTCCAGGAAGCCAGACACAATGATTCTGTCTCTCCTCTCTGGGTGAAGCTTAATCACCACCGTTCTTTTCTTTAGGGAGTTGTAGGCATCCACCAGCTGGTTGTTCAGATCTTTCCACTCAGGCTTCCTCAGCACCTCCTGATCCTCCACCATAAGGCTCTGCAGGGACAGGGCAGTCTTCATCCTCTGCTCTGCATCAGCCAATGCTCTGTCTGAGCTACCAGTCAGAAGTACATTTCCACCCTCCACTCTGTACACAGCGTTGATGCCCCGGGACGTGAACAGGTCCTGGGACATCTCCATACTGTCCACTGACCGCAAGAAGTCCAGGAGTTGGGGTTCCAGCTTCAGCTGCTTCTTATTCATCTTGAGCTCCCTCTCCAGAATCCAGTTCTTCATCTTGTACACCTCTGCAACAAGACCTGAGAGAACCAACTTCTTGGTGTCGTCTCTGTAAGAAAAACCCATCGCTGGGGCTTCGTCTGCTGCGTGCTTCAGAAGTCCTTCCTGCTGCAGGATAGAGAACATGGCAGGGGACATGTCCATCTCCTCCGAGATGCCATCCCTCTGCCTCTCTATCCGACTCATGGCCCTGTGCATGAGGTCTTCCACCAGCCCCTGGAGTCGCTTTGTGTCTTCGGCCAGACCTGCAACTGTCAGAGACCCTTTGGAGGCATCCATAGCTAGGACAGCATCCTCTTTCACCACCGAGCGGACTTCTTTCTCCACTGCCTTCCACGCTGGGGCACTTGCAAAACACTCAAACACAGCATATTGGGCCATGATGTCACGGAAGACAATCAAGACATTCTGTTTCCATCCGTCTACATATTCGCTTGTTAGTCCTTTCTGCCTTAGCAGGGTTGGCAAAGGACTGAGTTTAACCTCAGGAGTATCCATGTTTACTTGACAGAAATGAGCCTTCATCTGGTCAGTGATGGGGGACAACTGTCTCTTCATGGAGAGAAATTTCCATACAGCAGAATGCACACACTCTTTGAAGGGGTCAGGCATCTTCCACATTGGCCTCTCCTTTCCATACAAGGCAGTGCTCAATGACTCATAGTATGGATACACGTTGACAGGGACTTTGCCAATCACATGATGTTTATTTAGAGTGGTTTCCACAACTGAAACGACATAGATAACGGACCGTCTTTCATAGCATGAAATGAGGGCGAAACAGAATATTTCTGTTTAAGGCCAAGAGACTGCTGCACCAACAGAATAGCAAGGCTACATTCAATTCCTCTTATAATAGAGAGTAATAGATTACCAAATAAACAAATAGATGAACATTTATATCATTAAACAGCTCATTGAAACAGCAGGTTTTACCTTCTGCTGCATGGAAGGTGACAATGGCTGCCTGTTCCTCATGGAACATAGTGATGTCCTTTGCTGGGCCAGACCACTTCTCAAAGTAGAGCACCAGCATCTCTTCAGGTATGTTGGAGGTCAGGTTCTCCACTCTCACACTCTGGCACCTCTCTAGCAACCGACCAATCAAACCCTGCTTCTGGAAACTCTTGTTGCTCTTGCTCTCAGTAAGGAACCGCTCCACATCTAAAGACAGACAGCAATCATATCCATAATGTCATGCACAACAGTTATTGAAATGATGATCCCTTCTTGTGAGGGAGAGATCTGTTTTTATAATACTTCAAAAGTGAAATTCATTGTTAGTATTCTTTGATGAAAAAAAATCGATAATTTGAAATAGTGACCAACCTTTGGGATTATTGAAGGTCACAACAGCTCTGTTGGTCTCACTGATGACCTCCAGGGAGAAGTTGTCTTCCTCCAGGCCAGAGAGGGTCTCCACCAGCAATGTCAGCATCTCTCTCGACATGCTCTCAGGAACTCTCTCCAGCACCACAGCAGAGCTTTGAGGAGACACCTCAGCTCCACCTCCCTCTCCAGGCCCACTCTCAGAGTTGGGAGCTTCCTGTGCTTGACTTGACACATCTGGGATTAAACACACTAGATATTCATATCCAATAACCTCATTCATATCTTCACATTTCTCTGACTTCATTGGCACATTTCAACCTATGACAAATGTACAAGTAGATATGGCCTGATAAGGCTGCATTTTGCAACACTGTCTAATGATATGCCAATAGGGATCATTATTAAATGTATTAGGCAAAACATTCAATATAATACTATTAGGTCAAGGGAATGCATCAACAACCACAGAAGCAAGGAAAAGATGTTACCTGACAATTCATTGCTCGTAGCACCAAGCTGGAAAACATGCAAAACAAACAAAATGTATATGTAAAATAGTTAACCAATGGGCAACTTTACAAGTATGCTCTTTAATAGTAGCCATAAAAATAATGTATTAGCCTTTCGAGCCAAGACAGCACAAATTTAGCCTACAGTTAATCTCTGTTTAACCAGAAGTAAAATCTTGCATAAAGAGCATTCGGAAAGTATTCAGACCTCTTGACTTTTCCACATTTTGTTACGTTACAGCTATATTCTAAAATTTATTAAATATTTTTCCCCCTCATCAATCTACACCCAATACCCCATAATGACAAAGCAAAAACATATTTTTTGAAAATTTTGCAAATGTATTAAAATATTTAAAAAACTTAAATAGTACATTTACATAAGTATTCAGACCCTTTACTCAGTACTTTGTCGAAGCACCTTTGGCAGCGATTACAGCCTTGAGTCTTCTCGGGTATGACCCTACAAGCTTGGCACAACTACACACAGGTGAATCTTCACCCCAGTCTGAGGTCAGGTTTTCTGAGCAGGTTTTCATCAAGGATCTCTCTGTACTTTGCTCCATTCATCTTTCCCTCAAACCTGATGAGTCTCCCAGTCCCTGTCGCTGAAAAACATCCTCACAGCATGATGATGCCACCACCGTGCTTCACCGTAGGGATGGTGCCAGGTTTCCTCCAGATGTGACATTTGGCATTCAGTTTTAGTTTCATCAGACCAGTTAATCTTGTTTCTCATGGTCTGAGAGTCCTTTAGGTGCTTTATGGCAAACTGCAAGCAGGCTGTCATGTGCCTTTTACTGAGGAGTGGCTTCCGTTTGGCCACTCTACCATAAAGGCTTGGTAGGTGGAGTGTTGCAGATAAGGTTGCCCTACTCCCCTGATTGCTCTGTTTGGCAGGCGACTAGCTCTAGTAAGAATCTTGGTGGTTCCAAACTTCTTTCATTTAAGAATGAGGGAGGCCACTGTGTTCTTGGGGATCTTCAATGCTGCAGAAATGTTTTGGTATCATTCCTGAGATCTGTACCTCGACCTAATCCTGTCTCGGAGCTCTATGGACAATTCCTTCAACCTTATGGCTTGGATTTTGCTCTGCACTGTAAACTGTGGGACCTTATATAGACAGGTGTGTGCCTTTCCAAATCATGTCAAATCAATTGAATTTACCACAGGTGGACTCCAATCAAGTTATAGAAAACATCTCAAGGATGATCAATGGAAGCAGGATGCACCTTCGAGTCTCATAGCAAAGGGCCTGAATATTTTTTATACATTTGCAAACATTTCTAAAAACCTTTTTTCACTTTGTCATTTTGGAGCATAGTGTGTAGATTGATGAGGGAAAAAATAAATAAATACATTTTAGAATAAGGCTGTAACGTAACAAAATGTGGAAAAAGGGAAGGGGTCTGAATACTTTCCAAATGCACTGCAATTTGGCCAGCTGCTTGCTTGGATTTTTGTTTTTGGTCAAAAAAGATCATAAAATCACCAGAAATTCAGCTCCATAATTTTTTTTATTTTTACATTTGGGAATACATTAAAATCTGGAAAATGAATTTGGATAAATTCGGAATAAATTATATTTAATTACCACAAGCTTTCAATGGAAAACGATAGAATGACAAACCAAATAAATATGTATAGCAGCCTAGAGTGCGCTGCCAAACTGCAGCAACAATTGGCAACAGTAGGGTGAGTATTGGGAATGTGCTGGGTGCCGAGCTCTTTCCTTTTCTAACACGCTCTGCGTTCACTCTGAGTTCACTCTGAGTTGGCCAAATCTGACTTAACAAGAACAGACACATACAGAACACTCCATGAGGGGTTGCTAAAACAGCTGTCCTCAGAACATTTGTTTTTGATTTGAGGCTCATGTACAACGCACTATGAACTTGCCCGGTCCTAGTGTAGCCTGCAGTGCTTAATTTGTAGATCAGGGGGTGCCGGAACAAAAAATTGTGCAAGAGAGGGTGGTGACCTGGGGAGCTTTGAGGTATAGAAACGCATGAGAAAAAAACAATCCTCTGTATAATAAAGCATTGCATTCATATCATCACATTTGCATAGTGGAATAGCACAGTAGAGTAGAGGTACTTACAGAAGTGGCACACATGGGGAAACATTTGCCATTTTATAAATGCATTTCATGCAATTCTATGTCATTTTACATGACTGGAGACTGGCAGAATATGTTTCATACCCAATACTGCACGAATGATCTAAAGGACAGGCTACTTTGACACCAACACACTGAGAATCTTAGATAAATAAAAACGACCTTGTCTTAAATCCAGCAATTTAACCTTAATTTAACCAACAATTTAATTTCACCTTATTTAGCCAGACAAGTTAAGAACAAATTCTTATTTACAATGACGGCCTACACCGGCCAAAGCAGGACGACGCTGTGCCAATTGTGCACCACCCTATGGGACTCCCAATCACGGCTGGTTGTGATACGGCAGGTAGCCTAGTGGTTAGGGCATTAGACTAGTAACTGAAAGGTTGTAAGATCAAATCCCTGAGCTGACAAGGTAAACATCTGTTGTTCTGCCCTGAACAAGGCAGTTAACCCACTGTTCCTAGGCTGTCATTGAAAATAAGAACATGTTCTTAACTGACTTGCCTAGTTAAATACATTTTAAATTAAATGAAAATACAGCCTGTGATACAGCCTAAGCTAGGTGTGTGGGGACCCATATTGTAGGTTACAATATGAGGAAGAAATTAAAGTCCTAAAAATGCTTTACAGTTTCACTACCTCACCCAATGATGTGAGTGTGGAAAAGGTGAACAGACTGTTGTTTATCAACAAAGACAAGCCACCTCAGTTTCCATCCACGTAGTCCTAATTATGAAGTTAATTGACATTCATGTGGAAACGTACTTCCCCACAAACACTGCTTACAACTGAAGATAGCAGTCTGTTACAATAATCCTTATTTATCTTTAGACATTCTGTACGAGACAAATACATGACAAATCTGGGCACGGCAACGAATACGCGCATTTATCTCTGATTGGCTGCAGTAAAAGTGGCGCATGACAGAACAAGCTAGGTTGAATCCGGACAACTGTAGCTGGAATGGGAAGGCCTCAACACCGTTGATAGCAGACATTCGTACATTTGATTTCACAGAAAGTGAACAATCCAACAGTTGCAGCTATTCATATAGACTACTCACCGACAGAGTGCAAGCCTCTTTCAGATTTCCCCCCGAGGATGACAAGCGCAACTTCACAGTTTCCTTGTCTACAGTAATTTCGTGGTTATCTCTCGATAGAACCCTTTCCCTGACTGTGGAGACAAATGCGACATCATGCACACGTCACTTTACTGGAAGTCACTTGTACATATTTACATTTGTATGGTTAACACTATTTCACTGTTATGATATCCTACAGTAGGCTATAAAATGACAACTATACGATACAAATCGTCATCCGTGGTGATCTGCTTACCATCCTCAGATTTGAAATAAACAGTTGCTCTAGTGGAGCGTTGATCCTCGTAGTGCACCAAGCAGTCCCCTCCACTCGACTTCTTTTTACTTTGAAAATAAATCTGAAGCTTGTTCTGTATCCCTTTAGAGACAGAGTTTGTCCAACTGACGTCTACAGTGATGGGATAAGGATATTCATCCATCGTTTCACCCCTCATGCGAATACTGTTTGGGTATGAAACGCGTCGTCCTATTCTTTCACTGCATCCACTGTTTCACTTTCGTTTCAGCCTCGGTTGACGAGGAAATCGTGTGTACAATGGACCTACTGATCATATAACCACGCCGTATATGAGTAGGCCGGCTAAGGTTGTAAAACATTATCGGGGCATATAAACCTATTGGCCTATACTTTTCAAGTAGTGTTTAACTTTCGAACGTTTTGCTAAAAAAATGGCGAATGGAAACGATGTTGCATTATATTTTCACCTGCTTCACAATGTCTTAATAAAAATAACGAATGTTAGGTAATGCTCTCAGGGGAGAGTGAACTTGATCACAGACAGAAATTAAGGTCCTAGATGTCCCAATGTACATGACCATTTGGACATGTGTAGCAAAAATGGTGCTATAATTTTTGCACCTGTCTACAGAGCCTTTAGGGAACTGGATAGCTCAACGGGGAAAGATCTATCAATCTCTGAGTAATTAGGAAATAACTAAAAGTTACTTTCGTCCCGGGGTTGTGCCGAGAAGCTCCCCCCCTGAATCCCCCCCCATTCGCGTGAACGCGCACGCACACAATTCTTCATTGCTGCGACTTGCTTGCTATTTAAGATTTCTGATCACCGTTAGGCTGCGTTTCATTTGATTTTTTAAGACGGTTTGATCGCGGGGAGGCACTAGTAATGTATGCAGTTTTCGTTTTGGCTATTTGTTTAAAGTGTCTATAAATAAATCTATTTGCCAAAATTCCTCATCTCTCCCATGTCTTATTCGACCAGTAGCTGTTCTTAAATGTTTATTGCTTGCCTAAATTTGACTCCCTCCTCTATGTTTAATATAACACACATACATAAAGTATTCACTTCGATTGCCTATCCTGATGTGAAGTTTGTTCTATAGAAAGTATTTGAGTCTGATGTGTGCCACAGACAGTATTTGACACTAGCCACAAGATTAAGGAAATTAGAAGGGGGTTCGCATACCTGGAAAGAGATGTAATTATGCACTTGAAACAAATAGCCAAACCGAATACTGCAGACATTACTAGTGCCTCCCCACAATCAAACCGTCATAAAAAAAAATCTAATGAAACGCAGCCTAACATGATCAGAAATCTCAACTAGCAAGCAAGTCACAGCAATGAAGAATTGAGTGTGAGCATGTTCAAGCATGTCCCAGCAATGAATAATTGAGTGTGTGTTCCTTCACGCGAAGGATGGGGGGGGATTCTGGCAGGGGGGGAGCTTTTCGGCACAACACTAAAGATATGGCCGACATGTTCGGAACTATAAATTCCATGCCTCAAATGCGATTTTGTGTACTTTTTTCAGGAGGGGTGTTAGGCTACATGCTATCATGTTGTACACAAAATCCATTTTTATTGCAAAGCAGTTCGACACATACAACAACACAGATTCACACACGGAATATACAAACATACCGTCAATAATACAGTAGAAAAAGTCTATATGCAGTGTGTGCAAATTAGGTAAGATAAGGCAATAAATAGGCCCTAGTGGTGAAGTAATTACAATATACCAATTTAACAAATCAAATCAAATTTTATTTGTTACATACACATGGTTAGCAGATGTTAATGCGAGTGTAGCGAAATGCTTGTGCTTCTAGTTCCGACAATGCAGTGATAACCAACAAGTAATCTAACTAACAATTCCAAAACTACTGTCTTATACACAGTGTAAGGGGATAAAGAATATGTACATAAGGATATATGAATGAGTGATGGTACAGAGCAGCATACAGTAGATGGTATCGAGTACAGTATATACATATGAGATGAGTATGTAGACAAAGTAAACAAAGTGGCATAGTTAAAGTGGCTAGTGATACATGTATTACATAAGGATGCAGTCGATTTATATAGAGTACAGTATATACGTATGCATATGAGATGAATAATGTAGGGTAAGTAACATTATATAAGGTAGCATTGTTTAAAGTGGCTAGTGATATATTTACATAATTTCCCATCAGTTCCCATTATTAGAGTGGCTGGAGTTGGGTCAGTGTCAATGACAGTGTGTTGGCAGCAGCCACTCAATGTTAGTGGTGGCTGTTTAACAGTCTGATGGCCTTGAGATAGAAGCTGTTTTTCAGTCTCTCGGTCCCAGCTTTGATGCACCCGTACTGACCTCGCCTTCTGGATGATAGCGGGGTGAACAGGCAGTGGCTCGGGTGGTTGATGTCCTTGATGATCTTTATGGCCTTCCTGTAACATCGGGTGGTGTAGGTGTCCTGGAGGGCAGGTACTTTGCCCCCGGTGATGCGTTGTGCAGACCTCACTACCCTCTGGAGAGCCTTACGGTTGAGGGCGGAGCAGTTGCCGTACCAGGCGGTGATACAGCCCGCCAGGGTGCTCTCGATTGTGCATCTGTAGAAGTTTGTGAGTGCTTTTGGTGACAAGCCGAATTTCTTCAGCCTCCTGAGGTTGAAGAGGCGCTGCTGCGCCTTCTTCACGACGCTGTCAGTGTGAGTGGACCAATTCAGTTTGTCTGTGATGTGTATGCCGAGGAACTTAAAACTGGAGTGATAGATGTGCAGAAGATGAATGTGCAAATAGACATACTGGGGTGCAAAGGAGCAAGATAAATAAATAAATACAGTATTGGGATGAGGTAGTTGGATGGTGTAACGGTCGTTGTATGAAGAAGGTGTGGACCAAAGCGCAGCGTGGTAAGTGTTCATGTTATTTTTTATTTAAACTGAACACAAAACAAAATAACAAGAGAATGAATGAAAACGAAACAGTCCTGTCAGGTGCAGGACACAAACAGAAAACAACTACCCACAAAACCCATGTGGGCAAGAGCTACCTAAGTATGGTTCTCAATCAGAGACAATGACAGACAGCTGTCCCTGATTGAGAACCATACCCGGCCAAAAACAAAGAAATACAAAAACATAGAAAAAATAACATAGAACCCCCACCCTAGTCACACCCTGGCCTAACCAAAATAGAGAATAAAAAGCCTCTCTTTGGCCAGGGCGTGCCAGATGGGCTATTTACAGATGGGCTACGTGCAGGTGCAGTGATCTGTGAGCTGCTCTGACAGCTGGTGCTTAAAGCTAGTGAGGGAGGTATGAGTCTCCAGTTTCAGTGATTTTTGCAGTTCGTTCCAGTCATTGGCAGCAGAGAACTGGAAGGAAAGGCGGCCAAAGGAGGAATTGGCTTTGGGGGTGACCAGTGAGATATACCTGCTGGAGCGCATGCTAGGTGGGTGCTGCTATGGTGACTAGTGAGCTGAGATAAGGCGGGGCTTTACCTAGCAAAGACTTATAGATGACCTGGAGCCAGTGGGTTTGGCTACGAGTATGAAGTGAGTGCCAGCCAACGAGAGCATACAGGTCACAGTGGTGGGTATTATATGGGGCTTTGATGACAAAACGGATGGCACTGTGATAGACTGCATCCAATTTGTTGAGTAGAGTGTTGGAGGCTATTTTGGAGATGACATTGCTGAAGTCGAGGATCGGTAGGATGGTAAATTTTAGGAGGGTATGTTTGGCAGCATGAGTGAAGGATGCTTTGTTGCGAAATAGGAAGCCGATTCTAGATTTCATTTTGGATTGGAGATGCTTAATGTGAGTCTGGAAGGAGAGTTTACAGTCTAGCCAAACATCAAATCAAATCAAATGGATTTGTCACATACACATGGTTAGCAGATGTTAATGCGAGTGTAGTGAAATGCTTGTGCTTCTAGTTCCGACAATGCAGCAATAACCAACGAGTAATCTAACCTAACAATTCCACAACTACTACCTTATACACACAAGTGTAAAAGGATAAATAATATGTACATAAAGATGTATGAATGAGTGATGGTACAGAACGGTATAGGCAAGATACAGTAGATGGTATAGAGTACAGTATATACATATGAGATGAGTACTGTAAGGTATATAAACATAAAGTGGCATAGTTTAAAGTCGCTAGTGATACATGTATTACATAAAGATGGCAAGATGCAGTAGATGATATAGAGTACAGTATATATATATATACATATGAGATGAGTAATGTAGGGTATGTAAACATTATATTAAGTTGCTAGTGATACATTCTTTACATCCATTTCCATTATTAAAGTGGCTGGAGTTGAGTCAGTATGTTGGCAGCAGCCGCTCAATGTTAGTGGTGGCTGTTTAACAGTCTGATGGCCTTGAGATAGAAGCTGTTTTTCAGTCTCTTGGTCCCCGCTTTGATGCACCTGTACTGACCTCGCTTTCTGAATGATAGCGGGGTGAACAGGCAGTGGCTCGGGTGGTTGTAAAGTGGCAGTAATAAAGCCTCTCTTGAAAAAGCCAAACCTTGACCCAGAAAATATAAAAAACTATAGGCCTATATCGAATCTTCCAATCCTCTCGAAAATTTTAGAAAAGACTGTTGCGCAGCAACTCACTGCCTTCCTGAAGACAAACAATGTATACGAAATGCTTCAGTCTGGTTTTAGACCCCATCATAGCACTGATGCTGCACTTGTGAAGGTGGTAAATGACCTTGGTGGTAAATGGCATCAGACCGAGGCTCTGCATCTGTCCTCGTGCTCCTAGACCTTAGTGCTGCTTTTGATACCATCGCTCACCACATTCTTTTGGAGAGATTGGAAACCCAAATTGGTCTACATGGACAGATCTTATCTGTCGGAAATATATCAGTTTGTCTCTGTGAATGGTTTGTCCTCGGACAAATCAGCTGTAAATTGCGGTGTTTAAGGTTCCGTTTTAGGACCACTATTGATTTCACTATATATTTTACCTCTTGGGGATTTCATTCGAAAACATAATGTAACTTTCACTGCTATGCGGATGACACACAGCTGTACATTTCAATGAAACATGGTGAAGCCCCAAAATTGCCCTCGCTAGAAGCATGTGTTTCAGACATAAGGAAGTGGATGGCTGCAAACGTTCTACTTTTAAACTCGGACAAAACAGAGATGCTTGTTCTAGGTCCCAAGAATCAAAGAGATCTTCTGTTGAATCTGACAATTAATCTTAATGGTTGTACAGTCAACTCAAATAAAACTGTGAAGGACCTCTGCGTTACTCTGGACCCTGATCTCTCTTTGAAGAACATATCAAGACTGTTTCAAGGACAGCTTTTTCCCATCTTCGTAACATTGCAAAAATCAGAAACTTTCTGTCCAAAAATGATGTAGAAGAAAAATTAATCCATGCTTTTGTCACTTCTAGGTTAGACTACTGTAATGCTCTACTTTCCGGCTACCCGGATAAAGCACTAAATAAACTTCAGTGCTAAATACGGCTGCTAGAATCCTGACTAGAACCAAAAAAAATGATCATATTACTCCAGTGCTAGCCTCCCTACACTGGCTTCCTGTCAAGGCAAGGGCTGATTTCAAGGTTTTACTGCTAACCTACAAAGCATTACATGGGCTTGCTCCTACCCCTCTCTCTGATTTGGTCCTGCCGTACATATCTACACGTACGCTACGGTCACAAGACGCAGGCCTCCTAACTGTCCCTAGAGTTTCTAAGCAAACAGCGGGAGGCAGGGCTTTCTCCTATAGAGCTCCATTTTTATGGAATGGTCTGCCTACCCATGTGAGAGATGCAAATTCGGTCTCAAACTTTAAGTCTTTACTGAAGACTCATCTCTTCATTGCGTCATATGATTGAGTGTAGTCTGGCCCAGGAGTGTGAACGAACCGCCCTTGCTGTCTCTGCCCGGCCGGTTCCCCTCTTTCCCCCGGGATTCTCTGCCTCTAACCCTATTACAGGGGCTGAGTTACTGGCTTACTAGGGCTCTTTCATACCGTCCCTAGGAGGGGTGCGTCACTTGAGTGGGTTGAGTCACTGATGTGATCTTCCTGTCTGGGTTGGCGCCCCCCTTTGGGTTGTGCCGTGGCGGAGATCTTTGTGGGCTATATTCGGCCTTGTCTCAGGATGGTAAGTTGGTGGTTGAAGATATCCCTCTAGTGGTGTGGGGGCTGTGCTTTGGCAAAGTGGTTGGGGTTATATCCTTCCTGTTTGGCCCTGTCCGGGGGTGTCATCGGATGGGGCCACAGTGTCTCCTGACCCTCCTGTCTCAGCCTCCAGTATTTATGCTGCAGTAGTTTATGTGTCGGGGGGCTAGGGTCAGTTTGTTATATCTGGAGTACTTCTCCTGTCCTATCCGGTGTCCTGTGTGAATTTAAGTATGCTCTCTCTAATTCTCTCTCCCCCCCTATTTCTCTCTCTCGGAGGACCTGAGCCCTAGGACCATGCCTCAGGACTACCTGACATGATGACTCCTTGCTGTCCCCAGTCCACCTGGCCGTGCTGCTGCTCCAGTTTCAACTTTTCTGCCTGTAATTATTATTATTTGACCATGCTGGTCATTTATGAACATTTGAACATCTTGGCCATGTTCTGTTATAATCTCCACCCAGCACAGCCAGAAGAGGACTGGCCACCCCTGGTTCCTCTCTAGGTTTCTTCCTAGGTTTTGGCCTTTCTAGGGAGTTTTTCCTAGCCACCGTGCTTCTACATCTGCATTGCTTGCTGTTTGGGGTTTTAGGCTGGGTTTCTGTACAGCACTTTGAGATATCAGCTGATGTATGAAGGGCTATATAAATACATTTGATTTGGTTTGATTCGTCTTGATGATCTTTATTGTCTTCCTGTGACATCGGGTGGTGTAGGTGTCCTGGAGGGCAGGTAGTTTGCCCCCTGTGATGCGTTGTGCAGACCTCACTACCCTCTGGAGAGTCTTACGGTTGTGGGCAGAGCAGTTGCCGTACCAGGTGGTGATACAGCCCGACAGGACGCTCTCGATTGTGCATCTGTAGAAGTTTGTGAGTGCTTTTGGTGACAAGCCACATTTCTTCAGCCTCCTGAGGTTGAAGAGGCGCTGCTGCACCTTCTTCACAACACTGTCTGTGTGGGTGGACAAATTCAGTTTGTCCGTGATGTGTACGCCGAGGAGCATAAAACTTACTACCCTCTCCACTACTGTCCCGTCGATGTGGATAGGGGGGAGCTCCCGCTGCTGTTTCCTGAAGTCCACGAGCATCTCCTTTGTTTTGTTGACGTTGAGTGTGAGGTTATTTTCCTGACACCACACTCCGAGGGCCCTCACCTCCTCCCTGTAGGCCGTCTCGTCGTTGTTGGTAATCAAGCCTACCACTGTAGTGTCTTCCGCAAACTTAATGATTGAGTTGGAGGCATGCATGGCCACGCAGTCATTGGTGAACAGGGAGTACAGGAGAGGGCTCAGAACGCACTCTTATGTGGCCCCAGTGTTGAGGATCAGCGGGGTGGAGATGTTGTTACCTACCCTCACCACCTGGGGGCGGCCCGTCAGGAAGTCCAGTACCCAGTTGCACAGGGCGGGGTCGAGACCCCGGGTCTCGAGCTTGATGACGAGTTTGGAGGGTACTAGCCAGCTGGTCTGCGCAATCTCTGAAGACGATGCTGGGATGCCGTCTGGGCCTGCAGCCTTGCGAGGGTTGATCAACCAGTGGCGAAACAACTATTTTAGATGCATGCCAGCAAAGCCACAACACTAAACAATACATTAATTGCACTGTAACGGTGACAAACTGTGCCCACAAACTGTTAGGACCTACATAAAGCTGTCCCAACAGCAGAGATTTCTTTTCAGCACCATGGAGTGAATCCTTACCACTGCTACACCTGTTTATCAGCAGAGCCTTGTCTGGCAGCGAAACAGTTCATTCAGCCTCATTTACTGCCTTTTAGAAAAACATAGCTGATATGCCTGACTTGCTTTAATAAATGTGGTTTCTACTGACAATTGACTTGATACAAACTATTGCTCTTTAACCATTACTCCTAAACCTTTCAAAACGGGTTCTAGCTAACCTGTTGGCATAGACACACATTGCACACACTCGCACTATTTTCAATTATTTATTTACATTTTTGATTTTTTTTGTCAAACGTTCCAATTTCAATAGCTGACTGACGACACTTCTATATTGCACACCCTTTAGTTTGTCCAATTTCAATAGCTCTTTGGTCATGTGACCTACTGGACTCAAACAAGGTTCAGAATCTACAATCAGTGGGCCTACACATTGCACACACTTTCATTTGTCCATTTATCTCACATGATTCTACATTAATTTTTCAAACTTTCAAATTTCAATAGCTCTTTGGTCATTTGACCTACTGACCTTAAACAAGATTCATATAGAATCAAGGGCAATGGTGACATCATTGAGGACCTTTAAGGTTCAGTGACACATCCATAACCTGAGCAGAAACCAGATTGCATAACAGAGAGAATACTATAGACATCAAGAAAGCCAGTCAGTTACAAGTTTTTCCAACACTTTTGATAAACAGGGCAAAATGGAAACAGGCCTATAACATTTAGGATCAGCTTGATCTCCCCCTTTAAATAAAGGACTAATCGTGGCTGCCTTCCAAGCAATGGGAATCTCCCCAGAGAGGAGAGACAGGTTAAAAAGGTCAGAGATAGGCTTGTCGATTATAGGGGCAGCAACCTTAAAGAAGGGGGTCAAGTTTAAGGAGATCCTCCTTTAGCACCTCAGACTCAGTGACCGCCTGCAGGGAGTATCTTTGTAGCGGGTGTCATGACGTTGGCCTGATGGAGGAGGTTAATGACCCCATAAATACCTTTCCCCTTTTTCCTCTCTCTACTCTCCCGATGTGACTATTGAAAATCCCTTTGTTAACATGGAGAGTCTGGTAACATCAAAAGGTAGGAAACTGAACCATATTTCGGTAATCCAACCAGTTGAAAATATGCGTTGGTACTTAATGAATATGATGTCAGATCAGTTGGCGTCTGAGACATTATTACAGATGATAGGACGACATAAACTGTATCTGGGAAAGTCTACACATTCAAGTTATCAGATTCACATGGAATTGTTGTGCAATTTAAAAGTTTAAATATGAAACTATTTGTGAAAAGATTAAATGTAATTTTAGCTCCTAAATGAGAGAAGGAGGCAGGGCTGAGTCAAATAGGAATCCTGACTTAATTAAGTGGTGATTAAAAAGCACAGTCATGTGCTTCTCATCAGTAACAACCACTTCATCAACTTTAAGGGACATGGGCAGCTGTGAGGAGGAGGGTCTTTAACCGTTTTCCAGAACTTCTTGGGGTTAGACCCACAGAGAGAGAACTGCTCCTTAAAGTAACTAACTTTGGCCTTCCAGAGAGCCTGAGTGCACTTATTTATCATTTACCCGAATGAGAGCCAGTCAGCCTGAGTATGCATGTGCTGAGCCTTTTGCCAAATGAAATTATTGAGGTGGAGTAACTCTGCCAGATCACGGTCGAAACAAGGGCTGAACATGTTTTTAATTCTCATTTTCTTTATGGGACCGTGTTTGTTGACAATATCACTTAAGATATCAAACAAGAAGGTCCAAGCTTCTTCGACAAAGGGGATCAAGCTGATTCTATACCAATTTACAGAGGCCAGGTCGTGAAGGAAGGCTTGCTCAGGAAAGTTTTTTTAGCAAGCGTCTATGACAAATCAGGATGTTTCACTGATCAGCCATTACCAACACAGGCTGTAAAACAGTGATCACTAAGGTCATTACAGAAAACACCAGATTGGTACCTATCAGGATTATTTGTGAGGATAACATAGAAGAGAGTAGCCTTTTCTGGGTGTTTGGAGTCATACCTTGTGGGATTGGTAATAATCTGAGATATATTTAGGGAGTTCCATTGCTTTAGGACTTGGTCAGGTGGTTTAAGCATGTCCCAGTTTAGGTCGCCTAGCAGGACAAATTCAGACTTAGTGTAAGGGGCCAGGAGAGAGCTTAGGGCAGGTAGGGTACAGGCCGGTGCTGATGGAGGACGATAACACCCCGCAAGAGAAGGCGAAAAGCTATTAGAAAGTTTAATGCTTATAACCAGCTAATCAAATTGTATGGGGAAAGACTTGGAGGAGACAACCAAGCACTGAAGGTGATCCTTGGTAAAGATTGCCTCTCCCTCACCTTTGGAAGATCTGTCTTGCCGGAAAAGGTTATAACCAGAAAGGTTAACATCAGTATTCAAAACACTCTTTCTTAACCACGTCTCAGTAATGACCAACACATCTGGATTGGAACTGTGAACCCACACTTTCAATTGATCCATTTTAGATCATAAGCTTCTAGTGTTAACGTGAAGAAAACCCAGGCTTTTATGAGAGCAGAAATAAGTGAAGCAGATATCAGACTCAGAATTGGGGCTAGCAACAGTAGATGGGCCAGTGTGTACATGCACATTTCCAGATATCATCAACAGTAATACAGTCAAGGCACGGCAGAGGACAGGGAGAGCTCTGCAGGGTTGATTTATGACATTTGAATGTGCATTAGATGGCAACAGGATCATATTATACAGCAATTTCATCAGGTTACATGAATACAAAGCCAGCGAGAGGTGGTTAGAATAGGATGGGGGAGGGGGGGGGATCTGTGTAACCAATAGAGAGTCAGAGTCCCGAGTGTGGGAACAAACATAGTCTGTCCCACGGTAGGGTAAAAAAGAAAGTTCATAGTCAACAAAGCATACAGGAGTCATGAAGCAAATAGTAAAATAGCAAAATGCACAAGAAAAAAAACAAAACAACTTGGGGGTAGCCATTGTAAGTTCAGAGTCACTCGCCCCAACAGTGCCTGTGTGCTGGAGGTGAGTGAAAGATCAGTAGAGAGGGGGGATTGTGGTGGGGTACATGTACCAGACAGGACAGACAAGCCAGGACAGACGGTGAACAGATCGCCAGGTGGAATCCAAGCAGCAGCGCAGCAGGCAGCAGGAGTAGGGGCTGTCACACCCACCTGGGAGAAGCTTTATTTCTGGAGGCAGATTTCTTTTAGAAAATGCCAGTGGATGGCACTGAACAGCAGGAGGGTGCTTCAAGGCCTCTGGATTTGGGAGAGGTAGCCTGTGAGACTCCTGCCAAGTGTTGGGCTCAAAGGCTTCGGCACATTTCACTTCACACCTCAGTGCTAACTGAAGTTGTATCTGGTCTGTCCAAAATGAGGTTGTAGGTTTGGAGTGAATGTTATGTTGTAGAGGGTAGCATCCTGTATGTGTCTCTGCCAAAAAATCCAAGTTTCTCTAACTCTAAATATATATATTTTTCTAAACATGCTGAAAAATGCGGGAGCTCATCTGCTCATGATCTCTCTCTCTCTCTCTCTCTCTCTCTCTGACAAGCATTGTCTAGTCAGCATGTGAGCAGCAGCTACTTAGTGTGCATAAAATAACACATGCGGGCAGAAGGTGATCCGGATCCTAGCATTGAGAAAGAGGTTTCCGGAGGGGCAGGGTGAAAACTCGGTATTCGCAGCCACGACCTTGAAACGAGGACATCAGTACAACGTACTGATCTATCCTTACATTAAAGGCAGACATTGATGGCATATCGTCATATCCAAACTATTCGGATCAAACATTAACAACAGTAATGAGAGCAGCATTAATAGTCCCAACCGATTACAGTACATCTCTCACTCTCTCCCTCCCCTCTCACTCCCTCTTTCCATCATTTGAACAATTCTGAAAAGTTCTGAGACTACCAGAAAGAGTGAGAGTACCATCTGGTGTGCATAGAGAGTACTTCTACTACCTCATGTAATGAGTGATACTATCCAGCAGATGTAGATCCCTAGACATGGTTGTATTTGGGGTTCCTTACTGGAGTAGGATGAGTTGAGGCAGATCAGAAGGGCGACGAAGGGGTTAATTTGGGTGCGGGATGGGGGTTTGGGGGTAGAGAATGGGTAAGGGTCTCTTAGATCCAGTGAGTGCACATGTACATGTTAACCCCAGTCTGCACGTAAAGAAGGGGACTGTCAATGATTTAGATAGGTAGAGAAAACGAAGGAAAACAGGGAATCAAGGATAATGGGAATAAAGGAGGATGAAAATGAAAACTCAGTCAACGGAGGAAAAAGTCAAGGTGTTCATGAAACGTAATCTCAAGATGGACGAACAGGTGGATCTTCTTCTTTTTTTTAAAGGTCTCACATTTCAGTGGCCCTGTCTGATCGTAGCTATGCTAACTCATTACAAAATTAAATGTGCTTTGTTACAACAGGGTAGGGACCTGAAGAACACCTCGTTCTCTATCAATCAACAATTTCCCCATGAAATAGTGGAGGGACGACGTGCCCTGTACCCCACTTTCAAAAGGCTCCGAACAGAGAAGCAGAATGTCCGTCTAGTGGTCGATAAATTGTACGTAAACAACCCAATGGTCATGGAGTGGAAGATAGCAACGTGGCTGTGAGTGATCCACGCTACACATTTGCACCGCATTACACAGGACAACTATGGATTAATTTGTATTTTACAAAAACATTTTTAACATGATGGACTCTTTTTATTGTATTTTCTCTTTTTTAAATTAATGTGTAACGGATGTGAAACGGCTAGCTTAGTTAGCGGTGGTGCGCACTAAATAGCGTTTCAATCGGTGACGTCACTTGCTCTGAGACCTTGAAGTAGTAGTTCCCCTCGCTCTGCAAGGGCCGCGGCTTTTGTGGAGCGATGGGTAACGATGCTTCGAGGGGTGACTGTTGTTGATGTGTGCAGAGGGTCCCTGGTTCGCGCCCGGGTATGGGCGAGGGGACGGTCTGAAGTTATACTGTTACACCTGCAGTATGGAACTGTGGACTATGTGTTCTTAAAATAAGGTTGGTAATGCAAAATGGGTATGATGGTCCTTTTTTATTTAGCCAATATGGAAATTTGTGCTATATGGACTTAAATTCAGTTTTAGGGGAAATCGAAGATGGGTAAGGCTGACCTTTTGGATTATTTATTTATTTATTTTGAAGATTAGAAATACCAAGGTTGTTTTTTTAGTTTCATATGTTATGGCCTTATTGTAGAAGTTGGGTATTTTATGACTTTATTAAGCAATAAGGCCTGGGGTGGTGTCAGCCAATCAGCATTCAGGGCTCGAACCACCCAGCTTATAAAAGCAGCTGAGGAGATGGCTGCCGTTTTACGGTCTCCTAACCAATTGTGTGTGTTTTTTTTGCGTTATTTGTAACTTATTTTGTACGTAATGTTTCTGCCACCATCGCTTATGACCGAAAAGAGCTTCTAGATATCAGAACAGCGATTACTCACCTCGTACTGAACAAAGATTTGTTTTTCTTCAATGAGTCGGATGCAAAGGATTTACTTCAGACACCCAACAAGGCCCAAATGCCTGTGATTCGCATGAGAAAGAGACAGAGATATCAGGGACGTTTGTTTTATCATTGGATAACAAAAATGAATATCATACCAACGGAATATTAAAAACTGTAATATCTTATGTTTCACAGAGTTGTGGCTGAACGACGACAACATACAACTGACAGGGTTTATGCTGCATCTGCAATATAGAACAGCCGCTTCCGGTAAGACAAGGGGTTTGTAAACAACAGCTGGTGCACAAAATATAATATTAAGGAAGCCTCAAGGTTTTTCTCGCCTGAGGTAGAGTTCAGTATCTCATGATAAGCTGTAGACCACACAATTTAACAAGAGAGTTTTCGTCTATATTTTTTCGTGGCTGTCTATTTACCACCGCAAACCGATGCTGGCACTAAGTCTGCACTCAACGAGCTGTTTACTGCCATAAGCAAACAGGGAAATGCTCATCCAGAGGCGGTGCTCTGAGTCCGGGGACTTTTACCTCATTTCTACCGGCATGTTAAATGTGCAACCAGAGGGAAAAAAACTCTAGACCACCTTTACTCCACACACAGAGACACATACAAAGCTCTCCCTCGCCCTCCATTTGACAAATCTGACCATAATTCTATCCTCCGGATTTCTGCTTACAAGCAAAAACTCAAGCAGGAAGCACCAGTGACTCGGTCAATAAAGAAGTGATCAGATGACGCAGATACTAAACTACAGGACTGTTTTGCTAGCACAGACTGGAATATGTTCCGGGATTTTTCAGATGGCATTGAGGAGCACACCACATCAGTCACTGGCTTCATCAATTAGTGCATTGATGACGTCGTCCCCACAGTGACTGTACATACATACCCCAACCAGAAGCCATGGATTACACTATTACAGACTACAAAGGGAAGCACAGCCGCAAGCTGCCCTAAGTATCCCCTGTATATAGCCTCGCTACTGTTATTTTACTGCTGCTCTTTTTTACTTTTTCTTTTTTACTTATCTTTGTTTACTTAACACTTATTTTTCTTAAAACTGCATTGTTGGTTAAGGGCTTGGCTTGTAAGTAAGGATTTCATGATAAGGCTGTATTCCGCGCATGTGACAAAAAAACATTTTATTTTATTTGAAGGCTGATTGGCTGACAGCCGTGCTTTATCAGACCTTATATCATGGGTATGACAAAACATTTATTTTACTGCTCTAATTACTTTGGTAATCAGTTTATAATAGCAATGAGGCACCTTGGGGTTTGTGGTATATGGCCAATATACCATGGATAAGGGCTGTATCTAGCCCTTAGTCATGGTATATTGGCCATATGCCACACCCCCTTGCTTAATTATATAGTCCAGCCCTTGTTCGCGGATGTGAATCGAAACTATTAGCTTTTAAGAGAAAACTTAATAAATATGAATAGATCTAATGTAGGGCAAGGATAAAGGATTATATAATTAGAAACCTGCCTAGGTTTTCTATTGGAGCAGGCCTATACGATACTAAGATAATTGGTGTCATTATCCTCTTCATCTCTCATCTCAATATTAAAAATGTAAAGGACCTTTTATTGTTCCGATACACACCGGCAAATAGATTAGGTATTGTCAACAGGTTTGTTGTCTCTATTCGTGTGTGGCAGGCTGGTCAACACTTGGATAAACTGATTAAAGTTAACGGTAGAACCAGCACAGTAACTGGCTTATGGAACCACTTCTCTAAGCAAGAGGTATATTATATATTTCAATATAAGCTATTTACGCTACTTTTATATTCTTGATCCTAATGATACAGGCCTAGGTGTAAAACAGCTGAGGTGATAGAGCAACGACTCTTGTTTAAAAACTAAATCTGTGGGTGAAGGGAGGGTTGGTTTTACTGGTTTACTCTGGATTGTCAGTACTGCATGTTTTCTTGGCTATTGAACAATTGGATCCGATGAACTGAGCAGGCTGGGCTGGGCTGAAATGCTTATAGCCTTGCTAGGACTTTCTAAATATGAGCATGAATTTGTAACATTGTGCTGTTATTATTTCTATTAGTATGATCTATTATTGTTATTGATTTCCATGCCATTTGGTTAGTTCTCTTTAAAAGCACCCTCATAAATATGCAATAGACCTACGAGGCATTGAATGTGTTAGTGAAGGGTGACAGTATTGAATTATGTTATCATGGGACTGCCAATGTTCCCCTCTGGCGGCAAAGGGTTTGCCTTAGGACGCAAAGGTGCGTCATGAGTCAGGAAGATGGTCTGATGGTCTTAGTGATGACAGACCTAGATATGGGGGGGGGTTTAGTGCGTGGAATATTAGGACAATTGGAGGTTTACAAGGTTGCTGCTACAGTATGCTTAAAATAGTAAATATTATGGTAAAGCTGTAGTGCATTCGGAAAGCATTCAGACCGCTTGACTGTTTCCACATTTTGTTAAATTACAGCCTTATTCTAAAATCAATGTACACACAATACCCCATAATGACAAAGGGAAAACAGTTTTTTAGAAATGTTTGCAAATGTATAAAAAATAAAATAAAAAAAATCCTTATTTACAGAAGTTTTCTGACCCTTTGCTATGAGACTCAAAATGCTTCCATTGATCATCCTAGAGATGTTTAATTTTATTTCACCTTTATTTAACCAGATAGGCCAGTTGAGAACAAGTTCTCATTTACAACTGCGACCTGGCCAAGATAAAACCAAGCAGTGTGTCACGCCCTGACCTTAGAGCGCCTTTTTATTTCTCTATTTGGTTAGGTCAGGGTGTGATTTGGGTGGGCATTCTAGTTTTCAATTTCTTTGTTGGCCGGGTATGGTTCCCAATCAGAGGCAGCTGTCTATCGTTGTCTCTGATTGGGAATCATACTTAGGCAGCCTGTTTTCAACCTGAGTTTGTGTGATCTTGTTTCTGCACAGTAGCTGTATAGCTCTGCAGAACTTTACGTTCGTTGTTCTTTTGTTGTTTTTTGGTGTTCATCTAAAATAAAGTAAGATGTACACTTTCCACGCTACGCTTTGGTCTCATTCCGACGACGGACGTAACACAGTGCGACAAAAACAACAACACAGCATTACACGTCAACAAACGTACAGTCAAAAAACATCTATGTACAGTGTGTGAAAATGTAGAAGATTAGGGAGGTAAGGCAATAAATAGGCCATAGAGGCTAAATAATTACAATTTGGCATTTACACTGGAGTGATAGATGTGCAGATGACGATGTGCAAGTAGAGATACTTGGGTGCAAAAAGAAAAATAACAACATGGGGATGAGGTAGCTGGGTGTGCTATTTACAGATTGGCTGTGTAAGTTGTTCTGACAGATGATGCTTAAAGTTAAAGAGGGAGAGATAAGTCTCCAGCTTCAGTGATTTTTGCAATTTGTTCCAGTCATTGGCAGCAGAGAACTGGAAGGAAAGGCAGCCAAAGCAGGTGTTGGCTTTGGGGATGACCAGTGAGATATACCTGTTGGAGCGTGTGCTACGTGTGGGTGTTGCTATGGTGACCAGTGAGCTGAGATAAGGCGGGGCTTTACCTAGCAAAGACTTATAGATGACCTGGAGCCAGTGGGTTTGGTGACAAATATGTAGCGAGGGCCAGCCAATGAGATAATACAGGTCGCAGTGGTGGGTAGTATATGGGGCTTTGGTGACAAAACGGGTGGCACTGTGATAGACTGCATCCAGTTAGCTGACTAAAGTGTTGGGGGCTACTTGGTAAATGACATAGCCAAAGTCACGGATCGGTAGGATAGTCATTTTTACGAGAATGTGTTTGGCAGCATGAGTGAAGGAGACTTTGCTGCGAAATAGGAAGCTGATTCTAGATTTAATTTTGGATTGTAGATGCTTAATGTGAGTCTGGAAGGAGACTTTACAGTCTAGCCAGACACCTAGGTATTTGTAGATGTCCACAAGTCAGAACCGTCCAGAGTAGTGATTCTAGTTGGGCAGGTGGGTGCGGGCAACAATCGGTTGAAGAGCATGCATTTAGTTATACTGGCATTTTAAAGCAGTTGGAGGCCACGGAAGGATATGGCATTGAAGCTTGTTTGGAAGTTTGTTAACACAGTGTCCAAAGAAGGGACAGATGTATACAGAATGAGGTTGTCTGCGTAGAGTTGGATCAGAGAATCACTAGCAGCAAGAGCGACATGATTGATATATACAGAGAAAAGATGCAGAGCTGCAGGGGATGCAGAGCTGTTGGCCGGGGTGGAGGTGGCCAGGTGGAAAACATGGCCAGCCGTAGAGAAATGATTATTGAAATGATTGATTATTGTAGATTTATCGGTGGTGACAGTGTTTCCTACCCTCAGTGCAGTGGGCAGCTGGGAGGAGTTGCTCTTATTCTCCATGGATATTACAGTGTCCTAAAACCTTTTGGAATTAGTGCTACAGGATGCAAATTTCTGTTTGAAAAAGTTAGCCTTAGCTTTCCAAACTGACTGTGTATATTGGTTCCTGACTTGCCTGAAAAGTTGCATATCGCAGGGGCTATTCGATGCTAATGCAGAACATCACAGGATGTTTTTGTGCTGGTCAAGGGCAGTCAAGTCTGGGGTGAACCAAGGGCTATATCTGTTCTTTGTTCTACATTTTGTGAATGGGGCATGCTTATTTAAGATGGTGAGGAAATCATTTTTAAAGAGCATCCAGGCATCCTCTACTGACAGGATGAGGTCAATATCCTTCCAGGATACCCAGGCCAGGTTGATTAGAAAAACCTATGCGCTGAAGTGTTTTAGGGAGCGTTTGATAGTGATGAGGGGTGGTTGTTCTACCGTGGACCCATTACTGACACAGGAAATGAGGCAGTGATAGCTGAGGTCCTGGTTGAAGACAGAATAGGTGTATTTAGAGGGCAAGTTGGTCAGGATTATGTCTAAGAGGGTGCCCATGGTTCCGGATTTAGGGTTGTACTTGGTAGGTTCCTTGATCATTTGTGTGAGATTTTAGGGCATCTCGCTTGAATTGTAGGACGGCCGGGGTGTTAAGCATAGGTCACCTAACAGTACGAACTCTGAAGATAGATGGGGGGCAATCAATTCACAAATGGTGTCCAGGGCACACCAAGACTCTTCCTAGAGCTGGCTGGCTGCCCTGCCAAACGGAGCAATCGGGAGAGAAGGGCCTTGGTCAGGGAGGTGACCAAGAACCCGATTGTCACTCTGACAGAGATTGGTGGAGTGCTGCAGAGAAGGTTGTCCTTCTGGAAGGGTCTCTCATCTCTACAGAGGAACTCTGGAGCTCTGTCAGAGTGACCATCCGGTTCTTGGTCACCTCCCTAACCAAGGCCCTTCTCCCGCGATGGCTGGGCGTCCAGCTCTAGGAATAGTCTTGGTGGTTCCAAACTTCTTCCATTTAAGAATAAAGGAGGCCACTGTATTCTTGGGAACTTCCAATGCTGCAGAAATGTTTTGGCACCCTTCCCCAGATCTGTGCACCAACACAATCCTGTCTCGGGGCTCTACGGACAATTCATTCGATCTTGTGGCTTGGTTTTTGCTCTGACATGCACAGGTGTGTTCCTTTCCAAATCATGTCCAATCAATTGAATTTACCACAGGTGGACTCCAATCAAGTTGTAGAAACATCTCAAGGATGATCAATAGAAACAGGATGCGCCTGAGCTAAATTTTCAAGTCTCATAGCAAATGTTCTAAATACCTATGTAAATAAGGTATTTTTGCTTTTTATTTTCATAAATTTGCAAAAATGTCTAAACGTTTTTTTGTTATGTCATTATCAGTTATTGTGTGTAGAATGAGGAGGGAAAACATTTTTTTAAATCCATTTTAGAATGAGGCTGTAACGTAACAAAATGTGGAAAAAGTGAAAGGTTCGGAATACTTTCACAGGACGAGATGTTAAAAACTGTCCATTGTGCCAATAGATGGTATGCACTCACATGAGATTTGCCGTGATGTTGACAGAGTGGCATGGGAGGTTTATTTCTTAGACTGGGTTAATAAGATGTCAATTTTGGGACACATCCTCAGTAGTGTGCCTTCGAATCAGTGGGTGTTTCGGCCTTTAATCACTAAACACCCTCATCAAAGGTGGCCAGCTAAAGGGTGATTAAGCCTTAGCCTGTGTCCCATGCTCAATTAAGATTTCTCACGGGACTATGCAAGGCAGGGGCGTCCTCTTCCCTGAGCCAGCCCAACAGCTGACCGGGATATACAACAATCTCAGCTCATTAGATTTAGTTACAGAATCACTAGATAATTTATTCTGCTATTGCACCTATGTAGCTTGTTTCTGATCACAGGTTCAGGAATGATTTAAAAAATCACAGTTGCTTAAAATGTACCTTGTGTTGGGCGATTTGGAAAGCCGTAGTCAATCAATAAATTATATAATAATACTCATAGGAAAGGTTTCCATCTTTAGCTCACAATTTGTGGATAGTTTACGATTAGAAAGGTTCAAAATGTATGTTAAACATCACAGCACAATTGAAAATATATGGCACCTGGAAACCAAACAAGGGTTGTCTATGGTGATAGGTGGATGGGCTGAGAGTGGCTGAGGAGTGGGATTAAAGAGCTTATGTTTGGTAATGTGTTATTGTTATGTGATTGCTTTATATAAAAGTACCATGTATGTAAAATGTACAGTTGAAGTCAGAAGTTCACATACACTTAGGTTGGAGTCATTAAAACCTTTTTGGGATAGGGGGCAGCATTTTCACATTTTGATGAATGGCATGCCCAGAGTGAACTGCTTCCTACTCTGTCCCAGATGCTAATATATGCATATTATTATTGGTATTCGATAGAAAACACTCTGACATTTCTAAAACTGTTTGAATGATGTCTGTGAGTATAACAGAACTCATATGGCAGGCAAAAACCTGAGAAAAATCCAATCAGGAAGTGGGACACCTGAGGTGTGTAGTTTTTCAAAGCTTGGCCTACTTCCTACGGCTTCCATTAGATGTCAACCGTCTTTAGAAACTTGAATGAGGATTCTACTATAAAGGAGGAGCTCATGAGACCTCTTTGATTCAGTGGTCTGGCCGAGTGCCTTGGTCTCATGACGCGCGCTCCCGACAGAGTTACCTCTCGTTTCTGTAAAAAATATCCTAAAGATTGATTCCATACATTGTTTGACATGTTTCTAAAGGACTGTAACGGAACCTTTTGAGTTTTTGTCTGGACGAAATGCTCGCGCCTCATGAAGATGGATTACTGGGCTGAACACGCTAACAACAAGTGGCTATTTGGACCTAAATTATGGACTTTATGGAACTTTATGGAACAAATCAGTAATTTATTGTCAAACTGGGATTCCTGGGAGTGCCTTCTGCTGAAGATCTTCAAAGGTAAGTGAATATTTATGGTGTTGTTTCTAACTTTGTTGACTCCAAAATGGCGGATATTCCTCTGGCTGTTTAGGGTTCTGAGCGACGTTCTCAGATTATGCTTTTTCCATAAAGTTTAAAAGAAATCTGACACAGCGGTTGCATTAAGGAGAAGTCTATCTTTATTTCTGTGAATAACACTTGTATCTTTTATCAAGGTTTATTATTATTTCTGTAGAAGCACCGGATGTTTTGGAATCAAAACATTACTGCACGTAAGGCGCCAACGTAAACTGAGATTTTTGGATATAAATGTACACATTATCGAACAAAACATACATGTATTGTGTAACATGATGTCCTATGAGTGTCATCTGATGAAGACCATCAAAGGTTAGTTTTATCCATATTTCTGCTTTTTGTGACTCCTATCTTTGGCTGGAAAAATGGCTGTGTATTTTTTCGACTTGGCTATGACCTAACATAATCATATGTTGTGCTTACGCTGTAAATCATTTGTGAAATCGGACACGATGGGTAGATTAACAAGATGTTTATCTTTCATTTGCTGTATTGGAGTTGTTAATGTGTGAAAGTTACATATTTAAAAAAAAACAAATCAAATTTTCACCTTATGACATCCAGTGGGACAAAAATACAAATCTTTTTGAATTTCGCGCACTGCCTTTTCAGCGGAATGTTGTAGAGGTAGCCGCTAGCGTAACCCCTGCCCTAGAAAGGTTAAAATTTATTTTTCAAACACTCACACATTTCTTGTTAACGAACTATAGTTTGGGAAAGTCGGTTAGGACATCTACTTTGTGCATGACACAAGTAATATTTCCAACAATTGTTTACAGACAGATTATTTAACTTATAATTCACTGTATCACAATTCTAGTGAATCAGAAGATTACATACACTAACTTGAATGTGTCTTAAAACAGAAAATGATGTCATGGCTTTAGAAGATTCTGATCTGGCTAAATCAAGTCAAATCAAATTTATTTATATAGCCCTTCGTACATCAGCTGATATCTCAAAGTGCTGTACAGAAACCCAGCCTAAAACCCCAAATAGCAAGCAATGCAGATGTAGAAGCACGGTGGCAAGGAAAAACTCCCTAGAAAGGCCAAAACCTAGGAAGAAACCTAGAGAGGAACCAGGCTATGTGGGGTTGCCAGTCCTCTTCTGGCTGTGCCGGGTGGAGATTATAACAGAACATGGCCAAGATGTTCAAATGTTCATAAATGACCATCATGGTCAAATAATAATAATCACAGGCAGAACAGTTGAAACTGGAGCAGCAGCACGGCCAGGTGGACTGGGGACAGCAAGGAGTCATCATGTCAGGTAGTCCTGAGGCATTGTCCTAGGGCTCAGGTCCTCCGAGAGAGAGAAAGAAAGAGAGAAAGAGAGAATTAGAGAGAGCATAAATTCACACAGGACACCGGCTAGGACAGGAGAAGTACTCCAGATATAACAAACTGACCCTAGCCCCCCGACACAAACTACTGTAGCACAAATACTGGAGGCTGAGACAGGAGGGGTCAGAAGACACTGTGGCCCCATCCGAGGACACCCCCGGACAGGGCCAAACAGGAAGGATATAACCCCACACACTTTAGATCATTCCTGAAGTCTACAAACTAAAGAATAATTATTCAGACTGCAGCTGTTTAAATACTTTAGTCTGGTAAACCCATCCATTTCGAAGAAGATTTCCGAATGGTACTCTGAAGTAGCCATTTCGAAGAAGATTTCCGAATGGTACTCTGAAGTATCCATTCTAACAACTTATTACTTTGATCTCTTATTGACACAACCAGAGACTTTCTGTCGACTCTCTCCAGCAGACGGACCAGCGACCACAGAGAGAGAAGACATACACTTGTAAATATGTAAATTGCTAATTATTTTCAAATGAGCGGTTGTTCATGTAAGGTATTAGCAATTTCCAAGAGTGTAGTTATCAGCTTTGAGTTTCCTGCTCTTGAGCAGTCCACACCCCCTTTACTTTGTCTACTAAGCCATCATATCAGTTTTGTCCGCTAGGGACTTTTTGTTTGTATCATGTAATATCCCATATATGAACTAATTGTGTGTTTTCATGTATTTCTGTGACTTGATTAGTTAGTTAGTAAATAAATAATGGAACCAATTTGTATATCGCTGATTCATAAATTATGGTAGGGTTCGTGCAGATATCCAAGGGTTTGCGATGTTCAGTAATGAGAACTGATGAGGTAATACCAATTAATTAATAAGCAACTGTTGTGATAAGACATGAAAATATCTGAAGAGTTATATTCGGGAAATTGACACTATAAACAAACATTTTCCCTGGTGCCCCAACTTCCTAGTTAATTAAAGTTACATGATTAGTTTAATCATGTAATTAAATTACACATAGAGAATTGATTTGATAATATACAGTCTTCACATTTAATGATAGCCCAGACAAGACAAGTGTAAAGCTCGCCGCCGTTGGACTCTTGAGCAGTGGACATGCGTTCTCTGGAGTATTATTATTATAATGTATCATGCTTCCCCATCTGGCAGTCCAAGGGAAAAATCCGATTTTGGTGGATGCCAGGAGAACGCTATCTGCCCCAATGCATAGTGCCAACTGTAAAGTTTGGCGGAGGAGGAATAACAGGTTCGGGCTAGGCCCCCTAGTTCCAGTGATGGTAGATCTTAACGCTACAGCATACAATGACATTCTAGATGATTCTGTGCTTCCAGTTTGGGGAAGGCCCTTTCCTGTTTCAGAATAGCAATGCCCCAGTGCACAAAGCGAGGTCCATACAGAAATGGTTTGTCGAGATCGGTGTGGAACGAGCAGTGGTCCACATACTTTTGGTCATGTATGTATGTATGTATGTATGTATGTATGTATGTATGTATGTATGTATGTATGTATGTATGTATGTATGTATGTATGTATGTATGTATGTATGTATGTATGTATGTATGTATGTATGTATGTATGTATGTATGTATGTATGTATGTATGTATATACAGTTTGTTAGGTTACAACCTTATTCTAAAATTGATGAAATTTATATTTTTTCTCATCCATCTATACTTCATAATGACAAAGCAAAAACAGTTTAGAAATGTTTGCTAAATTTATTAAAAATGTAAAACTGAAATATTACATTTATATAAGTAGTCAGATCCTTTACTCTGTACTTTGTTGAAGCACCTTTGTCAGTTATGACAGCCTCGAGTCTGCTTGAGAATGACGCTACAAGCTTGGCTGTGTGTTTAGGGTTGTTGTCCTGTTGGAAGGTGAAACCTTCGCCCCAGTCTGAGGTCCTGAGCGCTCTGTAAATGCAGAGTTATAGTGCTGCCAATATAGTGCTGCCAATATACTGGGGAGCAGCACTCCCTCACTTTTTTTCATTATGAGAATGTATGGAGCTGGTAAAAATATTTTCTTGAAAATTAATTTGGATAAATTCAAAATTATATTTAATTAAAACAAAAATTACATGGAAAACGATAGAATGAAAAAACAAATAAATATGTATAGTAGCCTAGAGATAAACAACTCGCTGAGTGCACTGCGGAACTGCAGCAACAAGTGGCAGAAGTTGGGTTAGTATTGGGATTGTGCTTGGTGGCTAGCTATTTCCTGTTCCAACACACTCTGCACTCACTCTGAGCTAGCCAAATCTGACATAAAAAGAGCAGCAACAGACAGAAACCTCCGAGGGGTTGCTAAAACGGCTGTCCTCAAAACAGTGGTTATGGACTTGGGGATCATGCATGACGCATTATAACCTCCACACTATGAACTTGCCCCATCCTAGTGTAGACTGCAGTGCCTAATTTGTAAATCAGAAGGTGCCGGAACAAAAAGTGAGCACGAGAGGTTGGAACTCTGAGTCACCACCACACATGGAAAAAAAATAGAAAAAAAATCACCTTTATAATAAAGCAAGCAGACCTGCGTTCATCACATTTGCATAGTGGAATTGCACAGTAGAGGCACTTATGGAAGTGGCACATATGAGGGAAATGTTTTGTAGCCTAGGGTCCAGGAAAAGTTTTGCAGTTTATAATTGCAAATTAATGCAATCCTACAAGACTGGAGACTTCTGGGTAGTTATTTTCTGTTTAGCTGTTTTGTTGCCTGACATAACTGTGCACTTTCATTTCTTCTACTTTGTTATTTTGTTGCGGTGTTCAGTTTATTAAAAATCATGAACGCCTACCACGCTGCACCTTGGTCTCCTTCAACCCACGAGAGTCGTTACACTACTTAGACACTGATAAACTGATTTCAATTAAAACAACTTTGTCTTGAATCCATCAATAGCCTAGGCTAGGTGTGTGGAAACACATATTGTAGGCTACAAAATGAGGAGGAAATGATTGTACTAAAAATGCTTTCCAGTTCCACTGACCCACCCAATCATGTGAATTCCGTAAAGTGAGTGTGGAAGAGGTGAAAAAAATGTTGTCTATAAAGAATGACAAGCCACCTGGGTCTGATGACTTGGATGGAAAATTACTGAGGATGATAGAGGACAATATTGCCACTCCTATTTGCCATCTCTTCAATCTAAGCCTACATGAAAGTGTGTCCTCAGGCCTGGAGGGAAGCAAAAGTCATTCCGCTACCCAAGAATAGCAAAGCACCCTTTACTGGCTCAAACAGCTGACCAAATCAGCAAGTTGCCAACACTTAGTAAACTTTTTTTAAATGGTGTTTGACCAGGGACAAAGCTATTTCACAGTATACAAATGAACAACAGATTTTCAGCACGCTTATAGGGAAGGGCATTCAACATTTACGACACTTAGACAAATGACTGATTATTGGCTTAGACATTGATAATAGGAAGATTGTGGGAGCTGTTAGACTTCAGTACAACTTTTGACATTATGAATAATAATTTGCTGCTAGAAATTGGCATGTTATGGCTTCATATCCCCTGCTATATTGTGGATAAAGATTTACCTGTCTAACAGAACACAGAGGCTATTCTTTAATGCGGTCTGCACAACGTATCACCGGGGGGCAAACTACCTGCCTTCCGGGACACCTACATCACCCGATGTCACAGGAAGACCATAAAGATCATCAAGGACAACAACTACCCGAGGGACAGCTTGTGCATCAAAGCTGGGAACGAGAGACTGAAGAACAGCTTCTTCTCAAGGCCATCAGACTGTTAAACAGCCATCAATAACATTGAGTGGCTGCTGCCAACATACAGACTCAAGTCTCTAGCCACTTTAATAATTCATTATTGGATGCAGTAAATGTATCACTAGTCACTTTAAATAAGGATTACATACATACTTAATATTACTCATCTCATACTGTATGTACAGTGGGGAGAACAAGTATTTGATACACTGCCGATTTTGCATGTTTTCCGACAAAGCATGTAAAGGTCTGTAATTTTTTATCATAGGTACACTTCAACTGTGAGAGACAAGATCTAAAACAAGAATCCAGAAAATCACATTGTATGATTTTTAAGTAATTAATTAGCATTTTATTGCATGACATAAGTATTTGATACATCAGAAAAGCAGAACTTAATATTTGGTACCAGAATCTTTTGTTTGCAATTACAGAGATCTTACGTTTCCTGTAGTTCTTGACCAGGTTTGCACACACTGCAGCGGGGATTTTGGCCCACTCCCCCATACAGACCTTCTCCAGATCCTTCAGGTTTCGGAGCTGTCGCTGGGCAATACAGACTTTCAGCTCCCTCCAAAGATTTTCTATTGGGTTCAGGTCAGGAGACTGGCTAGGCCACTCCAGGACCTTGATATGCTTCTTACGGAGCCACTCCTTAGTTGTCCTGGCTGTGTGTTTCGGGTCGTTGTCATGCTGGAAGACCGAGCCACGACCCATCTTCAATGCTCTTACGGAGGGAAGGAGGTTGTTGGCCAAGATCTCGAGATACATGGCCCCATCCAACCGTCCCTCAATACGGTGCAGTCGTCCTGTCCCCTTTGCAGAAAAGCATCCCCAAAGAATGATGTTTCCACCTCCATGCTTCACGGTTGGCATGGTGTTCTTGGGGTTGTACTCATCCTTCTTCTTCCTCCAAATACGGCAAGTGGAGTTTAGACCAAAAAGCTCTATTTTTGTCTCATCAGACCACATGACCTTCTCCCATTCCTCCTCTGGATCATCCAGATGGTCATTGGCAAACTTCAGATGGGTCTGGACATGTGCTGGCTTGAGCAGGGGGACCTTGTGTGCACTGCAGGATATTAATCCATGACGGTGTAGTGTGTTACTAATTGTTTTCTTTGAGACTGTGGTCCCAGCTCTCTTCAGGTCATTGACCAGGTCCTGCCGTGTAGTTCTGGGCTGATCCCTCACCTTCCTCATGATCATTGATGCCCCACGAGGTGAGATCTTGCATGCAGCCCCAGACCGAGGGTGATTGACCGTCATCTTGAACTTCTTCCATTGTCTAATAATTGCGCCAACAGTTGTTGCCTTCTCACAAAACTGCTTGCCCATTGTCCTGTAGCCCAACCCAGGTTTGTGCAGGTCTACAATTTTACCCTGATGTCCTTACACAGCTCTCTGGTCTTGGCCATTGTGGAGAGGTTGGAGTCTGTTTGATTGAGTGTGTGGACAGGTGTCTTTTATACAGGTAACGAGTTCAAACAGGTGCAGTTAATACAGGTAATGAGTGGAGAAGAGGAGTGCTTCTTAAAGAAAAAGAAACAGGTCTGTGAGAGGTGGAATTCTTACTGGTTGGTAGGTGATCAAATACTTATGTCATGCAATAAAATGCAAATTAATTCCTTAAAAATCATACAATGTGATTTTCTGGATTTTTGTTTTAGATTCCGTCTGTCACAGTTGAAGTGTACCTATGATAAAAATTACAGACCTCTACATGCCTTGTAAGTAGGGAAGCCTGCAAAATCGGCAGCGTATCAAATACTTGTTCTCCCCACTGTATATACTGTACTCTGTACCATCTACTGCATCTTGCCTATGCCGCACAGCCATTGCTGATCCATATATGTATATGTCCATATTCTCATACCTTTACATTTGTGTGTATAAGGTAGTTGTGAAATTGTTAGATTATTTGTTAGATATTACTGCCCTGTCTGAACTAGAAGCACAACCATTTTGCTACACTCACATTAACATCTGTTAACCATGTGTATGTGACCAATAAAATTAGATTTGATTTAATTTAATTGAAGCCTCGCCAACATAATCCAGAGTCAAGCATTCCCCAGGGCAGCTGTCTAGGCCCCTTACTTTTTAAAATCTTTAATAATGTCCTGCCACTGACTCTGAGTAAAGCCTGTGTGTCTATGTATGCTGATGACTCAGTACTATACACATCAGCTACCACAGCAAGTGAAATCCCTGCAACACTTAACAAAGAGCTGCAATAAGTTTCAGAACAGTCCTAAACCAAAATCATTGTATTTTGGACAAATCATTCACCAAACCCTAAACCTCAACTAAATCTTGAAACGAATAATGTTGAAATTGAGCAAGTTGAGCAGACTAAACTGCTTGGATTAACCCAGGATTGTAAACTGTGATCGTCAAAACATGGTGATGCCGAAGTAGCTGAGAACGGGAGAGGTCTGTCCATAATAAAGCACTGCTCTTCCTTCTTAACAACGCTATCTATAAACAAGGAAGGTTCTACAGGCCCTGGTTTTGTCTTACCTGGAAATGTATTGTAATATTTTTTAAATGGACTAACTGCATAATTTGCCAGGAACGAGTACAAATACAAATGTGACCCATTACAGAAAGCTGGTCATATGACTGACATCACTACTTCACAGGAGAAGCATTTGACAGTTTTAAAATATATTTTTTGGGGGGGGCAGAAATGCTTTCTTGAACATGTGAACTTGAATGTGCCTTAATGACAAACTTGTATGTAACCTGTAAATAGACAGTGCCTTGCGAAAGTATTCGGCCCCCTTGAACTTTGCAAACTTTTGCCACATTTCAGGCTTCAAACATAAAGATATAAAACTGTATTTTTTTGTGAAGAATCAACAACAAGTGGGACACAATCATGAAGTGGAGCGACATTTATTGGATATTTCAAACTTTTTTAACAAATCAAAAACTGAAAAATTGGGCGTGCAAAATTATTCAGCCCCCTTAAGTTAATACTTTGTAGCGCCACCTTTTGCTGCGATTACAGCTGTAAGTCGCTTGGGGTATGTCTCTATCAGTTTTGCACATCGAGAGACTGAAACATTTTCCCATTCCTCCTTGCAAAACAGCTCGAGCTCAGTGAGGTTGGATGGAGTGTCATGTTTGTCATTTATTATCATGTCTTGTCCCTGTGCTCCCCATTCTATTCGTTTCCCTCTGCTGGTCTTATTAGGTTCTTTCCCTCTTTCTATCCCTCTCTCTCCCCCTCCCTCTCTCACTCTCTCGCTCTCTCTTCTCTCTATCGTTCCGTTCCTGCTCCCAGCTGTTCCTATTCCCCTAATCATCATTTAGTCTTCCCACACCTGTTCCCGATCCTTTCCCCTGATTGGAGTCCCTATTTATTCCTTTGTGTTCCGTTCCTGTCCTGTCGGTTCCTTATTTAGAATTCACCGTGCTGTGATTGTGTATCGCCCTGTCCTGTCGTGTTTTTGCTGTGATTGTGTATCGCCCTGTCCTGTCGTGTTTTTTTGCCTTCATCAGATGCTGCGTGTGAGCAGGTGTCTCTGTCAACTACGGCCTGCGCCTACCCGAAGCGACCTGCAGTCTGTGGCCGCTTCTCCTGTTATTCCCCTCTACAGACTAGAGGATTTCTGTTATTCCCTGTTTGGACATGAATAAACTCTGTTTCTGTTAAGTCGCTTTTGGGTCCTCTTTCACCCGCATGACAGAAGGAACCGACCAAGGAATGGACCCAGCGACTTCAGACGCTCGTTACACTGCCGTCAAGATCCAAGGAGCCATGCTCGGCAGACACGAGCAGGAATTGTCTGCTGCTCGCCATGCCGTGGAGAACCTGGCCGCTCAGGTTTCCGACCTCTCTGGACAGTTCCAGAGTCTACGTCTCGTGCCACCTGTTACTTCCTGGCCTGCCGAGCCTCCAGAACCTAGGGTTAATAACCCACCTTGCTACTCCGGGCAGCCCACTGAGTGCCGCTCCTTTCTCACGCAGTGTGAGATTGTGTTCTCTCTCCAACCCAACACATACTCTAGAGAGAGAGCTCGGGTTGCTTACGTCATTTCACTCCTTACTGGCCGGGCTCGAGAATGGGGCACAGCTATCTGGGAGGCAAGGGCTGATTGCTCTAACAAGTTCCAGAACTTTAAAGAGGAGATGATTCGGGTTTTTGACCGTTCAGTTTATGGTAGGGAGGCTTCTAGGGCCCTGGCTTCCTTATGCCAAGGTGAAGGGTCCATAACGGATTATTCTATTGAGTTTCGCACTCTTGCTGCCTCTAGTGAGTGGAACGAGCCGGCGCTGCTCGCTCGTTTTCTGGAGGGACTCCACGCAGTGGTTAAGGATGAGATTCTCTCCCGGGAGGTTCCTTCAGATGTGGACTCTTTGATTGCTCTCGCCATCCGCATAGAACGACGGGTAGATCTTCGTCACCGGGCTCGTGGAAGAGAGCTCGCATCAACGGTGTTTCCCTGCTCCGCATCGCAACCATCTCCCTCCTCTGGCTTTGAGACTGAGCCCATGCAGCTGGGAGGGATTCGCATCTCGACTAAGGAGAGGGAACGGAGGATCACCAACCGCCTGTGCCTCTATTGCGGAGTTGCTGGACATTTTGTTAATTCATGTCCAGTAAGAGGCCAGAGCCCATCAGTAAGCGGAGGGCTACTGGTGAGCGCTACTACTCTGGTCTCTTCATCTAGATCTTGTACTACTATGTCGGTCCATCTACGCTGGACCGGTTCGGTGCTACATGCAGTGCCTTGATTGACTCTGGGGCTGAGGGTTGTTTCATGGACGAAGCATGGGTTCGGAAACATAACATTCCTTTCAGACCGTTAGACAAGCCTACGCCCATGTTTGCCTTAGATGGTAGTCATCTTCCCAGTATCAAATTTGAGACACTACCTTTAACTCTCACAGTATCTGGTAACCACAGTGAGACTATTTCTTTTTGATTTTCCGTTCACCGTTTACACCTGTTGTTTTGGGTCATCCCTGGCTAGTATGTCATAATCCTTCTATTAATTGGTCTAGTAATTCTATCCTATCCTGGAACGTTTCTTGTCATGTGAAGTGTTTAATGTCTGCCATCCCTCCCGTTTCTTCTGTCCCTACTTCTCAGGAGGAACCTGGCGATTTGACAGGAGTGCCGGAGGAATATCATGATCTGCGCACGGTCTTCAGTCGGTCCCGAGCCAACTCCCTTCCTCCTCACCGGTCGTATGATTGTAGTATTGATCTCCTTCCGGGGACCACTCCTCCTCGAGGTAGACTATACTCTCTGTCGGCTCCCGAACGTAAGGCTCTCGAGGATTATTTGTCTGTGTCTCTTGACGCCGGTACCATAGTGCCTTCTTCTTCTCCGGCCGGGGCGGGGTTCTTTTTTGTTAAGAAGAAGGACGGTACTCTGCGCCCTGCGTGGATTATCGAGGGCTGAATGACATAACGGTTAAGAATCGTTATCCGCTTCCCCTTATGTCATCAGCCTTCGAGATTCTGCAGGGAGCCAGGTGCTTTACTAAGTTGGACCTTCGTAACGCTTACCATCTCGTGCGCATCAGAGAGGGGGACGAGTGGAAAACGGCGTTTAACACTCCGTTAGGGCATTTTGAGTACCGGGTTCTGCCGTTCGGTCTCGCCAATGCGCCAGCTGTTTTTCAGGCATTAGTTAATGATGTTCTGAGAGACATGCTGAACATCTTTGTTTTTGTCTATCTTGACGATATCCTGATTTTTTCTCCGTCACTCGAGATTCATGTTCAGCACGTTCGACGTGTTCTACAGCGCCTTTTAGAGAATTGTCTCTACGTAAAGGCTGAGAAGTGCTCTTTTCATGTCTCCTCCGTTACTTTTCTCGGTTCCGTTATTTCCGCTGAAGGCATTCAGATGGATTCCGCTAAGGTCCAAGCTGTCAGTGATTGGCCCGTTCCAAGGTCACGTGTCGAGTTGCAGCGCTTTTTAGGTTTCGCTAATTTCTATCGGCGTTTCATTCGTAATTTCGGTCAAGTTGCTGCCCCTCTCACAGCTCTTACTTCTGTCAAGACGTGTTTTAAGTGGTCCGGTTCCGCCCAGGGAGCTTTTGATCTTCTAAAAGAACGTTTTACGTCCGCTCCTATCCTCGTTACTCCTGACGTCACTAGACAATTCATTGTCGAGGTTGACGCTTCAGAGGTAGGCGTGGGAGCCATTCTATCCCAGCGCTTCCAGTCTGACGATAAGGTTCATCCTTGCGCTTATTTTTCTCATCGCCTGTCGCCATCTGAGCGCAACTATGATGTGGGTAACCGTGAACTGCTCGCCATCCGCTTAGCCCTAGGCGAATGGCGACAGTGGTTGGAGGGGGCGACCGTTCCTTTGTCGTTTGGACAGACCATAAGAACCTTGAGTACATCCGTTCTGCCAAACGACTTAATGCCCGTCAAGCTCGTTGGGCGTTGTTTTTCGCTCGTTTCGAGTTTGTGATTTCTTACCGTCCGGGTAGCAAGAACACCAAGCCTGATGCCTTATCCCGTCTGTTTAGTTCTTCTGTGGCTTCTACTGATCCCGAGGGGATTCTTCCTTATGGGCGTGTTGTCGGGTTAACAGTCTGGGGAATTGAAAGACAGGTTAAGCAAGCACTCACGCACACTGCGTCGCCGCGCGCTTGTCCTAGTAACCTCCTTTTCGTCCCTGTTTCCACTCGTCTGGCTGTTCTTCAGTGGGCTCACTCTGCCAAGTTAGCTGGTCATCCCGGTGTTCGAGGCACTCTTGCGTCTATTCGCCAGCGCTTTTGGTGGCCGACTCAGGAGCGTGACACGCGCCGTTTCGTGGCTGCTTGTTCGGACTGCGCGCAGACTAAGTCGGGTAACTCTCCTCCTGCCGGTCGTCTCAGACCGCTCCCCATTCCTTCTCGACCATGGTCTCACATCGCCTTAGACTTCATTACCGGTCTGCCTTTGTCTGCGGGGAAGACTGTGAGAGCCGCCAATAAACGCAGGATTAAGAGTCCAAGGTATTGTTGCGGCCAGAGAGTGTGGCTTTCCACTCGCAACCTTCCTCTTACGACAGCTTCTCGTAAGTTGACTCCGCGGTTCATTGGTCCGTTCCGTGTCTCCCAGGTCGTCAATCCTGTCGCTGTGCGACTGCTTCTTCCGCGACATCTTCGTCGCGTCCATCCTGTCTTCCATGTCTCCTGTGTTAAGCCCTTTCTTCGCACCCCGTTCGTCTTCCCTCCCCCTCCCGTCCTTGTCGAGAGCGCACCTATTTACAAGGTACATAAGATCATGGACATGCGTTCTCGGGACGGGGTCACCAATACTTAGTGGATTGGGAGGGTTACGGTCCTGAGGAGAGGAGTTGGGTTCCGTCTCGGGACGTGCTGGACCGTTCACTCATCGATGATTTCCTCCGTTGCCGCCAGGATTCCTCCTCGAGTGCGCCAGGAGGCGCTCGGTGAGTGGGGGGGGTACTGTCATGTTTGTCATTTATTATCATGTCTTGTCCCTGTGCTCCCCATTCTATTCGTTTCCCTCTGCTGGTCTTATTAGGTTCTTTCCCTCTTTCTATCCCTCTCTCTCCCCCTCCCTCTCTCACTCTCTCGCTCTCTCTTCTCTCTATCGTTCCGTTCCTGCTCCCAGCTGTTCCTATTCCCCTAATCATCATTTAGTCTTCCCACACCTGTTCCCGATCCTTTCCCCTGATTGGAGTCCCTATTTATTCCTTTGTGTTCCGTTCCTGTCCTGTCGGTTCCTTATTTAGAATTCACCGTGCTGTGATTGTGTATCGCCCTGTCCTGTCGTGTTTTTGCTGTGATTGTGTATCGCCCTGTCCTGTCGTGTTTTTTTTGCCTTCATCAGATGCTGCGTGTGAGCAGGTGTCTCTGTCAACTACGGCCTGCGCCTACCCGAAGCGACCTGCAGTCTGTGGCCGCTTCTCCTGTTATTCCCCTCTACAGACTAGAGGATTTCTGTTATTCCCTGTTTGGACTTGAATAAACTCTGTTTCTGTTAAGTCGCTTTTGGGTCCTCTTTCACCCGCATGACATGGAGAGCATTTGTGAACAGCAGTTTTCAGTTCTTTCCACAGATTCTCGATTGGATTCAGGTCTGGACTTTGACTTGGCCATTCTAACACCTGGATATGTTTATTTTTTAACCATTCCATTGTAGATTTTGCTTTATGTTTTGGATCATTGTCTTGTTGGAAGACAAATCTCCATCCCAGTCTCAGGTCTTTTGCAGACTCCATCAGGTTTTCTTCCAGAATGGTCCTGTATTTGGCTCCATCCATCTTCCCATAAATTTTAACCATCTTCCCTGTCCCTGCTGAAGAAAAGCAGGCCCAAACCATGATGCTGCCACCACCATGTTTGACAGTGGGGATGATGTGTTCAGGGTGATGCCCTGTGTTGCTTTTACGCCAAACATAACGTTTTGCATTGTTGCCAAAAAGTTCAATTTTGGTTTCATCTGACCAGAGCACCTTCTTCCACATGTTTGACGTGTCTCCCAGGTGGCTTGTGGAAAACTTTAAATTACACTTTTTATGGATATCTTTAAGAAATGGCTTTCTTCTTGCCACTCTTCTATAAAGGCCAGATTTGTGCAATATACGACTGATTGTTGTCCTATGGACAGAGTCTCCCACCTCAGCTGTAGATCTCTGCAGTTCATCCAGAGTGATCATGGGCCTCTTGGCTGCATCTCTGATCAGTCTTCTCCTTGTATGAGCTGAAAGTTTAGAGGGACGGCCAGGTCTTGGTAGATTTGCAGTGGTCTGATACTCCTTCCATTTCAATATTATCGCTTGCACAGTGCTCCTTGGGATGTTTAAAGCTTGGGAATTCTTTTGTATCCAAATCCGGCTTTAAACTTCTTCACAACAGTATCTCGGACCTGCCTGGTGTGTTCCTTGTTCTTCATGATGCTCTCTGCGCTTTTAACGGACCTCTGAGACTATCACAGAGCAGGTGCATTTATACGGAGACTTGATTACACACAGGTGGATTGTATTTAGCATCATTAGTCATTTAGGTCAACATTGGATCATTCAGAGATCCTCACTGAACTTCTGGAGAGAGTCTGCTGCACTGAAAGTAAAGGGGCTGAATAATTTTGCACGCCCAATTTTTCAGTTTTTGATTTGTTAAAAAAGTTTGAAATATCCAATAAATGTCGTTCCACTTCATGATTGTGTCCCACTTGTTGTTGATTCTTCACAAAAAAATGCAGTTTTATATCTTTATGTTTGAAGTCTGAAATGTGGCAAAAGGTCGCAAAGTTCAAGGGGGCTGAATACTTTCGCAAGGCACTGTAAATAAAATGTAAACTCACAAAGCTGTTTAGACATAGCGAAAATACAGAATCTTGCTTAGCCATGATTGGTTGAGCTAATGAGGGGGCTGGGACATTCACAAGAAAGACAGCCCATTCTGTCACTCAAGGCTTCTCTGTCAAATGGCACATCCAGCTCTCAGCTGCCGCAAATATTTGAAAGATCCATTGGATTTACAACTTTTACTAAGAGTATTAGTATATTAGTAATTGATTGACCCGGTCTCTCCAGATCTCCTAACAGTACTTTTGCTCGGGTCAATTTTAGATCAATGCCATAGATTGCATTTTCAGACATTCCTGAACCTGAGACCAGAAACAGGCTACCTACCTGAGGGAAATACCTAAATAAATGGTCTATTGATTCTGTATCCTCACAACAAAATCTGCAGAGCTTCAATGATTTTATGCCCCAAATATTCAACATTTTGTTGGTGGCAAGAATTCTATATAATCATTTTAGCTGAAAAGCACGACGTCTTGAATCTTGTGTTGTTTTTTATATCAACTAAAAACCATGGAATTGGTACATCAAAAATCTCTTCCCAACTATTTTGCAATCTGTATGGCACAGTTGTCAACATCCTGGTCCTCAAATGAAACTGGTAAACTTTCCTATGTATGCTATTATTATTCCTCCGCCAGTTTTGATCCTTTATATTGGGCAGACAGACCAGTTCCCTACCTCCTCCCGTTGCCATCTGCCTCCTCCATTTTCTGGGATTGGTTGTACTCTTGGATTAGTAGTAGGCCTACTTACTGTTACACCATATACACCTCAGTCATTTCTTTTAGGATGCTCAGTGAAGCTAAATGTCAATGTTTTTAGTTCTAACGAGGCCAAAACTCAATAGCTCACGCCACCAAGCAGGAAACAGCCTATGCTTTGATTGAAACGAAATACAAGGCAAATAGTATGTAACATCATCGTTTCTAATTCGCTCACGAAACAATAATTCAAGGAGATCTTAATGCATTTGCCCATGAAACTGATTGAGATAGAAAATTATTGAAATGCAGTTTGGAGCTTGGACATTTTTCCGGTAAAACGGGAAAAATTAGACTTCCCTATTGACAGTGATGACGAATTATTTTGAAATAATCTCCTTTCACTGTCAACTGTGTTTATTTTCAGCAAACTTAGCATGTGTAAATATTTGTATGAACATAAGTTTAACAACTGAGACACAGACATGTGACTGACAGAAATTGAATAATGTGTCCCTGAACAAAGGTGTGTTGAAAATCATAAGTAACAGTCAGTATCTGGTGTGGCCACCAGCTGCATTAAGTACTGCAGTGCATCTCCTCCTCATGGACTGCACCAGATTAGCCAGTTCTTGCTGTGAAATGTTACCCCACTCTTCCACCAAGGCACCTGCAACTTCCCTGACATTTCTGGGGGGAATGGCCCTAGCCCTCACCCTCCGATCCAACAGGTCCCAGACATGCTTAATGGGATTGAGATCCGGGCTATTCGCTGGCCATGGTAGAACACTGACATTTCTGTCTTGCAGGAAATCACGCACAGAATGAGCAGAATGGCTGGTGGCATTGTCATGCTGGAGGGTCATGTCAGGATGAGCCTGCAGGAAGGGTACCACATGAGGGAGGAGGATGTCTTCCCTGTAACGCACAGCGTTGAGATTGCCAGTAATGACAACAAGCTCAGTCCGACGATGCTGTGACACACCGCCCTAGACCTTGACGAACCTCCACCTCCAAATCGATCCCGCTCCAGTGTACAGGCCTCGGTGTAACGCTCATTCCTTCGATGATAAACGCTAGTCTGACCATCACCCCAGGTGAGACAAAACCGCAACGACTCAGTGAAGAGCACTTTTTACCAGTCCTGTCTGGTCCAGCGACGGGGGGTTTGTGACCATAGGCGACGTTGTTACCGTTGAAGTCTGGTGAGGGCCTGCCTTACAGACCTACAAGCCCTTCAGTTCAGCCTCTCTCAGCCTATTGCGGACAGTCTGAGCACTGATGGAGGGAATGTGCGTTCCTGGTGTAACTCGGGTAGTTGTTGTTGCCATCCTGTACCTGTCCCGCAGGTGTGATGTTCGGATGTACCGATCTTGTGCAGGTGTTGTTACATGTGGTCTGCCACTGCGAGGACGATCAGCTGTCTGTCCTGTCTCCCTGTAGCGCTGTATTAGGCACCTCACAGTACGGACATTGCAATTTATTGCCCTGGCCACATCTGCAGTCCTCATGCCTCCTTGCAGCATGCCTAATGCACGTTCACGTAGATGAGCAGGAACCCTGGGCATCTATCTTTTTGTTGTTTTTCAGAGTCAGTAGAAAGGCCTCTTTAGTGTCCTAAGTTTTCATAACTGTGACCTTAATTGCCTAACGTCTGTAAGCTGTTAGTGCCTTAACAACCGTTCCACAGGTGCATGCATGTTCATTAATTGTTTATGGTTCATTAAACAAGCATGGGAAACAGTGTTTAAACCCTTAACAATGAAGATCTGTTTTAAAAGCTAGTGTTTTAAAATGTAGCAATTCATATAGACTAGGTATTCCCAAACTGGGGTACCTGCGCTATGTTGTTCGGGGGTACGCCAAATAAAAATGTTATTCACAATAAAAAACACATTTTTTTAAAAGTTCTAAATATATTTATGACTTTTTTTCCCTTCACATTTTCAAACAGTCCATTTGTATTTTCCAACGAGGCTATACATTTGGGTGAGTGTTTTTCTCCCCTGAGTAGCCTCGTTTCACTGCCAAAAAATAAAATTAAACAATCTAGTGTTCAGCAAACTAACAACACAATGTCAAATACAGGTAGCCTAGTCAAATAATTAGCATGCAATCACATTAACCATTACTCTCTCACGAGAATTCCATTAACAGTCCGTATGTAGCCAAACGAAGCTGCTGCTCATGTTGGTATCTGTACTGATGTCGCAAAAGCCATGACAGGGAGACATAGTGGAGTGGTAACGCGCGTGCAAGAAGTTGTTCCCGATGCCACGGAGAAGGGAATGGCTGACAGCTTGAAATACATTTTGGACACTACAGTGAAAATGGTTAACTTTGTTAAAGCAAGGCCCCTGAACTCTCGTCTATTTTCTGCACTATGCAATGATATGGGCAGCGACCATGTAACGCTTTTACAACATGCAGAACTGCGCTGGTTATCAAGGGGCAAAGTATTTACACGTTTGTTTGGAATTGAGTGGCGAGCTTAAAATTTTATTAAAAATGTTCATAAAGTTTTCTTTTACTGACCATAATGTTCTCTTGTCTGACCTCTTGCATGATGATGAGTTTCTCACACGATTGGCCTATCTGGAGGATATTTTTTCTCCCCTGAATGATCTGAATCTAAAATTACAGGGACTCTCCGCATCTATATTCAATGTGCGGGACAAAACTGAGGCTATGATTAAGATGTTGGAGCTCTTTTCTGTCTGCATTAACAAGGACAACACACATATCTTTCCATCATTGTATGATTGTTTTTGTGTGCAAATGAACTCAAGCTTACGAATGATGTCAAATGTGATATAGTGAAGCAACTGAGTGAGTTGGGTGCGTAAATACGCAGGTACTTTCCTGAAACGAATGACACAAACAACTGAGAGCCTCATCGAAAATGCAATTTAATCAGAAGCCACTGCCAGATTTCTGGATTGGGCTGCACTCAGACAATCCTGCCTTGGCAAATCGTGCTGTTAAGACACTGATGCCCTTTGCAACCACGTACCTACGTGAGGGTGGATTTTCACCCCTCACTAGCGTGAAAACTAAATACAGGCACAGACTGTGAGTGGAAAATGATTTAAGACTGAGACTCTCTCCAATACAACCCAACATTGCAGAGTCATGTGAATCCTTTCTCATTAACCTGTGGTGAGTTATTCACAATTTTCGATGAACAAATAAGGTTTTAAGATGGTTCAATAAAGGGCAAAATGATTGATTATTATTATTTGTGCCCTGGTCCTTTAAGAGCTCTTTGTCACTTCCCACGAGCCGGGTTGTGACAAAAACTCACACCTATTCTTATGTTTAATAAATGTATCATATAGTGTGCATGTGGCAGGCTTACAATAAAGGCAAAAAACAACATTTGAGAGGGCGCTGACACTGGTGCTAGAGGGGGTCCTCAGCTGGAGGTTAAATGTTTGAAGGAGTACAGGACTATAAGAAGTTTGGGAACCACTGATATAGACTACTCACCAACGGAGAGCAAGCCTCTTCCAGATTATTCCCCGATGATGACCCATCGTTTCTCCCCCTCTAATGCGAAGACTGTTTTGGTATGAAACGTGTCTTCCTATTTCACTGCTTCCACTTTTTCATTTTAATTTCAGGCTCGGTTTACGAGGAAATCGTGTGTACAGTGGACCTACTGATCACATAACCGCGCCTTATATGAGTAGGCAGTGGGATATAAACCTATTAGCCTATACTTTTCTTAAGTAATGTGTTTAACTTAAGAACGTGTTGTTTAAAAGAAATGGCGAATGGAAACGATGTGCATTCTATTTTCACCTGCGTAACCATTAACAAAAATAATGATTGTTAGTTAATGCTCTTGGGGAGAGTGAATGTGATCACAGACAGCCATAGACAAGATGTCCCGATGGACAGGACCTTACAGGAGGAAGGTACACATGTTCACCAGCAGATGACACTATGCCTCAGATAATAACTTTGCTAGAATTTTCTGAGAGCTGGAGCAATGAGGGAATCCTCTTTCTCTCTCTCTCTCTGTGTGTAAATCATTCTCTTTCCATGGGCCCTTACACAGAAAGACAGATTGATAGTCACTGGATCCAGGTTCGAGTCCTGGTCGGGGGTTCCCCCCAAATTTGCTACACTAGTTAACTGCTGCGCTGCACTCATTTTCCTGGCAGTAAACAGTCTGTAGTCTATTGAGTCACAGGTGTAGCCCTACCCGATGAGGCACAGGGGGAAATATGGTACCGGGGAGTGAGAGACAGCATGGGCTAAGGATGAGGTGGGGCAGTTGCTGCTCAGGACACTGACAGATACTGTATGCTGACAGACTGCATTCTCCTGGCGGTAAACATTCTGTATTCTATTGAGTCACAGGTGTAGGACTATCCGATGACGCACAGTGGAGGGAGGGACAGCATGGGTTAAGGCTGGGGTGGGGCTGTTAGCTGTCTCCAAATTGAAGCATCATTAAAGCTTCTAATATTTTTAATATCCTCAAAAGAGAGGAAATATGATGGAAAATATGATGGAAAAAAAGTTGAATAGCTCAACTGGGAAAGATCTTAATACACTGTACCTCAGTTGACAAACACAAAATCTATTTTGTATACATTTCCTCTACTTATCTACCCGTCTGTTGTCTTTATCCATCTCTCTGTCTGTCTCCATTATTACTCCCATAGTTTATAATATGTTAAAAACACCAACACTGCATCAGAGAAAATATAACATGTACACACACTCCTACAGAGAAGTGTGGGAAAGAAATTGATCCGAAATTATTTCTAAATCCAGAAAGATTGATACTGTGTACTCCTCCGGAAGCCAGACAAGAAGGACAGAGGGAGAGTAAACAAGCGGAGCCTGAAGAAAGTATATTGTGATATTGCGGCAGAGTTTCGTTTTTTTTGCTAGGTGTTTCAGAGATAAATTACTTTTCCACTCATTCCCGCCTGTCCTGTTGTAGTTTTTAATACTGTTTAATACTGTTTAATACTGTTTAATACTGTTTCTTTACTCCTCCTGACTCCATGGATTGAAGCTGTGGCTCTTTTAGTTTTTGGTCTACTCTTTTTATAGTTTTGTTTCTGTTGGGCGGGTGGGGGCTCCAATTCCCTGCATTACCACTCTCTTCAAATTCCGCATGCTATCATTCACACTTATGCTGCAGTACAGACGGATGTGTAGGGGGGAGATAAAAATGGGGGGAAAAGGGCTGAGATAGAAACCTAGATACAGAAAGGGGCAAGGTGTCATGAGTATATCTTCCTCTCTCTGTGTTTCTGTTTCTCTTTTTTTGTCTCTAATAGAGCATGGCGTTTCTCAGAGTAGCTTTCTGAAAAATGAATGAGTCAGGACTGTGAGGCTTGCTTCAGCTGCACTGTCATGATGGGGAGGGAGCATGTTGACTCCAGTGCTTCCCACAGTTGTGTCAAGTTGGCTGGATGTCCTTTTGGTGGTAGACCATTCTTGATACACACGGGAAACTGTTGTGTGAAAAACCCAGCAACATTCCAGTTCTTGACACACTCAAACTGATGCACCTGGCACATACTACCATACCCTGTTCAAAGGCATTTAAATATTTAGTTTAGCCCAATTACCCTCTGAATTGCACACATACACACTCCATGTCTCAATTGTCACAAGGCTTAAAATCCTTCTTTAACCATTCTCCTACCCTTCATCTACACTGATTGAAGTGAATTTAACAAGTGACATCAATAAGGGATCATAGCTTTCACCTGGATTCATCTGGTCAGTCCATGTCATGGAAAGAGCAGGTGTCCTTAATGTTTTGTATGCTCAGTGTATATGTAAACAGACCATAAATGTCAACATTTTTGTTTTCTTGGAAAGCTGAGAGAGAGAGAGAGAGAGAATATGGTAGACGATATGTGTCAGAAAGTGATCGATTACTTATGTCTGTGTCTTATGTTTATGCCCTTGACAGGATGTCCTCATGCTATTTAGGGTGTGCTTATGTAACATGATAGTGCATCTGTTTCTTCAAAGTAAAGGAAATGTTTGCAATAAAAAGTAATGGCCTGATGATTGATGTGTAGTGACCTTGTTGAACTGAAAGAAAATGTGTTTGAAAAAATGTGAAACATTTTCAGCTGGAGACTCATATTTCCCTCACTAACTTTAAACATCAGCTATCTGAGCAGTTAACCGATCACTGCAGCTGTACATAGTCCATCTGTAAATAGCCCACCCAATCTACCTACCTCTGCTCTTTTGCACACCAGTATCTTTACTTGCACATCATCATCTGCTCATTTATCACTCCAGTGTTAATCTGCTTAATTGTAATTACTTCGCTGCCATGGCCTATTTATTGCCTACCTCCTCACGCCATTTGTACACACTGTATTTAGACTTTATTTTTTCAATTGTGTTATTGTACTGTAGGCTTGTTTATTCCATGTGTTACTCTGTGTTGTTGTTTGTGTCACACTGCTTTGCTTTATCTTGGCCAGGTCGCAGTTGTAAATGAGAACTTGTTCTCAACTAGCCGACTTGGTTAAATAAAGGTGAAATAAAACATTAAATAAAAAAATAAAAAACAGTTGGGAATGTTTGTAGTGAATGGGGGAGCCCTGAGTTTGAACTGTTTGAAAAATGTGAAACAGTTGGGAATTTTTCTAGTGAACTTATGGAGCTGCTCGGTAGTGAGCTTGTGACCCCTTGTAGAATGAAAAAGTCATTTCCGGGGTCGGTCTGCCTGAGTATAATTAATTGTTAGACTTGTCCTATAACAAGTCTAACACAGATCAACCACAGAAAACTACAGAAAACATGTCTCCTAGAACAAGTCTAGGTATATTGTGTCCTTCGTGTCTGGGTGACAATGACAAAACCATCGATGCCATTCTTTGTGATGCACCTGATTGTTTTAATGGTGTGCTTGATATGATGAAACAAGTGCAGCAGTTTTTACACCATTGTGAACTTCTGTCCTCAAGACATAATTTGGGATTAACTGCAAGAAGGTTGTTCTATCATGGAAAAGAAAACATACAAAAACCTGGAAAGCCCTGGAGATCCAGTGTGGAAGAGACAATGTCTGAGGCCCTCACAGCTTTAAGACGGGGATTTGGAGACTGATGTGGGTGTTGGCCCTTCCCAAGGCCTTGTTTTTCTCTATGAAAGGAATTTAAACATGTATTGTGTAGTAATGTGTAGTATTGTTTAATAATAACTGCAATATGTATGCTTTTTGGTACTAAAGATTTTAAAATAAATGGTATTTACCTTCATTGAATGAAATATCTCTTACTCTGGCCCTCTGTCTCTCCTCAAAGGGTGACTGACTGACTGACTGACTGACTGACTGACTGACTGACTGACTGACTGACTGACTGACTGACTGACTGACTGACTGACTGACTGACTGACTGACTGACTGACTGACTGACTGACTCACTGTTATGCAGGTGAATGAGGACCCAAAAGCGACTTGGCGAAAACAGAGTCTTTATTCCAGTAAAGGAAATAGGCAATACTCCTGGACAATCGGAGCAGAAAACAAAACATAAAAAACTTAATTCCACTCGTAGTGACGAGGACAGACTGGAGACTCGACCATTAACTGTAGGTTGCCTCGGGAAGGCACCGACCGTAGCAGACTCAGACACCTGCTCACACGCAGCATCTGAGGGAAACAAGACACGACAGGGCGAGACAAAGACACAGCACGGCGAACAATATACAAGGATCCGACAGGACAGAAACTGAAAACAAGGGGAGAAATAGTGACTCTAATCAGAGGACAAGATAGGGAACAGGTGTGAAAAGACTAAATGATTGAGTAGGAGAATGAGGAACAGCTGGGAGCAGGAACGGAACGATAGAGAGAGGAGAGAGAGGGAGGGAGAGAGAAAAAGGGAACGAACCTAATAAGACCAGCAGGGGGAAACGAACAGAAGGGAAAGCATAATGACAAGACAATATAAGACAAAACATGACAGTACCCCCCCACTCACCGAGCGCCTCCTGGCGCACTCGAGGAGGAACACTGGCGGCAACGGAGGAAATCATAGATCACAAACGGTCCAGCACGTCCCGAGAAAGAACCCAACTCCTCTCCTCAGGACCGTAACGGAAAACGATGAAAAGGGAAACTAGGGTACTACTCTAAAAAAAAAATGAGACACGGGTAGAGAACTGAAAGCTTTAGAGCAAACAGGACCAAACAGGCCAGGAGAGTAACAACTAGGGACAGACTGAGACACAGCAAGGGCAGGAACAAGACCAGGAGAGATGCAGTGGCAGGGAACAGACTGAGACCCAGCAAGACCAGGAGCAGAAGCAGAAAAAAAGTTACCAGACTTATTCTGCGCGCAGTCCGAACAAGCAGCCACGAAACGGCGCGTGTCACGCTCCTGAGTAGGCCACCAAAACCGCTGGCGAATAAAAGCAAACGTACCTCGAAAACCGGGGTGGCCAGCTAACTTGGCAGAGTGCGCCCACTGAAGAACAGCCAGACGAGTAGAGACAGGAACGAAAAGAAGGTTACTAGGACAAGCGCGCGGCGACGGAGTGTGAGTGAGTGCTTGCTTAACCTGTCTCTCAATTCCCCAGACAGTCAACCCGACAACACGCCCAACAGGAAGGATCCCCTCGGGATCGGTAGAAGCCACAGAAGAACTAAAGAGACGGGATAAAGCATGAGGCTTGGTGTTCTTAGTTCCCGGGCAATAAGAAATAACGAACTCGAAACGAGCGAAAAACAACGCCCAACGAGCATGACGCGCATTCAGTCGTTTGGCAGAACGGATGTACTCAAGGTTCCTTTGGTCAGTCCAAACGACAAAAGGAACGGTCACCCCCTCCAACCACTGTCGCCATTTGCCTAGGGCTAAACGGATGGCGAGCAGTTCGCGGTTAGCCACATCATAGTTACGTTCCGACGGTGACAGGCGATGAGAAAAATACGCGCAAGTGTGGACCCCATCGTCAGTATCGGAGCGCTGGGACAGAATGGCTCCCACGCCCACCCCCGACGCGTCAACCTCGACAATAAACTGTTTAGTGACGTCAGGTGCAACAAGGATAGGAGCGGATGCAAAACGCTTCTTGAGGAGATCAGAACAACAATCATACGACCGGTGAGGAGGAAGGGAGTTGGTTCTGGACCGACTGAAGACCGTGCGCAGACCATGATATTCCTCCGGCACTCCTGTCAAATCACCAGGTTCCTCCTGTGAAGAGGGAGCAGAAGAAACAGGAGGAATAACAGACATTAAACACTTCACATGACAAGAAACGTTCCAGGAAAGGATAGAATTACTAGACCAATCAAAAGAAGGATTATGACACACTAGCCAGGGATGACCCAAAACAACAGGTGTAAAAGGTGAACAAAAAATCAAAAAAGAAATGGTCTCACTATGGTTACCAGATACAGTGAGGGTTAAACGTAGTGTTTCACATAATATACTGGGGAGAGGACTACCATCCAAGGCGAACATGACCGTGGGCTCCCCTAACTGTCTGAGAGGAATGTCATGTTCCCGAGCCCAGGCTTCGTCCATAAAACAGCCCTCAGCCCCAGAGTCTATTAATGCACTGCAGGAAGCTGCCGATCCGGTCCAGCGTAGATGGACCGGTAAGGTAGTACAGGTACTTGACGGAGAGGACCGTCTAGTAGCGCTTATCAGTCGCCCTCCGCTTACTGATGAGCTCTGGCCTTTAACTGGACATGAAATGACAAAATGACCAGCGGAACCGCAATAGAGACAGAGGCGGTTGGTGATTCTCCGTTCCCTCTCCTTAGTCGAAATGCGAATACCCCCCAGCTGCATGGGCTCAACACCTGAGTCAGTGGGGAAAGATGGTAGTGTCGGAGAGAGGGGGGACACAGTTAACGCGAGCTCTCTTCTATGAGCTCGATGACGAAGATCTACCCGTCGTTCAATGCGAATAGCGAGTTCAATCAGAGAATCCACGCTGGATGGAACCTCCCGAGAGAGAATCTCATCCTTAACCTTAGCGTGGAGTCCCTCCAGAAAACGAGCGAGCAACGCCTGCTCGTTCCAGTTACTGGAGGCAGCAAGAGTGCGAAATTCTATAGAGTAATCCGTTATGGATCGATTACCTTGACATAGGGAAGACAGGGACCAGGAAGCTTCTTTCCCAAAAACAGAACGATCAAAAACCCTTATCATCTCCTCTTTAAAGTTCAGATAATCGTTAGTACACTCAGCGCTTGCCTCCCAGATAGCTGTGCCCCACTGCCGAGCCCGACCAGTAAGGAGTGATATGACGTAGGCAATCCGAGCTCTCTCTATTGAGTATGTGTTGGGTTGGAGAGAGAACACTATATCACACTGGGTGAGAAAGGAGCGACACTCAGTGGGCTGCCCAGAATAACATGGTGGGTTATTAACCCTAGGTTCCGGAGACTCGGAAGACCCGGAAGTAGCTGGTGGCACGAGACGAAGACTCTGATACTGTCCTGAGAGGTCGGAGACCTGAGCGGCCAGGGTCTCAACGGCATGCCGAGCAGCAGACAATTCCTGCTCGTGTCTGCCGAGCATCGCTCCCTGGAACTCGAGAGTAGAGTAGAGAGAATCCATAGTCGCTGGGTCCATTCTTGGTCGGATCCTTCTGTTATGCAGGTGAATGAGGACCCAAAAGCGACTTGGCGAAAACAGAGTCTTTATTCCAGTAAAGGAAATAGGCAATACTCCTGGACAATCGGAGCAGAAAACAAAACATAAAAAACTTAATTCCACTCGTAGTGACGAGGACAGACTGGAGACTCGACCATTAACTGTAGGTTGCCTCGGGAAGGCACCGACCGTAGCAGACTCAGACACCTGCTCACACGCAGCATCTGAGGGAAACAAGACACGACAGGGCGAGACAAAGACACAGCACGGCGAACAATATACAAGGATCCGACAGGACAGAAACGGAAAACAAGGGGAGAAATAGGGACTCTAATCAGAGGACAAGATAGGGAACAGGTGTGAAAAGACTAAATGATTGAGTAGGAGAATGAGGAACAGCTGGGAGCAGGAACGAAACGATAGAGAGAGGAGAGAGAGGGAGGGAGAGAGAAAAAGGGAACGAACCTAATAAGACCAGCAGGGGGAAACGAACAGAAGGGAAAGCATAATGACAAGACAATATAAGACAAAACATGACACTCACTCACTCACTCACTCACTCACTCACTCACTCACTCACTCACTCACTCACTCACTCACTCACTCACTCACTCACTCACTCACTCACTCACTCAGGGTGTCAGGTTACACGCTAGGAGAGAGGCACAGCCCCAAGGATTTTTCTCTATGAGCAAAATACATTTAGAATCTTTCCTACAACAAAATAATAATTGCAATATGTATGCATTTCGGTATTAACACTTTTGAAGAAAATAAGGAGCATTAAAAATAATTTACCTTTAATGAATGACATCTCTATTCCTCTGGCCCTCTGTCCAGCTTTGGACATATGCTTGGGGTAATTGTCCATTTGGAAGACCCATTTGCAACCAAGCTTTAACTTACCCGCTGATGTCTTGAGATATTGCTTCAATATATCCACATAATTTTCCGACCTCATGATGCCATCTATTATGTGAAGTGCACCAGGCCCTCCTGCAGCAAAGCACCCCCACAACATGATGCTGCCACCTGCGTGCTTCACGGTTGGGATTGTGTTCTTCGGCTTGCAAGCCTCCCCCTTTTTCCTCCAAACATAACGATGGTCATTATGGGCAAACAGTTGTATTTTTGTTTCATCAGACCAGAGGACATTTCTCCAAAAAGTACGATCTTTGTCCCCATGTGCAGTTGTAAACCATAGTTTGGCTTTTTTATGGCAGTTTTGGAGCAGTGGCTTCTTCCTTGCTGAGCGGCCTTTCAGGTTATGTCGATATCGGACTTGTTTTTGTCACGCCCTGGTCGAAGTATTTTGTGTTTTTCTTCATGTATTTGGTCAGGCCAGGGTGTGACATGGGTTTTTGTATGTGGTGTGTAGCTTAGTGGGATTGTAGTTTAGTGGGATTGTAGCTTAGTAGGGTGTTCTAGGAGAGTCTATGGCTGTCTGAAGTGGTTCTCAATCAGAGGCAGGTGTTTATCGTTGTCTCTGATTGGGAACCATATTTAGGCAGCCATATTCTTTGGTTGTATTGTGGGTGATTGTCCTGAGTGTCTTGATGTCCTTGTGCTGTGTTGGTTGACACAAGTCTAGGCTGTTTTCGGTTTTCGTTTTGTTTATTGTTTTGTAGTGTTTGTGTTTATTCGTGTTTATGTTGTGTGATTAAACATGGATTGCAATATACACGCTGCAGTTTGGTCCGACTCTCCTTCACCACATGAAAACCATGACAGTTTTACTGTGGATATAGATACTTTTGTACCTTTATAATTGCGTACTATTGTTTTTACAGATGAACGTGGTACCTTCAGGTATTTTGAAATTGCTCCCTAGGATGAACCAGATTATTGGAGGTCTACAATTTTTTTCTGATGTCTTAGCTGATTTCTTTTGATTTTCCCATGATGTCAAGCAGAGGCACTGAGTTTGAAGGTAGCCTTTGAAATACATTCACAGGTACACCTCCAATTGACGCAAATGATGTCAATTAGCCTATCAGAAGCTTCTTTGCCTTTGAGGATAATACAGTGGTACCGTCGCGGCCAGCGAACAAGGACTGCGCCCTCCACCCATTTCTCTGTGGCCGACGCGATTCAAATATTTAAACTTGTTAACCCTTGCAACGCTTCTGGCCCAGACAGCATCCCTAGCCACATCCTCAGAGCATGCGCAGACCAGCTGGCTGGTGTGTTTACGGACATGTTCAATCCCAGTCTGCTGTCCCCACATGCTTCAAGATGGCGACCATTGTTCCTGTACCCAAGAAGGCAAAGAGAACTGAAATAAATGACTACTGCCCCGTAGCACTCACTTCTGTCGTCATTAAATGCTTTGAGAGTGTCACACCCTGACCTTAGTATTCTTTGTTTTCTTTGTTATTTTGGTTAGGTCAGGGTGTGACATGTGATGTATATGTTTTTACTTGTCTATGGGGTTTGTATGTTTATTGGGGTTTCCTATCTAGGTGTTTTTGTATGTCAATGGTTGCCTAGATTGGTTCTCAATTAGAGGCAGCTGTCTATCGTTGTCTCTGATTGGGAACCATATTTAGGCAGCCATATTCTGTGGGTATTTTGTGGGTGATTGTTCCTGTTTCCAGTGTTCCAGTGTTAGTGTTCACGTCACGGTACGGGACTGTTTCGTCTTCGTTCATTTTTGTCGGTTTGCTGTTTTTGTTCATTGTTTAAGTTTCCTATTAAATATGGATAATCATCACGCTGCATTTTGGTCCTCCTTTCTTTCACCCGAAGACAATCATGACAGAGAGACTAGTCAAGGATCATATCACCTCCACCTTACCGGCCACCCTGACCCACTTCAGTTTGCATACCGCCCCAACAGGTCCACAGACGATGCATTCGCCATCACACCTTACACTGCCCTATCCCATCTGGACAAGTGGAATACCTATGTAAGAATGCTGTTCATTGACTATAGCTGATCATTCAACACCATAGTACTCGCCAAGCTCATCATCAAGCTGGACACCCTGGGTCTCAACCCCGTCCCGTGCAATTGGGTCCTGGACTTTCTGACGGGCCGCCACCAGGTGGTGAAGGTAGGAAACAACATCTCCACTTGGCTGACCCTCAACACTGGGACCCCACAAGGGCAAACTACCTGCCCTCCATGACACCTACAGCACCCAATGTCACAGGAAGGCCAAAAAGATTATTAAGGACAATATCCACCCGAGCAACTGCCTGTTCACACCACTACCATCCAGAAGGCAAGGTCAGAACAGGTGCATCAAAGCGGGGACCGAGAGACTGAAAAACAGCTTCTATCTCAAGACCATCAGAGAGGCTGCTGCCTACATTGAGACCCAATCACTGGCTACTTTAATAAATGAATCACTAGTCACTTTAATAATGCCACTTTAATAATGTTTACATATCTTACATTACTCAATACATATGTATATATACCATCTATTGTACCTTGCCTATGCCGCTCAGACATCACTCATCCATATATTTTTATGTATATATTCTCATTCACCCCTTTAGATGTGGGTGTATTAGGTAGTGTTGTGGAAAATTGCATGATTATGTTAGTGCTTGTAAGATAGAATGGTTGTTTTATGACAGAATAGAATCTGTCGACTATTGTGTGTGTGTGTTCCACTGAGGATGGGCCTCTGAGAGAGCACTGAGAGGGGAGATTTACGATGTCTTTGGCCAATAAAGCCTAAAGAGCATTCCAGATAGTGCGGTAATGTTTTTGTACTATGAAGTACCAGGAACGAGATTAGAACCTTGTCTTAGAGACCAAACTGAACGATAATTTATTGCTAATGCTATCTTGCTATGGGATACTCCTTACTCAATTAAAAGGCCCTTTGTGAAGTTTTCCTAAGATCTGTGGTTTGTCATGTAAGTTGAGAGGGGTGTATCTTTGCTATAAAAGATCTCAGTTGCCGTTATGTTGACACTCTCAACTTTTCATTAGAGATAGCATTTGACTCTCAACAATTCACTATTGCAAAAGCTTAATATAATTAAAGATGAAGTTTAAGTATAACTCTGACTGGTGTGTGGTTTGTAACTCTCCTCATTTAGTACAGGAAATTGCTATGACAGTAGTTGTTAGATTACTTGTTACGTATTACTGCATTGTCAGAACTAGAAGCACAAGCATTTCGCTACACTCACATTAACATCTGCTAACCATGTGTATGTGACCAATAAACTTTGATTTTGTCATGCAGGTGAAAGAGGACCCAAAAGCGACTTAACAGAAACAGAGTTTATTCAAGTCCAAACAGGGAATAACAGACATCCTCTAGTCTGTAGAGGGGAATAACAGGAGAAGCGGCCACAGACTGCAGGTCGCTTACTTGTGGCGCAGGCCGTAGTTGACAGAGACACCTGCTCACACGCAGCATCTGATGAAGGCAAAAACACGACAGGACAGGGCGAAACACAATCACAGCACGGTGAATACTAAACAAGGAACCGACAGGACAGGAACGGAACACAAAGGAATAAGTAGGGACTCCAATCAGGGGAAAGGATCGGGAACAGGTGTGGGAAGACTAAATGATGATTAGGGGAATAGGAACAGCTGGGAGCAGGAACGGAACGACAGAGAGAAGAGAGAGCGAGAGAGTGAGAGAGGGAGGGGAGAGAGAGGGACAGAAAGAGGGAAAGAACCTAACAAGACCAGCAGAGGGAAACGAACAGAATGGGGAGCACAGGGACAAGACATGATAATAAATGACAAACATGACAGTACCCCCACTCACCGAGCGCCTCCTGGCGCACTCGAGGAGGAATCCTGGCGGCAACGGAGGAAATCATCGATGAGTGAACGGTCCAGCACGTCCCGAGGTTATGAACCCAACTTCTCCTCAGGACCGTAACCCTCCCAATCCACTAAGTATTGGAGACCCCGTCCCCATGAGTTCTCATGTCCATGATCTTATGTACCTTGTAAATAGGTGCGCTCTCGACAAGGACGGGAGGGGGGAGGGAAACGAACGGGGTGCGAAGAAAGGGCTTAACACAGGAGACATGGAAGACAGGATGGACGCGACGAAGATGTCGCGGAAGAAGCAGTCGCACAGCGACAGGATTGACGACCTGGGAGACACGGAACGGACCAATGAACCGCGGAGTCAACTTACGAGAAGCTGTCGTAAGAGGAAGGTTGCGAGTGGAAAGCCACACTCTCTGGCCGCAACAATACCTTGGACTCTTAATCCTGCGTTTATTGGCGGCTCTCACAGTCTTCCCCGCAGACAAAGGCAGACCGGTAATGAAGTCTAAGGCGATGTGAGACCATGGTCGAGAAGGAATGGGGAGCGGTCTGAGACGACCGGCAGGAGGAGAGTTACCCGACTTAGTCTGCGCACAGTCCGAACAAGCAGCCACGAAACGGCGCGTGTCACGCTCCTGAGTCGGCCACCAAAAGCGCTGGCGAATAGACGCAAGAGTGCCTCGAACACCGGGATGACCAGCTAACTTGGCAGAGTGAGCCCACTGAAGAACAGCCAGACGAGTGGAAACAGGAACGAAAAGGAGGTTACTAGGACAAGCGCGCGGACGCAGTGTGCGTGAGTGCTTGCTTAACCTGTCTTTCAATTCCCCAGACTGTTAACCCGACAACACGCCCATAAGGAAGAATCCCCTCGGGATCAGTAGAAGCCACAGAAGAACTAAACAGACGGGATAAGGCATCAGGCTTGGTGTTCTTGCTACCCGGACGGTAAGAAATCACAAACTCGAAACGAGCGAAAAACAACGCCCAACGAGCTTGACGGGCATTAAGTCGTTTGGCAGAACGGATGTACTCAAGGTTCTTATGGTCTGTCCAAACGACAAAAGGAACGGTCGCCCCCTCTCAACCACTGTCGCCATTCGCCTAGGGCTAAGCGGATGGCGAGCAGTTCACGGTTACCCACATCATAGTTGCGCTCAGATGGCGACAGGCGATGAGAAAAATAAGCTTGGATGAACCTTATCGTCAGACTGGAAGCGCTGGGATAGAATGGCTCCCACGCCTACCTCTGAAGCGTCAACCTCGACAATGAATTGTCTAGTGACGTCAGGAGTAACGAGGATAGGAGCGGACGTAAAACGTTCTTTTAGAAGATCAAAAGCTCCTGGGCGGAACCGGACCACTTAAAACACGTCTTGACAGAAGTAAGAGCTGTGAGAGGGGCAGCAACTTGACCGAAATTACTGAATGAAAATACGCCGATAGAAATTAGCGAAACCTAAAAAGCGCTGCAACTCGACACGTGACCTTGGAACGGGCCAATCACTGACAGCTTGGACCTATAGCGGAATCCATCTGAATGCCTTCAGCGGAAATAACGGAACCGAGAAAAGTAACGGAGGAGACATGAAAAGAGCACTTCTCAGCCTTTACGTAGAGACAATTCTCTAAAAGGCGCTGTAGAACACGTCGAACGTGCTGAACATGAATCTCGAGTGACGGAGAAAAAATCAGGATATCGTCAAGATAGACAAAAACAAAGATGTTCAGCATGTCTCTCAGAACATCATTAACTAATGCCTGAAAAACAGCTGGCGCATTGGCGAGACCGAACGGCAGAACCCGGTACTCAAAATGCCCTAACGGAGTGTTAAACGCATTTTCCACTCGTCCCCCTCTCTTCCCCAGATGCGCACGAGATGGTAAGCGTTACGAAGGTCCAACTTAGTAAAGCACCTGGCTCCCTGCAGAATCTCGAAGGCTGATGACATTTATCTTCAAGCGGATAACGATTCTTAACCGTTATGTCATTCAGCCCTCGATAATCCACGCAGGGGCGCAGAGTACCGTCCTTCTTCTTAACAAAAAGAACCCCGCCCCGGCCGGAGAAGAAGAAGGCACTATGGTACCGGCGTCAAGAGACACAGACAAATAATCCTCGAGAGCCTTACGTTGGGAGCCGACAGAGAGTATAGTCTACCTCGAGGAGGAGTGGTCCCCGGAAGGAGATCAATACTACAATCATACGACCGGTGAGGAGGAAGGGAGTTGGCTCGGGACCGACTGAAGACCGTGCGCAGATCATGATATTCCTCCGGCACTCCTGTCAAATCGCCAGGTTCCTCCTGAGAAGTAGGGACAGAAGAAACGGGAGGGATGGCAGACATTAAACACTTCACATGACAAGAAACGTTCCAGGATAGGATAGAATTACTAGACCAATTAATAGAAGGATTATGACATACTAGCCAGGGATGACCCAAAACAACAGGAGTAAACGGTGAACGGAAAATCAAAAAAGAAATAGTCTCACTGTGGTTACCAGATACTGTGAGAGTTAAAGGTAGTGTCTCAAACTTGATACTGGGAAGATGACTACCATCTAAGGCAAACATGGGCGTAGGCTTGTCTAACGGTCTGAAAGGAATGTTATGTTTCCGAACCCATGCTTCGTCCATGAAACAACCCTCAGCCCCAGAGTCAATCAAGGCACTGCATGTAGCACCCGAACCGGTCCAGCGTAGATGGACCGACATAGTAGTACAAGATCTAGATGAAGAGACCAGAGTAGTAGCGCTCACCTGTAGCCCTCCGCTTACAGATGAGCTCTGGCCTTTTACTGGACATGAATTAACAAAATGTCCAGCAACTCCGCAATAGAGGCACAGGCGGTTGGTGATCCTCCGTTCCCTCTCCTTAGTCGAGATGCGAATCCCTCCCAGCTGCATGGGCTCAGTCTCAAAGCCAGAGGAGGGAGATGGTTGCGATGCGGAGCAGGGAAACACCGTTGATGCGAGCTCTCTTCCACGAGCCCGGTGACGAAGATCTACCCGTCGTTCTATGCGGATGGCGAGAGCAATCAAAGAGTCCACATCTGAAGGAACCTCCCGGGAGAGAATCTCATCCTTAACCACTGCGTGGAGTCCCCAGAAAACGACCAGCAGCGCCGGCTCGTTCCACTCACTAGAGGCAGCAAGAGTGCGAAACTCAATGAATAATCCGTTATGGACCGTTCACCTTGGCATAAGGAAGCCAGGGCCCTAGAAGCCTCCCTACCAAAAACTGAACGGTCAAAAACCGGAATCATCTCCTCTTTAAAGTTCTGGAACTTGTTAGAGCAATCAGCCCTTGCCTCCCAGATAGCTGTGCCCCATTCTCGAGCCCGGCCAGTAAGGAGTGAAATGGAGACATGGACGTAAGCAACCCGAGCTCTCTCTCTAGAGTATGTGTTGGGTTGGAGAGAGAACACAATCTCACACTGCGTGAGAAAGGAGCGGCACTCAGTGGGCTGCCCGGAGTAGCAAGGTGGGATATTAACCCTAGGTTCTGGAGGCTCGGCAGGCCAGGAAGTAACAGGTGGCACGAGACGTAGACTCTGGAACTGTCCAGATCCGGAAACCTGAGCGGCCAGGTTCTCCACGGCATGGCGAGCAGCAGACAATTCCTGCTCGTGTCTGCCGAGCATGGCTCCTTGGATCTTGGTCGGCAGTGTAACGAGCGTCTGAAGTCGCTGGGTCCATTCCTTGGTCGGTTCCTTCTGTCATGCAGGTGAAAGAGGACCCAAAAGCGACTTAACAGAAACAGAGTTTATTCAAGTCCAAACAGGGAATAACAGACATCCTCTAGTCTGTAGAGGGAATAACAGGAGAAGCGGCCACAGACTGCAGGTCGCTTCGGGTAGGCGCAGGCCGTAGTTGACAGAGACACCTGCTCACACGCAGCATCTGATGAAGGCAAAAAACACGACAGGACAGGGCGAAACACAATCACAGCACGGTGAATACTAAACAAGGAACCGACAGGACAGGAACGGAACACAAAGGAATAAGTAGGGACTCCAATCAGGGGAAAGGATCGGGAACAGGTGTGGGAAGACTAAATGATGATTAGGGGAATAGGAACAGCTGGGAGCAGGAACGGAACGACAGAGAGAAGAGAGAGCGAGAGAGTGAGAGAGGGAGGGGGAGAGAGAGGGACAGAAAGAGGGAAAGAACCTAACAAGACCAGCAGAGGGAAACGAACAGAATGGGGAGCACAGGGACAAGACATGATAATAAATGACAAACATGACAGATTTGGTCTACAATAACCATTAGAGGTAGGAGTTGGAGTTATCATACACAGACTCAGGCATTGCTCGCTCTGGATATTCCTTTGGTCTGTACAGAGTTAGGTAAAGCAGCTCTTTGCACCTTACTTGTGGAAAAAATCTCCAAGCCTCTATAAACGTTGATGTTTTGGTTACCTCTAGGTTAATTCAGACTGCTGAAAGAGGCCTGTTAAAAAACTTTCTTGCAAAACCTCTAAAGGAGTTCATGAAACCATTCAACCATGGATGTTTGTAAACATATTTAACACGTATTGCTTGCTACAGAAGACTACTGTTGTACATTGAATAGCCCTTCATCACTGTTACACCTCCTTGATGTGATAGTTCTCTATGTCTGTACATGTTTATAATCCACAAAGTGTGAATAGTGATTTCCTTAAAGTTATTACCCCCGTAAACCTGAATCTGAAAATACCTTTATGATCTTTCTTACCTCTTTAACTTTTGGGTTCTAATTCCCCTCTTTCAAAATCTCCACTGTGAACAAATCTTTAACATTCATGAACCTTCACTATATTTATCTCTAAAATACCAACAATAACTATTGTCTATTGTTATTCTCAATGACCTTACTGCCAAAATTAAAGTTTTATACCCAGCTAAATACAATGTTGGAGCCAGTTGTTATGTCTTTGGTTATGCAAATATTTGTTTATTAGATTATATTTCTCATTAAGAGTAATGTTGTTTTAATTCTATGTCGGTCATCCCTTGCTTTGTTCATGTGTTCTCTTATGGGTCAATGATTTTAATTGCAATATAGCAATTATGTTCTCTCCTCAATTACATAGAAATGCATGTGGTCCCACCCCTCCCATATGTGCCCAGGTACATATTTGGTAGCTCATATAGAGTATGGCTTACTAGTCATGGCAAATGTAAAAAATATATATACAAAAATAATAATAATCATAATGTTAATAATAATAATTAACCAGCGAAGCTTTACTTTGAGCACATCTTTTCACAAAGATGGGGGGTGGCGGCAGGGTAGTGGTTACAGTGTTGGACTAGTAATCGGAAGGTTGCGAGTTCAAACCCCTGAGCTGACAAGGTACAAATCTGTAGTTCTGCCCCTGAACAGGCAGTTAACCCACTGTTCCTAGGCCGTCATTGAAAATAAGAATTTGACTGACTTGTCGAGTTAAATAAATGTTATATTTGGGTCTATGATTTTTAAGTAATTAATTTGCATTTTATTGCATGATATAAGTATTTGGTACATCAGAAAAGCAGAACTTAATATTTGGTACAGAAACCTTTGTTTGCAATTACAGAGATCATACGTTTCCTGTAGTTCTTGACCAGGTTGCACACACTGCAGCAGGGATTTTGGCCCACTCCTCCATACAGACCTTCTCCAGATCCTTCAGGTTTCGGGACGGTGGTCAGGCAATACAGACTTTCAGCTCCCTCCATAGATTTTCTATTGGGTTCAGGTCTGGAGACTGGCTAGGCCACTCATGACCTTCATGACTCATGACCTTCTCCCATTCCTCCTCTGGATCATCCAGATGGTCATTGGCAAACTTCAGATGGGCCTGGACATGCGCTGGCTTGAGCAGGGGGACCTTGCGTGCGCTGCAGGATTTTAATCCATGACGGCGTAATGTGTTACTAATGGTTTTCTTTGAGACTGTGGTTCCATTTTTCCCCCCCATTCCATTGTCTAATAATTGCGCCAACAGTTGTTGCCTTCTCACCAAGCTGCTTGCCTATTGTCCTGTAGCCCACCCCAGCCTTGTGGAGGTCTACAATTTTATCCCCGATGTCCTTACACAGCTCTCTGGTCTTGGCCATTGTGGAGAGGTTGGAGTCTGTTTGATTGAGTGTGTGGACAGGTGTCTTTTATACAGGTAACGAGTTCAAACAGGTGCAGTTAATACAGGTAATGAGTGGAGAAGAGGAGTGCTTCTTAAAGAAAAACTAACAGGTCTGTGAGAGCCGGAATTCTTACTGGTTGGTAGGTGAGCAAATACTTATGTCATGCAATAAAATGCAAATGAATTACTTTTCAAATCATACAATGTGATATTCTGGATTTTTGTTTTAGATTCCGTCTCTCACAGTTTAAGTATACCTATGATTCAATTTTTTTTACAGACCTCTACATGCTTTGTAAGTAGAAAAACCTTAAAAATACTTGTTCTCCCCACTGTACATACACACTAACATTAGGAGCGCTATCCTATCTACTTCTCTACAATTCTCACCACAGTTGATCACTACCCAGCTGACAGTTCCATTCCCCCCAAGACCCCCTATCCTATCTTATCTCCCCAGAGTTATAGCCGGGTCGGTTCAAACATAGGTTAAGGATTCTCTTTGTTTTCTTTCAGCACACACATACATTCCTCTCTTCCCCAGTTCAACCTAGTTGGACATATGTTTATTAGTTTGAATTACTCCTTGTCTATGCTACATAACCTCTAAACCCTAATGGTTAAGTTTCCAGGTAGAATTATTTAATCATTTATCTTCATCCTTTATAAATTATTTTAACAGTTTCTTCCTAGGTTCCTGCCTTTCTAGTGAGTATTTCCTAGCCACCGTACTTCTACATCTGCATTGATTTCTGTTTGGGGTTTTAGGCTGGGTTTCTGTATAGCACTTGTGACATCGTCTGATGTAAAAAGGGCTTTGTAAATACATTTGATTGATTGATTGACAGACAGGATTAGATAAACGTCATTTCAAACACACATACGCACACACCCACAGGGCTGTCAACGTTTTCAAAGACACTCACACACGTACACACACGCTCACACACATGCACACACACGCACACACACACACACACACACACACACACACACACACACACACACACACACACACACACACACACACACACACACACACACACACACACACACACACACACACACACACACACACACACACACACACACACACACACACACACACACACACACACACACACACACACATACCACACACACCACAATTTCTCTTGTGTAGAGGGAGAGATGCAGAAGAACAGAACGGCAGGACGGACAGAAAGAGACAGGTATTTCATTAATTAAAGTACATTTTAGGTAAAGTACATTTTAAAACTCAACATTTTCTTCTAAAATTTTACTACCGAAATGCCGACATATTATAATTATTAAAAAGAGCACTATGCAATATTAAAACTATAACACTAATGTTAGTTTTTTTTACAAAAACTTTATATAAATCATACATATTATTATCACACAATACTACACTTTAATACCCATTAAATGTATATATATAAATATATATATATATATATATATATATATATATATATATCATAATTTTTTGTTACATTAAATAAGGTTTTGCTCAGTGATCTCTCTTTTGTTACCCAGAATTTCTAATCCCATTAACTCTGTACCAACAGCGTAAATTCTCTCTCTCTCTCTCTCTCTCAATTATATTTTGAAATCTTTAGTACCAAAAAGCATACATATTGCAGTTATTATTAAACAATGCTACACATTACTACACAATACATGTTTAAATTCCTTTCATAGAGAAAAACAAGGCCTTGGGAAGGGCCAACACCCACATCAGTCTCCAAATCCCCGTCTTAAAGCTGTGAGGGCCTCAGACATTGTATCTTCCACACTGGATCTCCAGGGCTTTCCAGTTTTCTTTTCCATGATAGAACAACCTTGTTGCACTTAATCCCAAATTATGTCTTGAGGACAGAAATTCACAATGGTGTAAAAACTGCTGCACTTGTTTCATCATATCAAGCACACCATTAAAACAATCAGGTGCATCACAAAGAATGGCATCGATGGTTTTGTCATTGTGACCAGACATGAAGGACACAATATACCTAGACTTGTTCTAGGAGACATGTTTTCTGTAGTTTTCTGTGGTTGATCTGTGTTAGACTTGTTATGGGACAAGTCTAACAATTAATTATACACAGGCAGACCGACCCCGGAAATTACTTTTTCATTCTACAAGGGGTCACAAGCTCACTACTGAGCAGCTCCATAAGTTCACTAGAAAAATTCACAACTGTTTCACATTTTTCAAACAGTTCAAACACAGGTCTCCCCCATTCACTACAAACATTCCCAACTGTTTCACATCATCAATCATCAGGCCATTACTTTTTATTGCAAAAATTTCCTTTACTTCGGATAGACAGCTGCACTATCATGTTACATAAGCACACCCTAGAAAGCGTGAGGACATCCTGTCAAGGGCATAAACATAAGACACAGACATAAGTAATCGATCACTTTTTGACACATATCGTCTACTATATTCTCTCTCTCAGCTTTCCAAGAAAACAAAAATGTTTCCATTTATGGTCTGTTTACATATACACTGAGCATACAAAACATTAAGAACACCTGTTCTTTCCATGACATGGACTGACCAGATGGCTCCAGGTGAAAGCTGTCATCCCTTATTGATGTCAATTGTTAAATTCACTTCAATCAGTGTAGATGAAGGGTAGGATAATGGTTAAAGAAGGATTTTTAAACCTTGTGACAATTGAGACATGGAGTGTGTATGTATGCAATTCAGAGGGTAATTGGGCAAGACTAAATATTTAAGTGCCTTTGAATGGTGTATGGTAGTATGTGCCAAGTTCATCAGTTCGAGTGTCAAGAACTGGAAGGTGTTTGGGTTTTTCACACAACAGTTTCCCGTGTGTATCAAGAAAGGTCCACCACCCAAAGGATATCCAGCGAACTTGACGCAACTGTGGGAAGAACTGGAGTCAACATAGGGTAGTGTCCCAGTGGAACGCTTTTGACACCTTGTATTATTTGGGGAGTTTTCACCTTTATTTAACCAGGTAGGCTAGTTGACAACAAGTTCTCATTTGCAACCGCGACCTAGCCAAGATAAAGCAAAGCAGTTCGACACATACAACAACACAGAGTTACACATGGAATAAACAAACATACAATCAATAATACAGTAGAAAAATCTATATACAGCATGTGCAAAAGAGGTAGGATAAGAGTGGTAAGGCAATAAATCGCCATGGTGGCGAAGTAATTACAATATAGCAATTAAACACTGGGATGGTAGAATGTGCAGAAGAGGTGCAAAGGAGCAAGATAAATAAATAAATAAATACAGTATGGGGATGAGGTAGTTGGATGGGCTATTTACAGATGAGCTATGTACATGTGCAGTGATCTGTGAGCTGCTCTGACAGCTGGTGCTTAAAGCTAGTGAGGGAGGAAAGAGTCTCCAGCTTTAGTGATGTTTGCAGTTTGTTCCAGTCATTGGCAGCAGAGAACTAGAAGGAGAGGCGGCCAAAGGAAGAATTGGCTTTGGGGATGACCAGTGAGATATACCTGCTGGAGCGCGTGCTACGGGTGGGTGCTGCTACGGTGACCAGTGAGCTGAGATAAGGCGGGGCTTTACCTAGCAGAGACGTGTAGATGACCTGGAGCCAGTGGGTTTGGCGACGAGTATGAAGCGAGTGCTAGCCAACGAGAGTGTACAGGTCGCATTGGTGGGTAGTATATGGGGCTTTGGTGACAAAACGGATGGCACTGTAATAGACTGCATCCAATTTGTTGAGTAGAGTGTTGGAGGATATTTTGTAAATGACATCGTCGAAGTCGAGGATCGGTAGGATGGTAAGTTTTACTAGGGTATGTTTGGCAGCATGAGTGAAGGATGCTTTGTTGCGAAACAGGAAGCCGATTATAGATGTAATTTTGGATTGGAGATGCTTAATGTGAGTCTGGAAGGAGAGTTTACAGTCTAACCAGACACCTAGGTATTTGTAGTTGTCCACATATTCTAAGTCAGAGCCGTCCAGAGTAGTGATGCTGGACGGGCGGGCAGGTGCGTGCAGTGATCAGTTGAAGAGCATGCATTTAGTTTACTTGCATTTAAGAGCAGTTGGAGGCCACGGAAGGAGTGTTGTATGGCATTGAAGCTCATCCGGAGGTTAGATAATGTCCAAAGAATGGCCAGAGGTATGCAGAATGGTGTTGTCTGCGTAGAAGGGGATCAAAGATTCACCAGCATCAAGAGCGACATCATTGATGTATACAGAGAAGAGAGTTGGCCCGAGAATTGAACCCTGTGGCACCCCCATAGAGACTGCGAGAGGTCCAGACAACAGGCCCTCTGATTTGACACACTGAACTCTATCAGGGAAGTAGTTGGTGAACCAGGCGAGGCAATCATTTGAGAAACCAAGGCTGTTGAGTTTACCAATAAGAATGTTGTGATTGACAGAGTCGAAAACCTTAGCCAGGTCGATGAATATGTCTGCACAGTAATGTCTCTTATCGATGGCGGTTACGATATAATTTAGGACCTTGAACGTGGCTGAGGTGCACCCATGACTAGTTCTGAAACCAGATTGCATAGGGGGAAGGTAAGGTACGGGATTCGAAATGGTCGGTAAGGTAATCTGTTTGTTAACTTGGCTTTCGAAGACCTTAGAAAGGCAGGGTAGAATAGATATAGGTCTGTAGCAGTTTGGGTCTAGAGTGTCTCCCCCTTTGAAGAGGGGGAGGACTGCAGCAGCTTTCCAAACTATGGGAATCTCAGACGATACGAAAGAGAGGTTGAACAGACTAGTAATAGGGGTTGCAACAATTTCGGCAGATCATTTTAAAAAGAGAGGGTCCAGATTGTCTAGTCCGGCTGATTTGTAGGGGTCCAGATTTTACAGCTCTTTCAGAACATCAGCAATCTGGATTTGGGTGAAGGAGAAGTGGGGGAGGAATGGGTGAGTTGCTGTGGGGGGTGGAGGGCTGTTGATCGGGGTAGGGGTAGCCAGGTGGAAAGCATGGCCAGCTGTAGAAAAATGCTTATTGAAATGATCAATTATAGTGGATTTATCGGTGGTGACAGTGTTTCCTTGCCTCAGTGCAGTGGGCAGCTGGGAGGAGGTGCAGTGTCCCAGAACTTTACAGTGTCCCATAACTTTTTTGAGTTTGTGCTACAGGATGCAAATTTCTGCTTGAAAAAGCTAGCCTTAACTTTCCTAGCTGCTTGTGTATATTTGTTCCTAACTTCTCTGAGAAAAGTCCATGCCCTGATGAATGAGGCTATTCTGAGGGCAAAAGCGGGTGCAACTCAATATTAGGAAGGTGTTCCTTATGTTTTGTACAGTCAATATATTTCACACGATATTTATACGTCAAAGTTGGACAATACCGTATAAACTGTATTTATGATTATATGACAATATTTTAGGTTGAACAATCATTCTATTACACAATTTCTGATACATCACATGCCTTTGTTTTATTTTCCTGCATAAGTAAAATCTAGATTATGCCTTTACTACCATTAATTCCAATTAGACTGGTTTGGATTTTTCCCTGACCAATATGGCTACCATTTTCATCCCATTCAGGAACTATGAGGGTTTATGACAAAGCCCCTTTAGTAATTAATAGGATCTCTATGGTCCCTATTGTGCAGCCATAAACATAATTAATAATCATGTATTTAGCTGCTCCCTCCCCATCATGACACTGCAGCTGAAGCAAACCTCATAGTCCTGAGGTCTACTCTGAGAATTCAGCTACTCTGAGAAAAGCCATGCTCTATTAGAGATAAAAGAAAGAGAGACAGGAACACAGAGAGAGGAAGATATACTCATGACACCTTCCCCCTTCCTGTATCTCTGTTTCTATCTCACCCCTTTCCCCTCCATTTTTATCTCCCCCCTACACATCCATCTGTACTGCAGCATAAGTGTGAATGATAGCATGCGGAATGTGAAGAGAGCGGTAATGCAGGGAATTGCTTCCTCTCCCTCTGTCCTTCTTGTCTGGCATCTGGGGGAGTACACATTATCCATCTTTCTGGATTTACTAATGATCTCGGATCATTTACTTTCCCACAGTTCTCTGTAGGAGTGTGTGTTCATGTTGTATTTTCTCTGATGCAGTGTTGGTGCTTTTAACATATTATAAACTATGGGAGTAATAAAGGTTTGCTGTGCATTTTATTCACTTGAGAAATAAAGCTTCAATCTACAGGATGTATCTGATCTGTACAGACTCTGTTTTACTCTAAAACATTTGACCTCGAATGACTGTCAGATCAACTGATCGGAAAAGACAGGATGGAGGCAACAGACAGACAGATGGGCAAAGAAGGAGAGGAATTGTGTCCAAAAATAGATTTTGTGTTTGTCAACTGAGGTACAGTGTATTAAGATCTTTCACAGTTGAGCTATCCAGCTCCATATGGGCTCTGTAGAAATGTGCAAAAGTTACAGCACCCTTTTGTTACACTCTGTTTTTATCCATCCATTATCACCTCTGATTCCATTATATTTCCTTTCTTTTGAGGTCATGAAAAGTATTGGAATCTTTAATGATGCTTAATTTTGGAGACAGCTAACATCCCCACCCCAGCCTTAGCCCATGCTGTCCCTGTCACGACTTCCTCCGAAGTTGGCTCCCCTGCCTGTTCCTGCGGTGCTCGGTGGTCGTCGTCACCGGCCTACTAGCCGCCACCGCCACCGATCCCTTTTTCGTTGTCTGTTTGTTTTGTCTTATTAGTTTCACCTGTGTCCTTTTGTGTGTGCTTGATGGGCTTCCTTATTTAAAGTACGTTTACCCGCCCTTGTTTTGTGCGGGATTAATTTTGTGTTACGTGTGTGCGTTAGTTAGGTGTGTTCGTGTTCTGGACCTGGTACCCTGTGTTTATGGATGGTCCATATTCAGTGCCCTGTGTTGTGAGCTTGTTTGTTTTGTGCCGGATTAAAGTGCACACTTTCCCTGTGGAACTCTCTGCACCTGATTCCTTCCTCACACACCTAGTCCCCCGTGACAGTCCCTCCCTCCCTTGTGCCATATTTCCCTCTGTGCGTCATCGGGTAGCCCTACACCTGTGACTCAATAGACTACAGACTGTTAATCGCCAGGAGAATGCAGTCCGTCAGCATACAGTTTCTGTCAGCAACTGCCCCACCCCAGCCTTAGCCCATGCTGTCCCTCCCTCCCTTGTACCATATTTCCCTCTGTGCCTCATCGGGTAGCCCTACACCTGTGACTCAATAGACTACAGACTGTTTACTGCCAGGAAAATGAGTGCAGCACACCAGTTAACTAGTGTAGCAAATGTGTGTGTGTGTGGGGGGGGGGGGGGGGGGTACCCCTGATCAGAACTCGAACCTGGATCCAGCGACTGTCAATCTGTCTTTCTGTGTAAGGGCCCATGGAAAGAGAATGAACATGTGTACCTTCCTCCTGTAAGGTCCTGTCCATTGGGATATCTTGTCTATGTCTGTCTGTGATCACATTCACTCTCCCCAAGAGCATTAACTAACAATCATTATTATGTTAATGGTTAAGCAAGTGAAAATATAATGAATATAAATCGTTTCCATTCGCCATTTTGTTTTAAACAACATGTTCTTAAGTTAAACACATTACTTGAGAAAGTATAGGTTAATAAGTTTATATCCCACTGCCTACTCATATAAGGCGCAGTTATGTGATCAGTAGGTCCACTGTACACACGATTTCCTCATCAACCGAGCCTGAAACGAAAGTGAAACAGTGGATGCAGTGAAAGAATAGGACGACGCGTTTCATACCCAAACAGTATTCGCATGAGGGGTGAAACGATGGATGAATATCCTTATCCCATCACTATAGACGTCAGTTGGACAAACTCTGTCTCTAAAGGGATACAGAACAAGCTTCAGATTTATTTTCAAAGTAAAAAGAAGTCGAGTGGAGGGGACTGCTTGGTGCACTACGAGGATCAACGCTCCACTAGCGCAACTGTTTATTTCAAATCTGAGGATGGTAAGTAGATCACCACGGATGACGATTTGTATCGTACAGTTGTCATTTTACAGCCTACTGTAGGATATCATAATAGTGAAATAGTGTTAACCATACAAATGTAAATATGTACAAGTGACTTCCAGTAAAGTGACGTGTGCATGATGTCGCATTTGTCTCCACAGTCAGGGAAAGGGTTCTATCGAGAGATAACCATGAAATTACTGTAGACAATGAAACTGTGAAGTTGCGCTTGTCATCATCATCGGGGGAAAATCTGAAAGAGGCTTGCACTCTGTCGGTGAGTAGTTCATGTCAGTGGTTCCCAAACCTTTTATAGTCCTGTACCCCTTCAAACATTCAACCTCCAGCTGAGGACCCCCTTTAGCACCAGGGTCAGCGCAATCTCAAATGCTGTTTTTTTGTAAACCTGCCACAGGCACACTATATGACACATAAGAATAGGTGTGAGTTTTTGTCACAATCCGGCTCGTGGGAAGTGACAAAGAGCTCTTAAAGGACCAGGGCACAAATAATAATAAAATAATCAATAATTTTGCTCTTTATTTAACCATCTTAAAACCTTATTTGTTCATCGAACATTCGGAATAATCTCACCACAGGCTAATGAGAAGGGTGTGCTTGAAAAGATGCAAATAACTCTGCAATGTTGGGTTGTATTGGAGAGAGTCTCAGTCTTAAATAATTTTCCACACAAAGTCTGTGCCTGTATTTAGTTTTCATGCTACCTAGGGCCGAGAATCAACTCTCACATAGGTAAATGGTTGCAAAGTGCATCAGTGTCTTAACAGCACAATTTGCCAAGGCAGGATACTCTGAGTGCAGCCCAATCCAGAAATCTGGCATTGGCTTCTGATTAAATCAAATGTTCACAAAACCGCTTGTTGCAATTTCAATGAAAGCTCTCAGTTGTTTGTGTCATTAGTTTCGGGAAAGTACCTGTGTAATTGCGCACCCAACTCACTCAGTTGCTTCCCTATATCACATTTGACATTGTCCGTAAGCTTGAGTTCATTTGCATACAAAAAGTCATACAATGATGGAAAGACCTGTGTGTTGTCCTTGTTAATGCAGACAGAGAAGAGCTCCAATTTCTTAATCATAGCCTCAATTTTGTCCCGCACATTGAAGATAGTTGCGGAGAGTCCCAGCCACCAATTGTGCAAGTGCTCCCACTTAAAAAGATGAGAGAGGCCTGTAATTTTCATCATAGGTACACTTCAACTATGACAGACAAAATGAGAGAAAAAAAATCCAGAAAATCACGTTGTAGGATTTTTAATGAATTTATTTGCAAATTATGGTGGAAAATAAGTATTTGGTCACCTACAAACAAAGAAGATTTCTGGCTCTCACAGACCTGTAACTTCTTCTTTAAGAGGCTCCTTTGTCCTCCACTCGTTACCTGTATTAATGTCACCTGTTTGAACTTGTTATCAGTATAAAAGACACCTGTCCACAACCTCAAACAGTCACACTCCAAACTCCACTATGGCCAAAACCAAAGAGCTGTCAAAGGACACCAGAAACAAAATTGTAGACCTGCACCAGACTGGGAAGACTGAATCTGCATTAGGTAAGCAGCTTGGTTTGAAGAAATCAACTGTGGGAGCAATTATTAGGAAATGGAAGACATACAAGACCACCGATAATCTTCCTCGATCTGGGGCTCCACGCAAGATCTCACCCCGTGTGGTCAAAATGATCACAAGAACGGTGAGCAAAAATCCCAGAACCACACGGGGGGACCAAGTGAATGACCTGCAGAGAGCTGGGACCAAAGTAACAAAGCCTACCATCAGTAACACACTACGCCGCCAGGGACTCAAATCCTGCAGTGCCAGACGTGTCCCCCTGCTTAAGCCAGTACATGTCCAGGCCCGTCTGAAGTTTGCTTGAGAGCATTTGGATGATCCAGAGGAAGATTGGGAGAATGTCATATGGTCAGATGAAACCAAAATAGAACTTTTTGGTAAAAACTCAACTCATCGTGTTTGGAGTACAAAGAATGCTGAGTTGCAATCCAAAGAACACCATACCTACTGTGAAGCATGGGGTGGAAACATCATGCTTTGGGGCTGTTTTTCTGCAAAGGGACCAGGACGACTGATCCATGTAAAGGAAAGAATGAATGGGGCCATGTATTGTGAGATTTTGAGTGAAAACCTCCTTCCATCAGCAAGGGCATTGAAGATAAAACGTGGCTGGGTCTTCCAGCATGACAACGACCCGAAACACACAGCCAGGGCAACTAAGGAGTGGCTCCGTAAGGAGCATCTCAAGGTCCTGGAGTGGCCTAGCCAGTCTCCAGACCTGAACCCAATAGAACATCTTTGGAGGGAGCTGAAAGTCCGTATTGCCCAGCGACAGCCCCCGAAACCTGAAGGATCTGGAGAAGGTCTGTATGGGGGAGTGGGCCAAAATCCCTGCTGCAGTGTGTGCAAACCTGGTGAAGAACTAGAAGAAACGTATGATCTCTGTAATTGCAAACAAAGGTTTCTGTACCAAATATTAAGTTCTGCTTTTCTGATGTATCAAATACTTATGTCATGCAATAAAATGCTAATTAATTACTTAAAAATCATGCAATGTGATTTTCTTGATTTTTGTTTTAGATTCCATCTTTCACATTTGAAGTGTACCTATGATTAAAAAAAATATAGACCTCTACATGCTATGTAAGTGGGAAAACCTGCAAAATCGGCAGTGTATCAAATACTTGTTCATGCTCCAAACTGCATTTCAATCATTTTTTATCTCAATCAGTTTCATGGGAATATGCATTAAGATCTTCTTGAATTACTGTTTCGTGAGCGAATTAGAAACGATGATGTTACATACTATTTGCCTTGTATTTTGTTTCAATCAAAGCATAGGCTGTTTCCTGCTTGGTGGCGTGAGCTGTTGAGTTTTGGCCTCATTAGAACTAAAAACATTGACATTTAGCTTCACTGAGCATCCTAAAATAAATGACTGAGGTGTTTAATGGTGTAATAGTAATTTAGTCCAACTACTAATCCTAGAGTATAACTGACAAAAATGGAGGAGGCAGATGGCAGCTGGAGGAGGTAGGGATCTGGTCTGTCTGCCCAGTATAAAGGATCAAAACTGGCGGAGGAATAATAATAGCATAAATAGGAAAGTTTACCAGTTTCATTTGAGGACCAGGATGTTGACAACTGTGCCATACAGATTGCAAAATAGTTGGAAAGAGATTTTTGATGTACTGATTCCATGGTTTTTAGTTGATATAAAAACAACACAAGATTCAAGACGTTGTGCTTTTCCGATAAAATTATTATATAGAATATTTGCCACCATCAAAATGTTGAAAAATTGGGGCATAAAATCATCGAAGCTCTGCAGATTTTGTTGTGAGGATACAGAATTAGTAGACCATTTATTTTGGTATTGCCCACAGGTAGCCTGTTTCTGGTCTCGTGTTCAGGAATGTCTGAAAATGCAATCTGTGGCATTGATCTAAAATTGACCCTAGCAAAAGGACTGTTAGGAGATCTGGAGAGACCGGGTCAGTCAATTACTAATACTTTTAGTAAAAGTATTTATCTTCAACTCGCAATGAGTTGATTCTATTCGATTAGATAGATTGAAATTGTACGTTAAACATAGTTGACAGGTAGTCCAAATAAAACATAATAATAAGTAAGTTTATGATACTGAGGGGCAGTGTTTTTACAGCTAATGTTGGTTTGCCTGAGGCTGATGCCATGCCGGTGTTTGTTCACATGCATATACACACATTCTCATTCAAATAAACACATACAAGAACATGCACATACATGTAATAGTGCCAGATGGAGCATGAAAATGTGAAGAAAAAAAAAGCGATATATATATGAAAAAAAATGTGAATCATATTTTTATTTGGCGTATCCTGACGGCACATACCTCTGGGGGTAAAAAGTTAATTCGAGTTGCCTCTTCATTAATTCATCTGCCCCCCTTCCCCCTTCATAAATAACATAATGTTAAAAAGTAGATTTTCAGCCCAGGCCTGATATTCTAACATGCTGACCAGTCTGACTGCCCATCCGCATGCTGATTTTTGTCCACCCACATCTGACGCGATCAGGACATGCACGTTGAAATATCAAAACGAACTCTGAACCAACCATATTAATTTGGGGGCAGGTCGAAAAGCATTAAACATTTATGGCAATTTAGCTAGCTAACTTGCTGATGCTAGCTAATTTGTCCTTGGATTTAAACATTGGGTTGTTATTTTACCTGAAATGCACAAGGTCCTCCACTCCGAAAATTAATTCACAGATAAAAGGGTAAACTGAGTTTGTTTCTAGTAATCTCTCCTCCTTCTTCTTTGGACTTTATATTACAGTTGGCAACCAACTTTAATGTAGGAGAATATAACACATTGGATCTGGTAAAATATAATACAAACAAAAAAACATGTTTTCTATTTTTTTCCCCAATCATCTTTGAAATGCAAGAGAAAGGTCATACATTCAAATATAATTTTAGGTGTAACTTAGATGTTGTCCACAAGATGGCAGCAGTGTGTGTGCAAAGTTTCAGACTGATCCAGTGAAGAATTACATTACTACAAAACATTTTGTATGAAGTCTGCCAGGAGTTTGCCTAAATGTGCCGAATTGGTACATTTATACATTTTCAAGTACATAACTATAGAGAACATGCAAAAATGCTATTGTAATAAAAAAGTTTACACACTCCCAGGAATGTCATACATGATGGATCATTAGCTTCCCTACAGAAAATACACTAAGCTTCCCACATCTAGATAGCCGGGCGGGGGATGTGGAGCCAGAGACAGCAGTGGTGTCAAACTGTAGAACCAGTTCCTACATTTGAAAATAAAGGTTTAGGGATACCAATCCCATAGTGGATAACGTGCATTACCACCACCAACTGGACTGGAGTCTGGACCTGAGTTCACGCCCACGTGGGTATAGGCTCCTAAAAATCAATAAGGAGATGGGGGAGGCGGGACTTCCAGCACGTCAAGTGTCACAAATAGAACCAAGTTATATTTTAGCACCTGTCTACGCAGCCACTTGTGAGTAGTGTGGGTGCAATGATTGAATAACATGTATGTGTACATTTATTTTGCAAAGCTTGCGCACGCTACTCGAGCGGTGTGGTCAGCATGTAACATGCTAACCGGACCGCTTGGCAAGTTCATCCACCATCGATCACATGTTGATTTTTTTCCACCCACACCAGACGCGATCAGATCACGCAGGTTGAAATATCAAAATGAACTCTGAACCAAATCAAACCAAATATTTTTGTATTTTTTTCCCTGTTATTGTGGGTGTAGTGAAATGCTCCAACAGTGCAGTAGTATTTAAACACGATTCACAACAATACTCATCAATCTAAAAGTAGAAGAATGGAGTTAAGAAATATATAAATATTAGTTTGAGCAATGTCGGAGTGGCATTGACTAAAATACAGTCGAGGCACATGACTTGGACTCGAGTCAGACTCGAGTCACAAATATGATGACTTGCAACTCGACTTTGACACGAATGACTCGCGACTTAACTTGGACTTGAGCCTTTTGACTCGAACTGACTTGATACCCTCCCCAAGCCCAAATATGAAAAATGATGCTATTAAAAAAGTGTGCAGCACATCAACTTTTAATTTAACGGATTACAGTTTGAATCAGACAGCAGCCAATCAAATTGTGCCAGCTGAGAAAAAGTTACATGTGGCAGTGCAGAGGAATGTCGGCAAGTGAATTCAGATGGAGCCTTTGGAAAGATGATACCCCAAAAAATGTTGGATATAAAGACTACGCTTTATCAACAAAAAACAGATTGCAACTTGCAAAACATGCGGGAAGAAAATGACAGACGGAGGCGCAACAACTTACAACTTTGTTCGACATTTGAAGCTGCACAAAGAACGGTAAGTCGGGGCTAATATAGCCGACGGCTATATAATTCATAACTTTGCCAGTGTAGCATGTTGGCTTACGTAACGTTAAATCAATGAGCCTCCACACAGTCAGTCAGTGCGGGAACGTTATCATTGCACCCAAGATTGAGCTACAACTAGCTAGCCTAAATCCTGCCTGATGTTGCGGCTGTTCCTAAAGCCATTGACATATGTTAGCCTACTGTAACCACATTGTGTGTGTGTGTTAAGGTTGAGTGATTGTGTACAAGCCTACATCGCCCAATTGCACCCCATAGCGATCCTCGATAGTCAAGGGTTTTTTTTTTTTGGAAAGTAAATATATAAATAAATATATTTTTAAAGCATTCATGATTTGCGTAAATGTAATATACTAACTATTAGTCTTGTTAAAAATATGAAATGGTATTACATTTGGTGAAGAGCACATTATGACTTGTTTAGGACTCAAAACTTAAACTTTAGGACTTGAGACTTGACTTGATACTTCTCGGTCTTGACTTGAGACTTGACTCGTACTTGCCTGTGTAGGCTTGGGACTTGACTTGGGACTCGAGTGCTAAGACTTGAGACTTACTTGTGACTTGTAAAACAATGAATTGGTCCCACCTTTGGTATATGAACATGTGAGATGAGTAAAGCAGTATGTAAACATGATTTCAACTCAAATCAAATTCCATTAGTCACGTGTGCTGAATACAATCTTACAGTGAAATGCTTACTTACGAGCCCCTAACCAAGAATGCAATTTAAAAAAATAAGAATAAGAGATAAAAGTAACAAGTAAGAGCAGCAGTGAAATAACAGTAGCGAGACTATATTTACAGGGGGGTACTGATACAGAGTCAATGTGCGGGGGCATCGGTTATTTGAGGTAGTATATGTACATGTAGGTAGAGTTGATAAAGTGACTATGGAGAGATGACAACAGAGAGTAGCAGTGGTGTGGGGTGGGGGGGGCACTGCAAATAGATCTTCAGGAGTCTTATGGCTTGGAGGTAGATGTTTAGAAGCCTCTTGGACCTAGACTTGATGCTCTGGTACCACTTGCCGTGCGGTAGCAGAGAGAACAGGCTAGGGTGGCTGGAGTCTTTGACAATTTTGTAGGGCCTTCCTCTGACACTGCCTGGTATAGAGGTCCTGGGTGGCAGGAAGCTTGGCCCCAGTGATGTACTGGGCTCTGTAGTACTACCCTTGATGTACTGGGCTCTGTCGTACTACCCTCTGTAGTGCCTTGCGGTCGGAGGCCGAGCAGTTGCCATACCAGGCGGTAATGCAACCAGTCAGGATGCTCTCGATGGTGCAGCTGTAGAACCTTTTGAGGATCTGAGGACCCATGCCAAATCTTTTCAGTTTTGTCGTGCCCTCTTCACGACTGTCTTGGTGTGCTAGGACCATGTTAGTTTGTTGGTGATGTGGACACCAAGGAACTTGAAGCACTCAACCTGCTCCACTACAGCCCCGTCGATGAGAATGGGGGTGTGCTCGGTCCTCTTTTTCCTGTAGTCCACAATCATCTCCTTTGTCTTGATCACGTTGAGGGAGAGGTTGTAGTTCTGGTACCACACGGCCAGGTCTCTGACCTCCTCCCTATAGGCTGTCTCATCGTTGTCGGTGATCCAGCCTACCACTGTTGTGTCATCGGCAAATTGAATGGTGTTGGAGTTGTGCCTGGCCGTGCAGTCATGAGTGAACAGGGAGTACAGGAGGGGACTAAGAACACACCCCTGAGGGGCCCCTATGTTAAGGAGCAGCGTGGCGGATGTGTTGTTACCTACCCTTACCACCTTGGGGGCGGCCTGTCAGGAAGTCCAGGATCCAGTGGCGGAAGGAGGTGTTTAGTCCCGTCCTTAGCTTATTGATGAGCTTTTAGGCCTAAACAGTCATTTAAACATTATTAAAGTGACTAGTGTTGCATTATTAAAGAGGCCAGTGATTCCAAGTCTATGTATATAGGGCAGCAGCCTTCAAGGTGCATGGTTGCGTAACCGAGTGGAAGCCGGCTAGTAATGGCTATTTAACAGTCTTATGGCCTTAAGATAGAAGCTGTTTTTCAGTCTCTCGGTCCCAACTTTGATGCACCTGTACTGACCTCACCTTCTGGATGATAGCATTTACATTACATTTAAGTCATTTAGCAGACGCTCTTATCCAGAGCGACTTACAAATTGGTGCATTCACCTTATGACATCCAGTGGGACAGTCACTTAACAATAGTGCATCTAAAACTTAGGGGGGGTGGGGTGAGAGGGATTACTTATCCTATCCTAGGTATTCCTTAAAGAGGTGGGGTTTCAGGTGTCTCCGGAAGGTGGTGATTGACTCCGCTGTCCTGGCGTCGTGAGGGAGTTTGTTCCACCATTGGGGGGCCAGGGCAGCGAACAGTTTTGACTGGGCTGAGTGGGAGCTGTACTTCCTCAGTGGTAGGGAGGCGAGCAGGCCAGAGGTGGATGAACGCAGTGCCCTTGTTTGGGTGTAGGGCCTGATCAGAGCCTGGAGGTACTGAGGTGCCGTTCCCCTCACAGCTCCGTAGGCAAGCACCATGGTCTTGTAGCGGATGCGAGCTTCAACTGGAAGCCAGTGGAGAGAACGGAGGAGCGGGGTGACGTGAGAGAACTTGGGAAGGTTGAACACCAGACGGGCTGCGGCGTTCTGGATGAGTTGAAGGGTTTAATGGCACAGGCAGGGAGCCCAGCCAACAGCGAGTTGCAGTAATCCAGACGGGAGATGACAAGTGCCTGGATTAGGACCTGCGCCGCTTCCTGTGTGAGGCAGGGTCGTACTCTGCGGATGTTGTAGAGCATGAACCTACAGGAACGGGCCACCGCCTTGATGTTGGTTGAGAACGACAGGGTGTTGTCCAGGATCACGCCAAGGTTCTTGGCGCTCTGGGAGGAGGACACAATGGAGTTGTCAACCGTGATGGCGAGATCATGGAACGGGCAGTCCTTCCCCGGGAGGAAGAGCAGCTCCGTCTTGCCGAGGTTCAGCTTGAGGTGGTGATCCGTCATCCACACTGATATGTCTGCCAGACATGCAGAGATGCGATTCGCCACCTGGTCATCAGAAGGGGGAAAGGAGAAGATTAATTGTGTGTCGTCTGCATAGCAATGATAAGAGAGACCATGTGAGGTTATGACAGAGCCAAGTGACTTGGTGTATAGCGAGAATAGGAGAGGGCCAAGAACAGAGCCCTGGGGGACACCAGTGGTGAGAGCGCGTGGTGAGGAGACAGATTCTCGCCACGCCACCTGGTAGGAGCGACCTGTCAGGTAGGACGCAATCCAAGTGTGGGCCGCGCCGGAGATGCCCAACTCGGAGAGGGTGGAGAGGAGGATCTGATGGTTCACAGTATCGAAGGCAGCCGATAGATCTAGAAGGATGAGAGCAGAGGAGAGAGAGTTAGCTTTAGCAGTGCGGAGCGCCTCCGTGATACAGAGGAGAGCAGTCTCAGTTGAATGACTAGTCTTGAAACCTGACTGATTTGGATCAAGAAGGTCATTCAGAGAGAGATAGCGGGAGAGCTGGCCAAGGACGGCACGTTCAAGAGTTTTGGAGAGAAAAGAAAGAAGGGATACTGGTCTGTAATTGTTGACATCGGAGGGATCGAGTGTAGGTTTTTTCAGAAGGGGTGCAACTCTCGCTCTCTTGAAGACGGAAGGGACGTAGCCAGCGGTCAGGGATGAGTTGATGAGCGAGGTGAGGTAAGGGAGAAGGTCTCCGGAAATGGTCTGGAGAAGAGAGGAGGGGATAGGGTCAAGCGGGCAGGTTGTTGGGCGGCCGGCCGTCACAAGACGCGAGATTTCATCTGGAGAGAGAGGGGAGAAAGAGGTCAGAGCACAGGGTAGGGCAGTGTGAGCAGAACCAGCGGTGTCGTTTGACTTAGCAAACGAGGATCGGATGTCGTCGACCTTCTTTTCAAAATGGTTGACGAAGTCATCTGCAGAGAGGGAGGAGGGGGAGGGGGCGGAGGATTCAGGAGGGAGGAGAAGGTGGCAAAGAGCTTCCTAGGGTTAGAGGCAGATGCTTGGAATTTAGCGTGGTAGAAAGTGGCTTTAGCAGCAGAGACAGAGGAGGAAAATGTAGAGAGGAGGGAGTGAAAGGATGCCAGGTCCGCAGGGAGGCGAGTTTTCCTCCATTTCCGCTCGGCTGCCCGGAGCCCTGTTCTGTGAGCTCGCAATGAGTCATCGAGCCACGGAGCGGGAGGGAGGACCGAGCCGGCCTGGAGGATAGGGGACATAGAGAGTCAAGGGATGCAGAGAGGGAGGAGAGGAGGGTTGAGGAGGCAGAATCAGGAGATAGGTGGGAGAAGGTTTGAGCGGAGGGAAGAGATGATAGGATGGAAGAGGAGAGAGTAGCGGGGGAGAGAGAGCGAAGGTTGGGACGGCGCGATACCATCCGAGTAGGGGCAGTGTTGGAGGTGTTGGATGAGAGCGAGAGGGAAAAGGATACAAGGCAGTGGTCGGAGACTTGGAGGGGAGTTGCAATGAGGTTAGTGGAAGAACAGCATCTAGTAAAGATGAGGTCGAGCGTATTGCCTGCCTTGTGAGTAGGGGGAAGGTGAGAGGGTGAGGTCAAAAGAGGAGAGGAGTGGAAAGAAGGAGGCAGAGAGGAAAGAGTCAAAGGTAGACGTGGGGAGGTTAAAGTCGCCCAGAACTGTGAGAGGTGAGCCGTCCTCAGGAAAGGAGCTTATCAAGGCATCAAGCTCATTGATGAACTCTCCGAGGGAACCTGGAGGGCGATAAATGATAAGGATGTTAAGCTTGAAAGGGCTAGTAACTGTGACAGCATGGAATTCAAAGGAGGCGATAGACAGATGGGTAAGGGGAGAAAGAGAGAATGACCACTTGGGAGAGATGAGGATCCCGGTGCCACCACCCCGCTGACCAGACGCTCTCGGGGTGTGCGAGAACACGTGGGCGGACGAAGAGAGAGCAGTAGGAGTAGCAGTGTTGTCTGTGGTGATCCATGTTTCCGTCAGTGCCAAGAAGTCGAGGGACTGGAGGGAGGCATAGGCTGAGATGAACTCTGCCTTGTTGACCGCAGATTGGCAGTTCCAGAGGCTACCGGAGACCTGGAACTCCACGTGGGTCGTGCGCGCTGGGACCACCAGAGTAGGGTGGCCGCGGCCACGCGGTGAGGAGCGTTTGTATGGTCTGTGCAGAGAGGAGAGAACAGGGATAAACAGACACATAGTTGACAGGCTACAGAAGAGGCTACGCTAATGCAAAGGAGATTGGAATGACAAGTGGACTACACGTCTCGAATGTTCAGAAAGTTAAGCTACGTAGCAAGAATGTTATTGACTAAAATGATTAAAATGATACAGTACTGCTGAAGTAGGCCAGCTGGCAGTGGGTGCGTTGTTGACACTACACTAATCAAGTCGTTCCGTTGAGTGTAATAGTTTCTGCAGTGTTGCTATTCGGGGGCTAGCAGGCTAGCTAGCAGTGTTGTTTACGTTACGTTGCGTTAAAAGAACGACAATAGATGGCTAGCGAACCTAGAAAATCGCTCTAGACTACACAATTATCTTTGATACAAAGACGGCTATGTAGCTAGCTAAGTAGCTAGCTACGATCAAACAAATCAAACCGTTGTACTGTAATGAAATGAAGTGAAAATGTGATACTACCTGTGAATGCGACCGGGTAGTTGAGTTCTATACAGAAGACGTTGGCTAGCGTTGGCTAGCTAGCAGAGTCTCCTACTTTAAGGACGACAAATAGCTGGCTAGCTAACCTCGGTAAATTAAGATAATCACTCTAAGACTACACACTCTAAACCTAAACAACACAATTATCTTGGATACGATGATACGAAGACAGCAAAGACAGCTATGTAGCTAGCTAACACTAAACTAATCAAGTCGTTCAGTTGAGTGTAATAGTTTCTCCAGTGCAGCTAATCAGTGGACGTTAGCTAGCTGGCTAGTGAAGACTACGTTAGGACGGCGAAATACGATAATTACGCAATTATCTTTGATACAAAGACGGCTATGTAGCTAGCTGAGAAGAAATTGCTAGAAATTGCTAAGATAAGAGGGCTGAACAGTTGGTTGATGTCCTTGATGATCTTTTTGGCCTTCCTGTGACATCGGGTGCTGTAGGTGTCCTGAAGGGCAGGTAGTTTGCCCCCGTTTATGCGTTGGGCAGACCGCACCACCTTCTGGAGTGCCTTGCGGTTGAGGGTGGGGCAGTTGCCGTACCAGGCGGTGATACAGCCCAACAGGATGCTCCCAATTGTGCAGCTGTAAAAGTTTGTGAGGGTTTTAGGTGACAAACCAAATTTCTTCAGCCTCCTGAGGTTGAAGAGACGCTGTTGCACCGTCTTCACCACACTATCTTTTTGGGTGGACCATTTCAGATCGTCAGTGATGTGTACGCCTTCTGCACTGCGGGCCCGTCAATGTGGATAGGGGCATGCTCCCTCTGTTGTTTTCTGAAGTCCACGATTAGCTCGTTTTTTTATTTTTTATTTTTTTACCTTTATCTAACTAGGCAAGTAAGTTAAGAACACATTCTTATTTTCAATGACGGCCTAGGAACAGTGGGTTAACTGCCTCGTTCAGGGGCAAAAAGGCGAAAGGCCTGTTTAGACTTCATCCTGTTATTTCACTGACAGATTTCCTGCACATTCCCAACTGTAGGCTATGCCTTGTTATTGGACTCCACAGCTAGGCAATTTTTTAAAATAAATATACTATTGATCCTCTGTGGCTAACCTTCTCATGGCTAGGCAATTCTGAATTATTTCATTTATTTCTGAGCACACAGCAGTAATTATATGACTTTGGCAAATGTATTTCAATTGGTCAGGGGTGGTGCAGCTCCTCCAGAAGCCTTCGCGATGCTATGATTCCATTAGGAAATAAAAAATGAAGTGCAACGCCGGAGGAGATGAGAGTTGCAGGCTCATGTCTATCAGAGCAGAGAGATCATAGAAAGTGAATCTCATTCTAGTTCTGTGATAGATACATGGGCACCTTTCACACAACCATGGTCACGCTCGATTAGAGAATGATTGGACCAAGTGCGTAGAATTCCACATGTTTAATAAATATGAAACTCAACAAACAAAACAAAATGAAACGTGACGTTCTGGGCTGCTCACAGGCAGCTACACAAAAACAAGATCCCACAATCTAAGGTGTGGAAAAAGGGCTGCCTAAGTATGATCCCCAATCAGAGACAACGATAGACAGCTGCCTCAGATTGGGAACCACACCCGCCAACAAAGAAATAGAAAAACTAGAATGCCCACCCAAATCACACCCCAACCTAACCAAATAGAGAAATAAAAAGTCTCTCTAAGGTCAGGGCGTGACACACGCGTTGGTCTCAAACATAAGTTACAATAACACTATGGAATATTTTTCGCCGTTTTCGTGACTGCAATTTTCGGGGGCGATTTCTCAGCCAAACGTGAAGAACAAATGGAGCTATTTCGCCTACAAAAATAATATTTTTTGAAAAAGGAACATTTGCTATCGAACTGGGAGTCTCGAAAACATCTGAAGCTCATCAAAGGTAAACGATTTAATTTGATTGCTTTTCTGATTTCCATGACCAAGTTACCTGCTGCTAGCTGGACAAAATGCTATGCAAGGCTATAGATAAACTTACACAAATGCTTGTCTAGCTTTGGCTGTAAAGCATATTTTGAAAATCTGAGATGACAGGGTGATTAACAAAAGGCTAAGCTGTGTCTCAATAAATTTCATTTGTGATTTTCATGAATAGGAATATTTTCTAGGAATATTTATGTCGGATGCGTTATGCTAGTTAGTGTCAGGCGATGATTACGGGATGGGGAGTCACTAGAGTGAGTCCAACCTAAGTGTATGTAAACTTCTGACTTCAACTGTATATTCACGACATGACCAAAGCTGCTAGAACAGCCTCTAATCTTCTCGGAAGGCTTTCCACTAGATGTTGGAACATTGCTGCGGGGACTTGCTTCCATTCAGCCACAAAAGCATTAGTGAGGTCGGGCACTGATGTTGGGCGATTAGTCCTGGCTCACAGTCGGCGTTCCAATTGATGGGGTTGAGGTCAGGGCTCTGTGCAGGCCAGTGAAGTTGTTCCACACCGATCTCGACAAACCTTTTTCTGTATGGACCTTTCTTTCTGCACTGGGGAATTGTCATTCTGAAACAGGAAAGGGCCTTCCCCAAACTGTTGCTACAAAGTTGGAAGCACAGAATCGTCTAGAATGTCATTGTATGCTGTAGCATTAAGATCTCCCATCACTGGAAGTAAGGGGCCTAGCCCAAACCATGAAGAACAGCCCCAGACTGTTATTCCTCCTCCAACAAACTTTGCAGTTGGCTCTATGCATTGGGGCAGATTGCGTTCTCCTGGCATCCGCCAAACCCAGATTTTTCTGTTGGACTGCCAGATGGTGAAGCATGATACATCACTCCAGAGAACGCGTTTCCGCTGCTCAAGAATCCAACGGAGGCGAGCTTTACACTACTCGGCCATGGAAACCCATTTCATGAATCTCCATACCAACAGTTCTTGTGCTGATGTTGCTTCAAGAGTCAGTTTGGAACTCGGTAGTGAGTGTTTCAAACAAGGACAGACAATTTTTACACGCTACATGCTTCAGCACCCGCCGCTCCATTTTGTGAGCTTGTGTGGGCTATCACTTTGAAGCTGAGCCATTGCTGCTCCTTGACGTTTCCACTTCACACTAACAGCACTTGCAGTTTATATACAGTACCAGTTTATAAGTTTGGACCAGCTACTCATTCAAGGGTTTTTCTTTATTTTTACTATTTTCTACATCGTAACCAAAAAAGTATAAAACAAATCAAAACATATTTTAGATTTTAGATTCTTCAAAGTAGCTGCCTTGATGACAGCTTTGCACACTCTTGCCATTCTCTCAACCAGCTTCACCTGGAATGCTTTTCCAACAGTCCAACTCATCCCAAACCGTCTCAAAATCAAATCAAATCAATTGGGTTGAGGTCAGGTGATTGTGGAAGCCAGGCCATCTGATGCAGCACTCCATCACTCCATCAAATAGCCCTTACACAACCTGGAGGTGTGTTTTGGGTCATTCCCCATTTGAAAAACAATTGATAGTCCCATTAAGAGCAAACTAGATGGGATGGCGTATCGCTGCAGAATGCTGTGGTAGCTATGCTGGTTAAGTGTGGCTTGATTTCTAAATACATCACAGACAGTGTCACCAGCAAAGCACCATCACACCTCCTCCTCCCTACTTCATGGTGGGAACCACACATGCGGAGATCATCCATTCACCTACTCTGGGTCTCACAAAAACATGGCGGTTGGAACCAAGAATCTCAAATTTGGACTCATCAGACAAAAGGACAGATTTCCACTGGTTTGTCCATTGCTTGTGTTTCTTGGCCCAAGCAAGTCTCTTCTTATTGGTAACCTTTAATAGTTGTTTCTTTGCAGCAATTCTACCATGAACGCCGTCACGCAGTCCACTCTGAACAGTTGATGTTGAGATGTGTCTGTTACTTGAACTCTGAACCATTTATTTGGGCTGCAATTTCTAAGGCTGGTAACTTATCCTCTGCAGCAGAGGTAACTCTGAGTCTTCCTTTCCTGTGACGGCTCTCCTCATGAGAGCAAGTTTCATCATAGCACTTGATGGTTTTGCGACGGCACTTGAAGAAACTTGAAAACTTGAAATTTTCCGGATTGACTGACCTTCATGTCTTAAAGTAAGGATGGACTGTCCTTTCTCTTTGCTTATTTGAGCTGTTCCTACCAAAATATGTACTTGGTCTTTTACCAATTATGGCTATCTTCTGTACCACCACAACACAACTGATTGGCTCAAACGTATTCATTGAAATGTATTCCAGGTGACTACCTCATGAAGCGATTAAGAGAATGCCAAGTGTGCAAAGCTGTCATCATGTCAAAGGGTGGCTACTTTGAAGAATCTCATATATAGAATATCTCAAAATAATACATATATTTTGAGTTCAACACTTTTTGGGTTACTACATGATTCCATATGTGTTATTTCATAGTTTTGATGTCTTCATTATTATTCTACAATATAGAAAATAGTTTGGTGTGTCCAAACCATTGACTGGCACTGTATATCTATATATTTAGCCGAAATTCTCATGATTTTACAATCTTTTCGGACCAAAAACAAAAATCTAAGCATGCAGCTGTCCAAATTTTGCAAGATTTTAGTTTTGTCTTAACAGAGTTTAACTGTAGGCTAAATTAGTGCTGTCTTGGCTCGACAGGCTAGCCAGGGCTTCAAACTGATGGATAATACATTATTTTTATGGCTACTATTAAACAGCATACTTGTGAATATTCCCATTGGTTAACTATTTGACATATACATTTTGTTTGTTTTGCTTGTTTTCCAGCTTGGTGCTACAAGCAATGAATTGTCAGGTAACATCCTTTCCTTGCTTCTGTGGTGACTAGACAGAATATATCAGACTTGTTGATGCATTCCCTTGACCTAATATTATTATATTGAATGTTTTGCCAAATACATTTCATAATATTCCCTATTGACATATCATTAGACAGTGTTGCAAAATGCAGCCTTATCAGGCCATATCTCCTTGTAAATTTGTCGTAGGCAGAAATGTGCCGGTGAAGTCAGAGAAAGGTGAAATTATGAATGAGGTTATTGGAGATGAATATCTAGTGTGTTTAATCCCAGATGTGTCAAGTGAAGCACAGGAAGCTCCCAACTCTGAGAGTGGGCATGGAGAGGGAGGTGGAGCTGAGGTGTCTCCTCAGAGCTCTGCTGTGGTGCTGGAGAGGGTTCCTGAGAACATGTCGAGAGACTTGCTGTTGTTGCTGGTGGAGATCCTCTCTGGCCTGGAGGAAGACAACTTCTCACTGGAGGTCATCAGTGAGACAAACAGAGCTGTTGTGACCTTCAATAATCCCAAAGGTTTGTCACTATTTCAAATTGTCCATTTTTTTTAAACAACAAAAAAGAAACAATGAATTTAATTTCTGAAGCATTTTAAAACAGATCTCTCCCTCACATGACGGGATTATATTTTCAAAAACTATTGTGCATGATATTAAGGATATGATTGCCGCCTGTCTTTAGATGTGGAGCGTTTTCTCACTGAGAGCAAGAGGAACAATAGTTTCCAGAATCAGGGTTTGATTGGCCGGTTGCTAGAGAGGTGCCAGAGTGTGAGAGTGGAGAACCTGGCCTCGAACATACTTCAGGATATGCTGGAGCTCTACATTGAGAAGTGGGCTGGCCCAGCAAAGGACATCACTGTGTTTCGTGAGGAACAGGCAGCCATTGTCACCTTCCATGCACCAGAAGGTAAAACCTGCTGTTTGAATGAGCTGTTTTATTAAATAAATGTTAATCCATTTGTTTATTTGGTAATCTATTTATTTCTATTATAATATTAATTGAATGTAGCATTGCTATTCTGTTGCTGGCCTCGACAGAAATATTCTGTTTCTGCCCTCAGTTCATGCTATAACAGACAGTTCGTTATCTATGTCATTTCAGTTGTGCACACCACTCTAAATAAACGTCTTGTAATTGGCAAAGTCCCAGTCAACGTGTATCCATACTACGAGTCCTTAGGAACTGCCTTGTATGGAAAGGAGAGGCCAATGTGGAAGATGCCGGACCCCTTCATAGAGTGTGTGCATCCTGCCGTATGGAAATTCCTTTCCACGAAGAGACAGTTTTCTCGCATCACTGACCAGATGAAGGCCCACTTCTGTCAAGTAGACATGGATACTCCTGAGATAAAACTCAGTCCTTTGCCAACCCTGCTAAGGCAGAAAGGACTAACAATCAAACATATAGATGGATGGAATCAGAATGCCTTGATCGTCTTCCGTGACATCATGGCCAAATATGCTGTGTTTGAGTGTTTTGTAAGTGCCTCAGCGTGGAAGGCAGTGGAAAAACAAGTCCGCTCGGTGGTGAAAGAGGATGCTGTCCTAGCTATGGATGCCTCCAAAGGGTCTCTGACAGTTGCAGGTCTGGCCGAAGACACAAAGCGACTCCAGGGGCTGGTGGAAGACCTCATGCACAGGGCCATGAGTCGGATAGAGAGGCAGAGGGATGGCATCTCGGAGGAGATGGACATGTCCCCTGCCATGTTCTCTATCCTGCAGCAGGAAGGACTTCTGAAGCACGCAGCAGACGAAGCCCCAGAGATGGGTTTTTCTTATAGAGACGACACCAAGAAGTTGGTTCTCTCAGGTCTTGTTGCAGAGGTGTACAAGATGAAGTACTGGATTCTGGAGAGGGAGCTCAAGATGAATAAGAAGCAGCTGAAGCTGGACCCCCAACTCCTGGACTTCCTTCGGTCAGTGGACAGTATGGAGATGTCCCAGGATCTGTTCACGTCCCGGGGCATCAACGCTGTGTACAGAGTGGAGGGTGGAAATGTACTTCTGACTGGTAGCTCAGACAGAGCATTGGCTGATGCAGAGCAGAGGGTGAAGACTGCCCTGTCCCTGCAGAGCCTTATGGTGGAGGATCAGGAGGTGCTGAGGAAGCCTGAGTGGAAATATCTGAACAACCAGCTGGTGGATGCCTACAACTCCCTAAAGAAAAGAACGGTGGTGATTAAGCATCACCCAGAGAGGAGAGACAGAATCATTGTGTCTGGCTTCCTGGACCCGGTCAGAGAGGTTAGCAATAGTTTGCGGGACTTTGTTGAAAACTACTCACGAGTCGAAGAGGCTGTCCTTCTCAAGTCCTGTGCCGTGGTTAAATTCATCCAGGAGAACAAATCCCAGGACTGGGAACATTTTGCCAAGCGTGATGAGGTGAACGTCCACTTTGACCCCAGAAGGCCCAAAATTGTCCTTTCTGGAGCCCGTCTCTATGTCAAGAAGGTCAAAGAGACCTTTCAGAAGATGGTAGCACCTTTCTGCACTGATGAGCTCACCATCATGAAGCCTGGAGCAAGAAAGTACTTTCAAGGGAAGGGAAGAATGTTTGTTTCCATGGCGATGAAGGAGCATGGCTGTGTGGTGCTGCTGCAGGAAGACTACATGCTGGAGGAAGAAGAGGGCGATGATGAAGATGCGGAGAAAGGATTTGGCCCATCATCCTGCTGTGAGGTGAGGACACACAATGGAATCCTGGTCTCTGTCAGTAAGGCAGACATCTGCAAGTTCAAAGTGGACGCAGTAGTCAATGCAGCCAATGAAGACCTGCAGCATATTGGAGGCCTGGCTTTAGCACTACTCAAGGCTGCTGGTCCACGGCTGCAGGAGCTCAGTGATCAACATGTCCGTAATAACCGCCGACTGCAGCCAGGAGACGCCATTGTGACAGAAGCAGGCAATCTGCCCTGTAAGTATGTGGTCCATGCGGTTGGTCCACGGTTCACACACTTTGACCAGGGAACAGCCATACAGCGTCTGAAACAAGCTGTGAATGAGAGCCTGAGGGAGGCTGCGAAGGTTAACTGCTCAACTGTTGCCGTCCCGGCCGTCAGCTCTGGGATATTCGGCTTTCCTCTGGACCTGTGCACTGAGACCATTGCTGTGGCAGTGCGTGACTACTGTGAGAACCTGAGTGGTCAGACCTCCCTGACTGAGATTCACCTGGTGGACAACAGTGACAACACTGTGAGAGCCCTGGCCAGCGCTGTCCAGAAAACGTTCAATGACCTGCACCCAAAAATGACCATGCCTCCGCAGGGTGCACATAGGGGAAATGGACATCGGGGACGCGGGCAACAGGGAAGTGAACGACGGGGAAGAGGACAACATAGTTACGGACATCAAGGACCTGGATATCAGGGACAGTCACCATGGGGACATGGGCAGTGGGGACAAAGCAGAAGAGAGGGAGGAGAAGGTGGAGGTAGAGGGGGAGGAGAAGGTAGAGGGGGAAGAGAAGGTAGAGGTAGAGGGGAGAAGAAGGTAGAGGGGGAGCAGGAGGTAGTGGAGGAGGAGAAGGTAGAGGAGGAGGTGGAGGTAGAGGAGGAGGAGAAGGTAGAGGTAGAGGGGGAGGAGAAGGTAGAGGTAGAGGGGGAGCAGGAGGTAGAGGAGGAGGAGAAGGTAGAGGTAGATGGGGAGAAGAAGGTAGAGGTAGAGGGGGAGCAGGAGGTAGTGGAGGAGGAGAAGGTAGAGGAGGAGGTGGAGGTAGAGGAGGAGGAGAAGGTAGAGGTAGAGGGGGAGGAGAAGGTAGAGGAGGAGGTGGAGGTAGAGGAGGAGGTGGAGGTAGAGAAGGAGGTGGAGGTAGAAGAGGACATGGATATAGGGGAGGAGGAGTTAGAGACAGCATAACTCAAAGATATTATCATGAAACCCAAGAGGAGCAGAGGAGAGAGTATGGCCAAGAGAGGAAGTTTGAGGGGGCAGGCAGTGGGGAAATCCTACAGACCAATCACACACAAGAGGGTCTGAAGATCATTCTGAGGAAGGGAAATATCCAGGAGGAATATGTGAGTACACATACTGTAGTTATCAGAGCACCACATAAACCATTGATACGTGTATTATAAGTAGTACATCAGATAACCCAGAGTATAAGGTGTATAATTTGTTTAATTTTCATTCTACTCTTCTTTATCTGGAATGACAGCTGTCTTGTAGAAGTCATAATTTAAGTTTGAATAGAAATACATACCTGTCCCCTTCTCGCTTCATGAATGTTTGGTCATTTGTTTTGAAACCTCTAGTCTGAGGGCATCGTCAACGCCATCTCTGAGGATTTGGACCTGAGTAAAGGTGCTGTGTCCAATGCTATCCTAAAGGCAGCCGGTCCTGGGCTCCAATCAGCAGCCACAGATGAGGCTCGCGTCAACAGATTGGCCTATGGTGACATTGTGGTCACCGACGGTTACAACCTGCGATGTCAGAGGGTGATCCATACTGTCTGCCCCCATTGGGACCAGGGAGCTGGCTCAGCAGAGAAGGTAACCTATGAGTTATTGAACATGTTTAATTTGTAAATCGGGAGGTCCCGTAACACAAGTGAGTGAGTACACATAGTGAGTGAGAATGCTGTTCATTGACTACAGCTCAGTGTTCAACAACATAGTGCCCTCAAAGCTCATCTATAAGATAAGGACACTTGGACTAAACACCTCCGTCTGCAACTGGATCCTGAACTTCCTGACGGGCCGCCCCCAGGTGGTCAGGGTAGGTAACACATCTGTTACGCTGATCCTCAACACTCAAACCCCTTAGTGTTGTGTGCTTAGTCCCCTCCTGTACTCCATATTCATCCACTGGGTGGCCAAGCACGACTCCAACAACATCATTAAGTTTGCTGATGACACAACAGTGGTAGGCCAAGACGCTGACAACGATGAGACAGCCTATTGGGAGGAGGCTGGAGACCTGACAGTGTGGTGCCAGGACAACAACCTCTCCCTCAATGTGAGCAAGACAAAGGAGCTGATCATGGATTATAGGAAAAGGAGGGCAGAACAGGCCCCCATTAACATTGTGGAGTGGGTCGAGAATTTCAAGTTCCTTGGTGTCCACATCACCAACAAACTATTATGGTCCAAACACACCAAGACAGTTGTGAAGAGGGCACGACAATACATTTTCCTCCTCAAGAGACTGAAAAGATTTGGCAGATTCCAAAAGGTTCTACAGCTGCACCATTGAGAGCATCCTGACAGGTTGCATCCACGCCTGGTATGGCAACTGCTTAGCCTCTGACCGCAAGGCACTACAAAGGGTAGTGCGTAGGGCCCAGTACATCACTGGGGCCAAGCTTCCTGCCATCCAGGACCTATAGACTAGGCAGTGTCAGAGGAAAGCCCAAAAACGTGTCAAAGGCTACAGTCACTACAAGTCATAGACTGTTCTCTCTGCTGGTTCTGGAGGGCCAAGTCTAGGACCAGAAGGCTCCTTATAACAGCTTCTACCCCCAAGCCCTAAAGTTGATGAACAATTAATGTTTTCACACTGCTGCTACTCGCGCTGTTTATTATCTACTCATAGTCATTTTACAAATTACCTCGACTAACCTGTTTCCCTGCACATTGACTCAGTACCGGTACACCCTGTATATAGCCTCGTTATTGCTATGTAATTTACTTGTGTTACTTTTAGATTATTATTATATTTTTGTACCTTTTATTTAGTAGATACTTTCTTAACTCTATTTCTTAAGCTGCATTGTTGGCTAAGGGCTTGTAAAGTAAGCATTTTATGGTAAGGTATTCGGTGCATGTGACAAATACAATTTGATTGGGGGGGGCACTGAGGTGCCGGAACACGTAGTGAGTGTGAGGGGTGGAGGTATCCGGAGGGCTCTGAGGTACGAACACGTAGTGAGTGTGAGGGGTGGGGGTATCCGGAGGGCTCTGAGGTACTGGAACACATAGTGAGTGTGAGGGGTGGGGGTATCCGGAGGGCTCTGAGGTACTGGAACACATAGTGAGTGTGAGGGGTGGGGGTATCCGGAGGGCTCTGAGGTACGAACACATAGTGAGTGTGAGGGGTGGGGGTATCCGGAGGGCTCTGAGGTACGAACACATAGTGAGTGTGAGGGGTGGGGTTATCCGGAGGGCTCTGAGGTACTGGAACACATAGTGAGTGTGAGGGGTGGGGGTATCCGGAGGGCTCTGAGGTACTGGAACACATAGTGAGTGTGAGGGGTGGGGGTATCCGGAGGGCTCTGAGGTCCCGGAACACATAGTGAGTGTGAGGGGTGGGGGTATCCGGAGGGCTCTGAGGTACGAACACGTAGTGAGTGTGAGGGTGGGGGTATCCGGAGGGCTCTGAGGTACTGGAACACATAGTGAGTGTGAGGGGTGGGGGTATCCGGAGGGCTCTGAGGTCCCGTAACACATAGTGAGTGTGAGGGGTGGGGGTATCCGGAGGGCTCTGAGGTACCGGAACACATAGTGAGTGTGAGGGGTGGGGGTATCCGGAGGGCTCTGAGGTGCCGGAACACATAGTGAGTGTGAGGGGTGGGGGTATCCGGAGGTCTCTGAGGTACTGGAACACATAGTGAGTGTGAGGGTGGGGGTATCCGGAGGGCTCTGAGGTACGAACACATAGTGAGTGTGAGGGGTGGGGGTATCTGGAGGGCTCTGAGGTACTGGAACACATAGTGAGTGTGAGGGGTGGGGGTATCCGGAGGGCTCTGAGGTACGAACACATAGTGAGTGTGAGGGGTGGGGGTATCCGGAGGGCTCTGAGGTACTGGAACACATAGTGAGTGTGAGGGGTGGGGGTATCCGGAGGGCTCTGAGGTACTGGAACACATAGTGAGTGTGAGGGGTGGGGGTATCCGGAGGGCTCTGAGGTACGAACACATAGTGAGTGTGAGGGGTGGGGGTATCCGGAGGGCTCTGAGGTACGAACACATAGTGAGTGTGAGGGGTGGGGGTATCCGGAGGGCTCTGAGGTACTGGAACACATAGTGAGTGTGAGGGTGGGGGTATCCGGAGGGCTCTGAGGTACTGGAACACATAGTGAGTGTGAGGGGTGGGGGTATCCGGAGGGCTCTGAGGTCCCGGAACACATAGTGAGTGTGAGGGTGGGGGTATCCGGAGGGCTCTGAGGTACGAACACGTAGTGAGTGTGAGGGGTGGGGGTATCCGGAGGGCTCTGAGGTACTGGAACACATAGTGAGTGTGAGGGGTGGGGGTATCCGGAGGGCTCTGAGGTCCCGTAACACATAGTGAGTGTGAGGGGTGGGGGTATCCGGAGGGCTCTGAGGTACCGGAACACATAGTGAGTGTGAGGGGTGGGGGTATCCGGAGGGCTCTGAGGTGCCGGAACACATAGTGAGTGTGAGGGGTGGGGGTATCCGGAGGTCTCTGAGGTACTGGAACACATAGTGAGTGTGAGGGGTGGGGGTATCCGGAGGGCTCTGAGGTACGAACACATAGTGAGTGTGAGGGGTGGGGGTATCTGGAGGGCTCTGAGGTACTGGAACACATAGTGAGTGTGAGGGGTGGGGGTATCCGGAGGGCTCTGAGGTACGAACACATAGTGAGTGTGAGGGGTGGGGGTATCCGGAGGGCTCTGAGGTACTGGAACACATAGTGAGTGTGAGGGGTGGGGGTATCCGGAGGGCTCTGAGTTACGAACACATAGTGAGTGTGAGGGGTGGGGGTATCCGGAGGGCTCTGAGGTACTGGAACACATAGTGAGTGTGAGGGGTGGGGGTATCCGGAGGGCTCTGAGGTACGAACACATAGTGAGTGTGAGGGGTGGGGGTATCCGGAGGGCTCTGAGGTACTGGAACACATAGTGAGTGTGAGGGGTGGGGGTATCCGGAGGGCTCTGAGGTACGAACACATAGTGAGTGTGAGGGGTGGGGGTATCCGGAGGGCTCTGAGGTACGAACACATAGTGAGTGTGAGGGTGGGGGTATCCGGAGGGCTCTGAGGTACGAACACATAGTGAGTGTGAGGGGTGGGGGTATCCGGAGGGCTCTGAGGTCCCGGAACACATAGTGAGTGTGAGGGGTGGGGGTATCCGGAGGGCTCTGAGGTACTGGAACACATAGTGAGTGTGAGGGGTGGGGGTATCCGGAGGGCTCTGAGGTCCCGTAACACATAGTGAGTGTGAGGGGTGGGGGTATCCGGAGGGCTCTGAGGTACCGGAACACATAGTGAGTGTGAGGGGTGGGGGTATCCGGAGGGCTCTGAGGTACTGGAACACATAGTGAGTGTGAGGTGTGGGGGTATCCGGAGGGCTCTGAGGTACTGGAACACATAGTGAGTGTGAAGGGTGGGGGTATCCGGAGGGCTCTGAGGTACTGGAACACATAGTGAGTGTGAGGGGTGGGGGTATCCGGAGGGCTCTGAGTTACTGGAACACATAGTGAGTGTGAGGGGTGGGGGTATCCGGAGGGCTCTGAGGTACTGGAACACATAGTGAGTGTGAGGGGTGGGGGTATCCGGAGGGCTCTGAGGTACTGGAACACATAGTGAGTGTGAGGGGTGGGGTATCCGGAGGGCTCTGAGGTACTGGAACACATAGTGAGTGTGAGGAATGGGGTATCCGGAGGGCTCTGAGGTACAGGAACACATTGAGAAGAAAAGTGTCAAACACAACGTAGCAGCACAGCAGACAGAGTAAACAGCCAAGTAGCCTACTGTCTATGTTGGTTAAATGGACAGCACTCTCCAAGGTGCAGTTCTCTCCAAGGTGCAGTTCTCTCCAAGGTGCTGATTAATTGAAAGCATGTTAAACGTCACTTCAGTATGCCCACATACTTGAGTATAGCTGCAGGGTTTACACAAGTACATATTTCTTATAGTCAAATTTTCTAGACATTGATGTATAGCAACATTTTTAGACGACACTGCAGAACACCCGCCATATGCACACGTACTCAGCTGTGGGGCTCACAAGACCCCAATTTAATATAATTTTCAAGACATCAATGTAGCAGTAGAACAAATATCACAATATCAGAATATAACTTCAAATAAAATAAATCTCTGTAGGCTACAGCAGAACACACATATGAGAATATATATGCCTCCTGCTATTGTGATAATATGAAGCACATATTCAGATTACCGTAATATCTGCGCACCTGAATATAAACCGCACCCACTGAATTAAAAAAAAATGTATTTTGTACATAAATAAGCCGCACATGTCTATAAGCCGCAGGTGCCTACCGGTACATTGAAACAAATGAACTTTACACAGCCTTTAAACGAAACACGGCTTGTAACAAAAATAAATAGGCTTTTAAATGAAACACGGCTTCTAACAAAAATAAATAGGCTTTAACGAAACACGGCTTGTAACAAAAATAAATAGGCTTTAACGAAACACGGCTTGTAACAAAAATAAATAGGCTTTAACGAAACACGGCTTGTAACAAACATTTTAAAAATAGCAGTAAACAGTAGCCTACCAAGAAAGTCATTGGTCACCATCTTCCTCCTGTGCACTGAAACCACTGAAGTCATCTTCTTCGGTGTCGGAGTTGAATAGCCTCAGAATTGCTTCATCCAATGTTGGATCGTTTTCATTGTCGCTCTCGTCACTTTCATCCGGAGGCAAATTCAACACGCAGCAGTCCAGCCTTTCAAAACCCGTTGATGATAGTGGATTTTTTGATAATGCTCCATACTGTCTGCAGCTCTATTTCCTTTTCCAACAGCCAGATCGATCGCCTTCAACTTGAAAGCTGCCTCATATGCATTTCTCCGTGTCTTTGCCATGATGAGGGTGACAAAATGACTACCGTAATCAGAATGATGGGAAGTGTGAGCGCGCTCGATTTACGTCACATTATGTGACGGTGCTCAGTTTTTTGGCGGCAAGAATCTTGTGAAAGCGGAAAAATCCATAAATTAGCTGCGTCATTGTATAAACCGCGAGGTTCAAAGCGTGGGAAAAAAGTAGCGGCTTATAGTCCGGAAATTACGGTACTTTCACAGTACAGAACAAGTTTGTTATGGAAAAAAAATGTCCTACCTTAGTTTTCCAAACCTCCAGCAAATACTCTCCCCATGTCAAGTCCATTTAACTCCTGAGAGTCCATTTCCTGCTCAAAGCCATGAGCGGGCCTGTGGCTGTGACCTTTAGCCTCCTTCTAAGGCTTTTCTGAAGACTGGCAATGTTTTTATTGTCCTCTTTAGCCTCATCTACAAGACTTGCTGCCACCAAATGTTCCCTGGTTCGGGCATGTTCAAAAACCATGTTATACGTCTGAGGCATAGGATGTTAACTTACTGTACATTGCACCCACACTTTTGCTAGTTTAATCCCTCCAGTCGTTTCTAGACCCAAGCTATCTTCCTTTTTGCATGTGGTACAGCCCAATTTTGAATTATGAATGACAAGCATGGGGTTATGTGTTTGCTTGAACTGCAAATTGCACCTGACCGAGCACTTTGTCCGTGGATGCACTGCCCCCCACCTCCCAGCTCCCCGTCTGCCTCTCCATCTGAGTCTGACTCTCTAGTAGGCCTACTAGCTAGTCGAGGTGCCGGTGGTGATGCTGAACTGTTAGGATTAGCAGCGCTGTGAGTTTAGGCATTGCCATCGGGAACAGTTTGCACCTCACTCCTCCTGCACTGACAGTTCTCTGATTTGTTTTGGGTTCAATTGACCATCTTTCTCTAGATTGTTGGACTTGAAAAATGTCAAACTCTATTGCCTTTTCTTTTCCATTTTTTATCTGGCTTTCCCAAGATTCAAATTCAGTAGGGAGACGACTAGCCTAGGCTACGTAACGTGATTACGTAGGGACCTCTTCACTAGCTGACCACCTACCAAGACCTGTGTCGAGATCAGTTACTTACCCCACCCTCCCTCCCAATAACCTTTATGTACAAATAAGAGAGCAGGTCTGGAATCAGTGTGGCAGGAAAGGATGAAGGATCCCCACGCTTTTACATGGTCTTTTTGTTGGGAAGGAGAAATAACGAGGAGGCAACTTGATTTAACGCTGATCGCTTTTATTAGAATGTATACAGGGCGAACATTGAAACAATTAATAAATCATGTTGTGAGAGGTACCGGATCCGTCCACATAGGTGCCGGAACAAACCAAGTCAAAACTGATAGATGCCGAAACAGGTTCCAGCTCAAATTAAGTACTGGTTATTGAGAGTGCATAGAAAGGTTTTAGTAAAATGTTTCTAAAATTGTCCATGTGTTTGTGATTTAAGATATTGAGAACGATAATCAGAGATTGCCTGAGTGAGGCAGAGAAGCATAGGCTGGCATCCCTGTCTTTCCCTGCCATTGGAACTGGGAACATGGGATTCCCTAAGGGCCTGGTGTCCAAGCTTCTTCTGCAGGAGGTCAAAGACTTCAGCCAGAGAAGAAACTCCACACACCTTAAAGAGGTGGCCATCGTGGTCCACCCCAGCGACACCCAAACTGTGGATGTAAGTTTGAAGATGGAAAATGGTTTAAAGGGGGATTCAGTGTTTATCATCACACAGAGGTAGTGTTGTTGCATAACCTCACCTTTTTCAGTGTGTGTTGTGCTCCTAGATATGTTTGATAAATGCTCCACACTTTATATCTCCTGTTTACAGTGCTTTGTCAGGGAATTCAGAGGTCAGACACAAGGGTATACTTGGCAGAGTTCACAAGGTTCCGGCCAATCACAACATTCCAAATCTCATGTTGGCCAATCACAGCAGCCCTCTGGTAAGCTTAATTTACAGCCTTCAAAGTCTCCCCAAAAATATTCAACCACTGAGACCCTGCTGCCTCTTTAGAGCATGTCTGTTTCCACAGAACCCCCTTGTCTAAACATGTTATTTTCATTAGGCGCAGGCTTCTTTGGACAGGTGTCATCCCCTTCTCTGGGTGTGTACAGCATGCAGATGGGTCACGTGACCTTTGAAGTGTCATCAGGAGACATCACCAAGGAGTCCAGTGATGTCATTGTCAACTCTTCCAATAAGGACTTTAACCTCAAATCAGGTGACTTGTACCTCTGACAATAGCATAGGTGCAGTAACCAATGTCTCATGTTTATGAGGCTACTAAGACAAATACTAAGGAACACCTTATAAGGATGTTTAACATGTACACATCTGAAATGTTGGAAATCCAAATGAACAGTGTTTACAGCTACACAATCAGAAAGCAAAAGCTAAATCCCATACACACCCACAGACACACAACTTATTTAATGGTACAATTTTTGACTTAGAATAAAGAGCCATATTGTACTAATGTCTTTGTTTCTTCAGGTGTATCCAAATCCATTTTAGAAGGAGCTGGATTGAAGGTGGAGTTGGAGTGCTCAGAGATTGGTGTGTATCCATGTCCTTGAGTCAACATATACTGTAGTCATGTTTCTGGTCAAGGAGACTGGTGTCATGTTGGATATGAATGAGATGACATTTCAGCACTGTTTGATACTGTCTGGTAAAAGTCTAAAGTCAGTTTCCAATCCATGGGTCCTACAACACTGGTGTTGTTATGCAGGTGAGTGAGGACCCAAAAGCGACTTAACAGAAACTGAGTTTATTTAAGAACACAGCAAACAGCAAACAAGAATCCGACAAGGACAGAGGCAGAAACCGAGAGAGAAATAGAGACCTAATCAGAGGGCAAAATAGGGGACAGGTGTGAAAGAGTAAACGAGGTCGTTAGGAGAATGAGGAACAGCTGGGAGCAGGAACGGAACGATAGAGAGAGAGGGGGATAGAGAGAGGGAAAGAAACCTAATAAGACCAGCAGGGGGAAACGAATATAAGAGAAAGCACAGGGACAAGACATGACAATATATGACAATACATGACAGGTGTGCATTGATTTGACCTTTTAGTAACTTAGATTATTGACATCTAAACCTTTCCTTTTATGCTTTTCTACAGTCAGATCCCCAAGCTTCCAACCATGCAGGATGATCGTGACATCAGCAGGATCTCTCCCATGCAAACACATCATGCACATTGTGGGACAGAATGACCCTAAGATCATTAAAGAGACTGTGTACGATGTTCTCAAGAAGTGTGAAGAGCAAAAGTTCACCTCAGTGTCCTTCCCAGCGCTTGGAACAGGTACTCTGCTTTAATGGTCATTATTAGACTACACTGTCTTGTGTAGTTGCATGTTTTTATTGTACTTGTTGCCTATTCTGTTTTGTTCTTTGTGTCTACTGTGAGGTTGTAAGGTGGCCATATGCTTTGCTTCCATGTGCTCTGAATGGGACCACCTGCTACTCATAATGACGACCTGCTCCTCATAATGACTACCTGCTCCTCATAATGACTACCTGCTCCTCATAATGACGACCTGCTCCTCATAATGACGACCTGCTCCTCATAATGACGACCTGCTCCTCATAATGACTACCTGCTCCTCATAATGACTACCTGCTACTCATAATGACGACCTGCTCCTCATAATGACGACCTGCTCCTCATAATGACGACCTGCTCCTCATAATGACGACCTGCTCCTCATAATGACGACCTGCTCCTCATAATGACGACCTGCTCCTCATAATGACGACCTGCTCCTCATAATGACGACCTGCTCCTCATAATGACTACCTGCTACTCATAATGACTACCTGCTCCTCATAATGACGACCTGCTCCTCATAATGACGACCTGCTCCTCATAATGACGACCTGCTCCTCATAATGACGACCTGCTCCTCATAATGACGACCTGCTCCTCATAATGACGACCTGCTCCTCATAATGACGACCTGCTCCTCATAATGACGACCTGCTCCTCATAATGACGACCTGCTCCTCATAATGACGACCTGCTCCTCATAATGACTACCTGCTACTTTTCCTAGCCTAATTTTCAAAAAATCTTGTTCTTTCTTCGTCTTTCTGCTCCCCCCACCCAAACATACTTTGCCTCGCTCTTTTACTTGTTTTGTTCTCTTCCTTGCATATTTTTCTTGTCTTCTTCCATTCCACATTTTTCTTGTCACCGTCCCTTCCTTCCATCTTATTCTTGTCTACTTCCCTTATGTATTTTTCTTGTCACCTTCCCTTCCTTCCATCTTATTCTTGTCTCCTTCCCTTTCATATTTTCCTTTTCTCCTTCCCTTTCATATTTTCCTTTTCTCCTTCCCTTCCATATTTTCCTGGTCTCCTTCCCTTTCATATTTTCCTTGTCTCCTTCCCTTTCTTCCATATTTGTCTTGTGATTAGTCACTCTCAGGGACAGATTTGCTTCAGTCATGTCATTGTCTATCTGTACTTCTGTCTCCATCTATGTATTTCTGTTTGCCTCCATAGCCATGTCATTGTGTGTCTGCCTCCGTCTGTCTGTCTGTCAGGCCAGGGTGGGGTGAGTCCCTCTGCTGTTGCGGACGCCATGATTGACGCAGTGGTGGACTTTGTGAAGAAGAAAAAGGGACAGTTTGTGAGAAGTGTGAACATCCTGATATTCCAGACTGCCATGGTGACGGAGTTCCACAAGAGCATGGAGAGGAGAGTGGGAGAGGGAGTGGAGGAGAAGGACATTTTTACCAGGTTTAAAGGTCAGTGAGAATGGAAGTGTGCGAGGTAGAAGACAATATGAGCTCAATGTGTACTGATACAATATAGTTACTATAATCATAAGTGACATTTTGTCAAGGAGTTTATGTTGTGTGTGCTCTTCATAGATTCGCGCTCTGCCCGTGAGAACCTTGTCATGGCGGGAGAGGAGTTTGCCCCGACCGTGTTCCAGCTGTGTGCAGAGAGTCCCCAGGCTGTGAGCCGTGCCCGGGACTGGGTTAAAAACCTCATAATGAAGGAGCAAACTGAGAAAACCATCAAGAACCCGTACATCAGCCAGCTGAGCCAGGGGGATGTGGAGAAGTTGCAGGCCATGCAGAGGGAGCTGATGGTCAGGATACGCCTGGAGAAGAAGGGCCCCAACTCCTTGATCCGCCTGGAGGGCCTGAGCCGCGATGTGCTTACAGCAGACAGCCTCATCAGGGACATGGTCCTGGACCAGGAGAGGGCAGAGAACAGCAGACAGGCAGCTTTCCTGGTGAGCAGACTGGTGGAGTGGCAGTACAAAGACCACAGTGGAACAATAGTGTCTTTTGACACGCTCACCAACTACATCCTGGAGGAGGCTGTGAAAGACAACAGCGAAGTGACAATCAAGATAAAAAATGAGGATTATAAGGCAAATGTAGCCCACAAGAGAGCTGTCAAGTTTGGGGGCAGAAGAGAAATTGAGTTACTGAGAAAAGACCTGAAAGGTGAGTCCATCCATAATAAATACTCATCTGTCTAGACTGCATTAAAATGAAATTATGGAGAACGGTGATATTAAATATAGAAGAATGTCTTATTTTTAAGAACACATTTTTTGTGTCATTTTGTGGATGCATACAGTATATCAGGGGTCTCTAACCTTTTTTTAATCACAATACCTACTTTATAGCTTTAAAATAGGCACATTCTTCTCGTATCCTCTACCCTACAACTCGTCCCCGGGCTCTTGGTGTACAAGAGATGTTCTGTCAATATACCTGGTAAAATAAAATGGCTAATAAGCAGTATTTGGCATGACAGGACTCCCATAATTCTCTCACTTCCATAATCCTGTTTTCTCTGTTTTAACTAATTCTGTACTCCCAATATTGCAATTATTCATAGATTAACAACTAAAATAGATTTTTTTGAGTGCAGGTCAATGCTTACCTCACATCAGAAGACAATGTTTTTAGGTAAAAAAATAAGAACAAAAAAGCATTTAGATTTTTTGGTTTAATTCACCTTTATTGAGCATCTAGCAAGAGAGGAATGTGACGTTCTAGCGATGTTTCTGCGGTTAGACCTACTGCTGCAGCACATGTCATGGAACTGAGTATGTAATCAATATGTATTTAAAGTTGTGAATGATTGAGTCTTTTTAATGACAATACTTATTGCGGAATTAATTGACACCTAAATGCCAAATTCTCTACTGTGTTTTGTCCAGACGATACATCGGTGTCTCTACCTGCACACTGGGATGACATGAAGGGTTCCCTCTTAAAGCTGGTCCCACTAACTCCAGGATCCAAGGGATACAATGACGTAGAGAAGGAATTCCGGAAGACTTTGCTCACTGACACCATCATTACAGTATGTTTGTGAAAATGTATACCTGAATTTAACTTGCATTCCACAAAAGACTGGGTTTCTATGGTGACGTTATACGAAAGCCTCACATTTTTGCTATCATTTAAAAAAATATATATACATTAAAGGCAACAAAGCTTTGTGGAACTAATTCCTGGAACCAGTGAAATGTGCAATTCCTATTCCTATGCTGTTCGTAACGTATTTGGCTAGGTGGGATTGCACTTCAGTAATAAATAAATCACTGTCGATTTATACACGTGTTTCGTTTGCTATTCGAAGATTGAACAAGTTCAGAACGATTCACTGTGGAAGAGCTACCAGATAAGAAAGAAACTCCTGGAGGAGAAGAACAAGCACACAAACAACGAGAAACTGCTGTTCCATGGCACCAGTTCCGACTCCATCACCCAGATCAACAACCATGGCTTCAATCGCAGCTACGCTGGAGCACATGGTATGAGAATGGTCTCATGGAAACATGTCTGATGACCAATATGCTTTACTGTTATATTGAGACCTCTTCCTAAGGGAGGAGGAGCTTGATGTTGAGACATAAATCCATTTGATCAATTCGGTATCATTGTTATATATATTTTTTTAACTCTTTAAGTACAATATGTTTTTCGTCCAGGTGCGGCTATCGGCAATGGGTCATACTTTGCTGTGGACTCCAGTTATTCAGCAAGGGGATATTCTAAAGCTGATGCACAAGGGAACAAGCGCATGTACCTGGCCAGGGTTCTTGTTGGAGACTACACTCAGGGAAAAGCAGGCTTGATCGTTCCTCCTGCCAAACCTTCAGGGAAGGATGCCGACTTGTACGACAGTGTCACAGACAACACCTCCAATCCAACCATGTTTGTGATCTTCAATGATGTGCAGGCTTATCCAGAGTTCCTCATCACATTCCAGTAAATCAGATTTAACTACCTTCATTAGTATATCAATACTTCACAACAAATTGCATATGTCTGTGTGAAGGGTTTTAAAGGTATGTGGGTTAGTTGTAATAGCCATGGCTATTATATAAAGACATTCAATAATTAGTTGCATGTAATGATTTATGTACTTTTTCAATCTGTTACAATTCACCCCTAGCACTGTTACAACTAACTCAGACCACTCCTTGCATTTATGACCACACCATGCATTTGCAGTTTGACTTACATAATAACCACACCAATGTGTAAAGGACAAATGTAGGTTGTTTGTATCAAGTTTTGAACACACTACCATAAACTATCTCTGAGAAACTGACTGAAAGGTGAGAAGTGTTACATCCATCACTGGTCTCCAACTATTTACTCCGTACATTTTCCCTGACACCCAAAAGTACTCGTTACATTTTCCAATTCACACACTTACTGTATCAAGAGAACATCCCCGGTCATGCCTACTGCCTCTGATCTGGTGGACTCACTAAACACATATGCTTAATTTGTAAATTATGTCTAAGTGTTGGCGTGCCCCTTGCTATCCGTAAATAAAAAAGCTGTGCTGTCTGGTTTGCTTAATGTGAAGAATTTGAAATTATTCATACTTTTACTTTTGATACTTAAGTATATTTAAAACCAAATATTTTTTCCTTTTACTCAAGTAGTATTTTACTAGGTGACTTTCACTTTTATTTTAGTCATTTTCTAAGGTATCTGACACGACTTCCGCCGAAGTCGGCTCCTCTCCTTGTTCAGGTGGCGTTCGGCAGTCGACGTCACCGGCATTCTAGCCATCGCCGCTCCATTTTTCATTGTTCCATTTGTTTTGTCTTGTTCCCCGCACACCTGGTTTACATTCCCTAATCACACTGCATATATATATATATTCCTCTGTTCCCCCCCATGTCTTTTTGTAGAATTGTTTTGTTTTGTGCTTGTTGTATCGCGCCAGTCTGGTTTTTCACCCTGGGCATCACCTGTACCCTATTTGGGGAATTATTGGTGAACCTTATTATATTATCAACGCTATTTTGCACCCGTCTGTTTGTTGCTCTTGGCTAATAAAGTCACCTGATCACCTATTCTCTGCTCTCCTGCACTTGACTCGAATGACCAGTAGCGAAAACCCTGACAGTATCTTTACTTTTACTCAAGTATGACATTTGGGAGAGTGTAACTGCTCTTTATTGACATATAACTTATCTTGCTTAGGGCCTGGGCCCGGTTGCATAAAACATCTTAAAGCATTTCTTTAAGATTACCAAGAAACACTCTGTGTGCCCCTGATTTAGCCCACTCAAGTAAAAGGTTAATTGTTACGAATCCCTTTTGGCCCGACAGACTAGGGGGGATAGTAATGAGACCCGTAACATAACTCATGCAAATTATAATAGTGACAAAGCAAAAGTGTGAACGAAATAACCAGGACAACTGAAATCTACCGTCAAACTCAAGGTTTATTTGAAAACACCCGGTAATGGGGGAAGCAGGAAAAGGGGCTGAGCTGGACCCAAGGAAAGAAACATTAAGTATTGAAAAACACCCCTAAGCTAGACTATCCTACTTTAACAGCTAACTAACTAACCAAAAATACAGTGGGTGGTCCGCCCAGTTCTAACTAGTGTATTTAACAAAGTCTACCTACGGGTAGTGTATGCCCATGGGCGACTTGTCTTGGTTTCCCCTTTTCCCACCAGCAGTCAAACACAAACACCATAACCAAAACAATACTTACAGGTGATGACAAAGTGATATGGAGGTGCTCAAACAAAAGAGAGGTTAATACACAAAGAGAGAGTGAAACACAGAGACCTACAGACATGGCATTTACAGAGAGATTGAGCTCTAGAGCAAATTACTGACAGGGTTTTTAAACTAAGGGAAATGAACTGTGAAAGGGTAGGAAACAGGAGGTGTGTCTTCTGATAGATGATTGGATTGGTGACTGATTGGGGAGTGATGATTTTCACCTGTGAGGGGAGAAGGAGAGAAAACAACACAGAATACATACACACACACACAGGATACCTGTATCCGTAACAGTTATTTAGGTAAGCATTAAAATGGGACCATCTTTACAAAAGAGGATGGCGTAATTGACAGAGACATACAACGTACATTCCATCCTCGGGCGCCGGACATCCTTGGACTTTCCCAACGGACATCCTCTAAAAAGAACTGTTGTTTGGGGAAACCCCTTATGTACAGTCGTGGCCAAAAGTTTTGACAATGACACAAATATTAATTTCCACAAAGTGTGCTGCTTCATTGTCTTTAGATATTTTTGTCAGATGTTATGATAGAATACTGAAGTATAATTTCAAGTGTCAAAAGCTTTTATTGACAATTACATGAAGTGGATGCAAAGAGTCAATATTTGCAGTGTTGAACCTTCTTTTTCAAGTATGTCTGAATTTGTGTGGTTTTATTTGTCCACCCACCTCTTGAGGATTGACCACAAGTTCTCAATGGGATTAAGGTCTGGGGAGTTTCCTGGCCATGGATCCAAAATATTGATGTTTTGTTCCCCGAGCCACTTAGTTATCACTTTTGCCTTATGGCAAGGTGCTCCGTCATTCTGGAAAAGGCATTGTTCGTCACCAAACTGTTCCTGGAAGGTTTGGAGAAGTTGCTCTCGGAGGATGTGTTGGTACCATTCTATATTCATGGCTGTGGTGTTGGGCATAATTGTGAGTGAGCCCACTCCCTTGGCTGAGAAGCAACCCCACACATGAATGGTCTCAGGATGATTTACTGTTGGCATGAAACAGGACTGATGGTAGCGCTCACCTTGTCTTCTCCGGACAAGCTTTTTTCCAGATGCCCCAAACAATCGGAAAGGGGATTCATCAGGAAAAATGACTTGACCCCAGTCCTCAGTAGTCCAATCCCTGCACCCTTTGCAGAATATCAGTCTGTCCCTGGTGTTTTTCCTGGAGAGAAGTGGCTTCTTTGCTGCCCTTCTTGACACCAGGCCATCCTCCAAAAGTCTTTGCCTCACTGTGTGTGCAGATGCACTCACACCTGCCTGCTGCCATTCCTGAGCAAGCTATGTACTGGTGGTTCCCCGATCCCGCAGCTGAATCAACTTAAGGAGACGGTCCTTGCTGGACTTTCTTGGGCGCCCTGAAGCATTCTTCCAAACAATTGAACAGCTCTCCTTGAAGTTCTTGATGATCTGATAAATGGTTGATTTAGGTGCAATCTTACTGGCAGCAATATCCTTGCCTGTGAAGCCCTTCTTGTGCAAAGCAATGATGACGGCACGTGTTTCCTTGCAGGTAACCATGGTTGACAGAGGAAGAACAATGATTCCAAGCACCACCCTCTTTTTGAAGCTTCCAGTCTGTTATTCAAACTCAATCAGCATGACAGAGTGATCTCCAGCCTTGTCCTCGTCAACACTCACACCTGTGTTAACGAGAGAATCACAGACATGATGTCAGCTGGTCCTTTTGTGGCAGGGCTGAAATGCAGTGGAAATGTTTTTTGGGAATTCAGTTCATTTGCATGGCAAAGAGGGACTTTGCAATTAATTGCAATTCATCTGATCAGTCTTCATAACATTCTGGAGTATATGCAAATTGTCATCATACAAACTGAGGCAGCAGACTTTGTGAAAATTAATATTCGTGTCATTCTCAAAACTTTTGGCCACGACTGTACATATAGTGAACATCAACAGTTGTTGACCATTCATCTGTATTTGCTGAGAAGTCTTTTTGAAAGGTTATACAGGTTCATTACAGTACATTCTCGGACTCTCCGTCCGGACATAACTCTTTGCACTCCCACACACACACCCAATGATCCAATTAGCTCTTGTGTGGAGATAGAGATAAACAGATCAGGGAGACACACATAGAGAGACAGAGATATTTCATCAGAAGGTAAATACAATTTTATTTTAAAACCCTTTTTTATTGTTTTCTAAATCTTTAGTGTAGGCATTTAAACATATTACAATTCTCAAAGTTTACTATGAATGTAAAGGCATAACGTTTTTTAAAACAAAAAATCTATATAAATCATACATATTATCAACACATAATACTACACTTTAGTACACATTAAATGTTTATATGTAAAATTATTTTTTGCTATAAGAAAAATTGTTTTTAAAATGTATTTTGTTCATGAAAATACGGTTTTGCTCAGGGATCTCTCTCTCGACAGACAGACAGACAGACACCTCTTGGAGGAGAGATTTCTTTCATTGAATGTAAATGATTTAAAAACGCTTTTATTTTCTTCAAAATATTTAGTAATTAAATGCATACATATTACAATTATTATTTGGTTGTAGGAAAGATTCTAAATGTATTTTGTTCATAGAAATAATGTTTTCAGTATGTTTCTCTCTGTTTGTAACCTGACACATTGTCACGTTCTGACTTTTATTTCCTTTGTTTTGTATTTATTTAGTATGGTCAGGGCGTGAGTTGGGTGGGCAGTCTATGTTTGTTTTTCTAGGTTTTGGGTATTTCTATGTTTCGGCCTAGTATGGTTCTCAATCAGAGGCAGGTGTCATTAGTTGTCTCTGATTGAGAATCATACTTAGGTAGCCTGGGTTTCACTGTGTTTGTGTGTGATTGTTCCTGTCTCTGTGTTTGCACCAGATAGGACTGTTTAGGTTTTCGCACATTTATTGTTTTGTTAGTTATTTCATGTCTAGTTCCTTTATTAAAGAACATGAATAGCCACCACGCTGCATTTTGGTCCGCTTCTCCTTCACCACAGGAAAACCCTTACAGAATCACCCACAACAACAGGACCAAGCAGCGTGGTAACGGGCAATAGCAACAGTGACGCAAAGAGGAATGGACATGGGACGATGTATTGGACGGCAAGGGTTGCTACACCTGGGAGGAGATCCTGGCGGGAAAGGATCGCCTTCCATGGGAACAGGTGGAGGCAGCTAGGAGAGCAGAGGCAGCCGGAGAGAGGAGCCGGCGATATGAGGGAACACGGCTGGCAAGGAAGCCCGAGAGGCAGCCCCAAACATTTATTGGGGGGTGGCACACAGGAAGTGTGGCAAAGCCAGGTAGGAGACCTGCGCCAACTTCCTGTGCTTACCAGGGGGCGAGAGAGACCGGGCAGGCACTGTGTTATGCTGTGGAGCGCACGGTGTCCCCAGTGCGGGTGCATAGCCCGGTGCGGTACATACCAGCTCCGCGTATTGGCCGGGCTAGGGTGAGCATTGAGCCAAGTGCCATGAAGCCGGCTCTACACATCTGGTCCCCAGTGAGCCCCCTTGGGCCGGCTTACATGGCACCAGCCTTGCGCACGGTGTCCCCGGTTCGCCTGCATAGCCCAGTGCGGGCTATTCCACCTCGCCGCACTGGCAGGGCGACCGGGAGCATTCAACCGGGTAAGGTTGGGCAGGCTCGGTGCTCAAGAGCTCCAGTGCGCCTGCACGGTCCGGTCTATCCGGTACCACCTCCACGCACTAGCCCTCCGGTGGCAGCCCCCCGCACCAGGCTGTCTCTCCTTCTCACCCCTACAGGTGCTCCCGCCTGTCCAGCGCTGCCGGAGCCTTCCTCCTCTCCAGTGCAGCCGGAGTCTCCCGCCTGTTCAGCGCCATCTGAGCTACCCGTCTCTCCAGCGTTGCTGGAGCTTTCCGTCTGCCCAGCGCTATCTGAGCCACCCGTCTGCCCAGCGCCGCCTGAGCCACCCGTCTGCCCAGCGCCGCCTGAGCCACCCGTCTGCCCAGCGCCGCCAGAGCCACCCGTCTGCCCAGCGCCGCCCGAGCCACCCGTTTGGCCAGCGCCGCCCGAGCCACCCGTCTGCCCAGTGCCGCCCGAGCCGAGCCACCCGTCTGCCCAGTGCCGCCCGAGCCGAGCCACCCGTCTGCCCAGCGCCGCCCGAGCCACCCGTCTGCCCAGCGCCGCCTGAGCCACCCGTCTGCCCAGCGCCGCCTGAGCCACCCGTCTGCCCAGAGGCGCCAGAGCCCCTCAGCCCAGAGGCGCCAGAGCCCCTCAGCCCAGAGGCGCCAGAACCCCTCAGCCCAGAGCCCCTCAGCCCAGAGCCCCTCAGCCCCTTTGTCCCGAGCTGCCCCATCTCTGTCCCGTGCTGCCCCATCTCTGTCCCGAGCTGCCCCTCTGTCCCGAGCAGCTGCCCCTCTGTCCCGAGCAGCTGCCCCTCTGTCCCGAGCAGCTGCACCTCTGTCCCGAGCTGCCCCTCTGTCCAGTGGGGTCATTGAGAGGGGTTGCCATGGTTAGAGAGCCACAGAGGCGGACAATGAGGCGGACTAAGACAATGGTGAAGTGGGGTCCGCGTCCCGCGCCAGAGCCGCCACCGCGGACAGACGCCCACCCAGACCCTCCCCTATAGGTCAAGGTTTTGCGGCCGGAGTCCGCACCTTTGGGGGGGGGGGGGGTACTCTCACGTTCTGACCTTTATTTCCTTTGTTTTGTATTTATTTAGTATGGTCAGGGCGTGAGTTGGGTGGGCAGTCTGTTTGTTTTTCTAGGTTTTGGGTATTTCTATGTTTCGGCCTAGTATGGTTCTCAATCAGAGGCAGGTGTCATTAGTTGTCTCTGATTGAGAATCATACTTAGGTAGCCTGGGTTTCACTGTGTTTGTGGGTGATTGTTCCTGTCTCTGTGTTTGCACCAGATAGGACTGTTTAGGTTTTCGCACATTTATTGTTTTGTTAGTTATTTCATGTCTAGTTCCTTTATTAAAGAACATGAATAACCACCACGCTGCATTTTGGTCCGCTTCTCCTTCACCACAGGAAAACCCTGACACACACACCCACATGCAAACTTGATGAGAGACAAACGACCAGATGAATAGAGATTTCAATCATTAAAAGTAAATTATTATTTCTTCAAAAATGTTAGTACCAAAATGCATGCATATTACAATTATTGTTTTGTTGTAGGAAAGATTGGGGCTGTGACCTCTCTCGCTCGCTCTCTCTCTCCTAGCGTGTAACTTGACACCCGGCATCACACACACACACACACACACACACACACACACACACACACACACACACACACACACACACACACACACACACACACACACACACACACACACACACACACACACACACACACACACACACACACACACACTTTGAGGTGAGACAGAGAGCCAGAGTAAGTGTTACGCCCTGACCATAGAGAGCCTTTTTAATCTCTATGTTGGTTAGGTCGGGGTGTGACGAGGGTGGGTAATCTAGGTTGTTTTATTTCTATGTTGGCCTAGTATGGTTCCCAATCAAAGGCAGCTGTTTATCGTTGTCTCTGATTGGGGATCATATTTAGGCAGCCATTTCCCCACTGTGTTTTGTGGGATCTTGTTTATGTTTAGTTGCCTGTGAGCACTCCATAGCTTCACGTGTAGTTTGCTCTTTGTTGTTTTTTTGTAAGGTTCACTTCTAATAAAATGTCGAACCGATTTCACGCTGCGCTTTAGTCCGAATGTTATTACGACTATCGTGACAGTAAGAGATATTTCATTCAATGAAGGTAAATACAATTTTATTTAAATATCTTTAGTACCGAAATGCATACATATTACAATTATTATTAAACAATACTACACATTACTACACAATACATGTTTATATGCATATTTAAATCAAATACCTTTCTTAGAGAAAAACAAGGCCTATTGTAACCCAAATCCCCGTCTTCAAGCTGTGAGGGCCTCAGATATTGTCTCTTCCACGCTGGATATCCAGGGCCTTCCAGATTTTTTATGTTCTCTTTTCCATGATAGATCAACCTTGCCGTTATCCCCAAGTTATGTCTTGAGTACAGAAGGGACCATCTTCATAAATGTTCACAATGGTGTAAAAACTGCTGCACTTGTTTCATCATATCAAGCACACCATTAAGACAATCAGGTGCATCACAAAGAATTTCATCAATGGTGTTCTCATTGTGACCCAGACATGAAGGACACAATACACCTAAAATTGGTCTAGGAGACATGTTTTTTTTTTGTGGTTGAGCTGTGTTAGACTTGTCACAGGACAAGTCTAACACTTACTTATACTCAGGCAGACCGACCCCGGAAAATGACTTTTCATTTTACAAGGTCACTACCCAGCAGCTCCATAAGTTCACTCGAAAAAATTCCCAACTGCTTCACATTTTTTCAAACACATTATATTTCAGTTTCTACAAAGTCGCTACACACCAATCATCAGGCTATTACTGCTTTACTTCGAAGAAACAGCTGCACTATTATGTTACTTAAGCACACCCTAAATAGCATGAGGACATCTGGACAGGATGTCCTTAAAGGACATAAACATAAGACACAGAAATAACTCATCAATCACTTTTTGACACATACCGTATAATATATTCTCTCTCTTTTATACAACGGGTTACCAACATATTCAAATAATGATTGAAATATTTTCATAAAATGTACTTATACATTTATTTATACTATTTCATCCTTCCACAATATATGGTCCCGACACAAATCTAGGGTTGCTACCCAAGCCGGCTGGTCATTTGTTCTATTGGTTCGGTTGCCGGAGACGTTTTGTTCTGTATCTATGTCCTTCGTTCTGAATGTTCCATTCCCATACTGGCTGCCAACGTTCTTATCCCTTGCTTGCTAGCTAGCCAACTAACTTACAGTCACTGTCACGCCCTGATCTGTTTCACCTGTTCCTGTGATTGTCTCCACCCCCTCCAGGTGTCGCTTATTTTCCCCAGTGTACTTATCCCTGTGTTTCCTGTCTCTCTGTGTTTTTCCCGTACTCCTTTTGCTATTCTCTTATGATAGTTTCCCCGATTTTGACACCTGCTTGACTGTGGACTACTTTCCTGCCTGCCTGATTATCCTGCCTGCCCTGAACTTGATTCTGCCTGCCCTTTGGTACCTTTTGGACTCTGAACTGGTTTTGATCCTTTTGCCTGTCCATGACCATTCTCTTGCCTTACCCTATTAGATTAATACATATTGTAAGACTCCAACCATCTGCCTCCTGTGTCTGCATCTGGGTCTCACCTTGTGTCATGATAGTCACGTCAAACAGTACGGCCAGAGTAACAACAGTAGCTGCATTTGCGTTTGTTTAAGCTGTTTTCTAGTGACATTTATTTGGACACGTCCATAACAATGAGCTAATGAAGCGCGATGTCGCCTGGTATAGAAAATGTGATTACACCCAGTTGGATTGTATTTATCATCATTAGTCATTTAGGTCAACATTGGATCATTCAGAGATCCTCACTGAACTTCTGGAGAGAGTTTGCTGCACTGAAAGTAAAGGGGCTGAATAATTTTGCACGCCCAATATTTCAGTTTTTGATTTGTTAAAAAAGTTTGAAATATCCAATAAATGTCGTTCCACTTCATGATTGTGTCCCACTTGTTGTTGATTCTTCACAAAAAAATACAGTTTTATATCTTTGTGTTTGAAACCTGAAATGTGGCAAAAGGTCGCAAAGTTCAAGGGGGCCGAATACTTTCGCAAGGCACTGTATCCATAAAAATTCTGCCAGCTGATTCATGATTTCGACTGGGTGAGAAACACTTTCTGCCTGTTTGTTTCGTCCTGATGCCAGACACTTTAATTACTATTGGACAGCTTGAGATCTAATTTGAATATTGAAACAATATTGCAAATGTTGGAGAGACAGACAGACAGACAGACAGCAAGGTTTATACAAATCTCCGCTGTTGAAAACAAAATGTTAGTCTAAAAGAAATGTGAGATAATGTCTAAATGCTTTTTACAGTGGAGATCAAGTACATAACTTGCCTGGCTGGGCTGATGAGACAGTGGAATGCGCAGTCAAATGGCACAGAGTAAATAGGCATTTTAACGTCATAGATTTATCCAGTGGTAAGTTGTGGAATAGACACTGTCTGGAATGCGGTTTTAACCAATCAGCATTTTGGATTATACCCACCTGTTGTATAAATCCTATAAAATCAATATGTATTTGAAATGTGCTGAAAACAGGCCTCAATGTAAAATGCTTACTTACAAACCCTTAAAAAACAATACAGAGATTTCAAAAAGTTAGAAGATATTTTCAACACCAAATTTTTTTTTAAAGTAACACAATAAAATAACAATAACAAGGCTATATTATATACAGTTGAAGTCGGAAGTTTACATACAACTCAGATTTTTACAAAAGTTTATTCTAGTAAAAAGTTATTGTCTTAGGTCAGTTAGGATCACCACTTTATTTTAAGAATTTGAAATGTCAGAATAATAGTAGAGAGAATGATTTATTTCAGCTTTTATTTCTTTCATCACATTCCCAGTGGGTCAGAAGTTTACATACACTCAATTAGTATTTGATAGCATTGCCTTTGAATTGTTTAACTTGGGTCAAATGTTTCAGGTAGCCTTCCTCAAGCTTCCCACAATAAGTTGGGTGAATTTTGTCCCATTCCTCCTGACAGAGCTGGTGAAACTGAGTCAGGTTTGTAGGCCTCCTTGCTCGCACACACTTTTTCAGTTCTGCCCACACATTTTCTATAGGGTTGAGGTCAGGGCTTTGTGGTGGCCACTCCAATACCTTGACTTTGTTGTCCTTAAAACCTTCTTGGGAAAGGGGCCAGTATTTTCACCACCGGATGAAAAGCATGCCCAAAGTAAACTGCCTGTTACTCAGGCCCAGAAGCTAGGATATGCATACAGATTTGGATAGAAAACACTCTAACGTTTCCAAAAGTGTTGAAATAATGTCTGTGAGTATCACATAACTGATATGGCAGGCGAAAACCTGACTAAAATCCATCCAGGAAGTACCATTATTTTGAAATGGGTGTTTATCCATTGAAAGGGATATGACCCAAATTGCGTTCCCTATGGCTTCCAGTAGATGTGAACAGTCTTTAGACATTGTTTCTGGCTTTTATTCTGAAAAATTAGGGAGAATTACTACTTTGAATGAGTGAACAGTGGAAAGTCCCAGAGCTGTTTGGTGCGAGCGCGCCTTTCGTTGTTTTTCCTTAATATTGACGACGCTATTGTACAGGTTGAAATATTATTGATTATATAGACAAAAACAATCTGAGGATTGATTATAAACATCGTTTGACATGTTTCTACGAACTTTACTGGTACTATTTGGATTTTTTGTGATTTTTGCCTGTTGTGACCGCCTTTGAGCCAATGGACTACTGAACAAAACAAAGGTTTTTGGACATAAAGAGGGACTTTATCGAACTAAACAAACATTTATTGTGTAACATGGAGTCTTGTGAGTTCACCCATATGAAGATCATCAAAGGTAAGTGATTAATTTTATTGCTCTTTCTGACTTTTGTGACTAATCTACTTGGCTGGAAAATGTTTGTATGGTTTTGTGTGCTGGGCGCTGTCCTCCGATAATTCCATGTTTTGCTTTCGCCATAAGGCCTTTTTGAAATGTGACACAGCAGCTGGATTAACAAGAAGTTAAGCTTTATTTTGATGTATTACACTTGTGATTTTATGAAAGTTAAATATTTATAATACTGTAATTTGAATGGTGCGCATTGCAATTTCAACGGATGTTGTCGAGGTGTCCCGCTAGCGGCACGCCTGTCCCAAACAGGTTTTTAAGAAATTTTGCCACAACTTTGGAAGTATGCTTGGGGTCATTGTCCATTTGGAAAACCCATTTGCGACCATGCTTTAACTTCCTGACTGATGTCTTGAGATGTTGCTTCAATATATCCACATAATCACCAGCACAGCCCAGTGCGGTCTGTTCCATCCCACCGCACTACGGGCTACCGGGCTACGGGGAGGATCCAGCCAAGACAGGTTGTGCAGGCTCGGAGCTCGAGACCTCCAGTGCGCCTCCAAGGTCCGGTCCATCCGGTGCCTCCTCCATGCACCAGGCCTCCTGTGGCTGCCCCACGCACCAGGCTGTCTCTCCGTCTCCTCCCTCCAGGTGCTTCCTCCTGTCCAGCACTTCCAGGGTCTCCCTCCTGTCCAGCGCTGCCAGAGTCTCCCTCCTGTACAGGGCTTCCAGAGTCTCCCTCCTGTCCAGCACTTCCAGAGTCTCCCTCCTGTCCAGCGCTGCCAGAGTCTCCCTCCTGTCCAGCGCTGCCAGAGTCTCCCTCCTGTCCAGCACTGCCAGAGTCTCCCTCCAGCTGCCAGAGTCTCCCTCCAGTCAGGATCTGCCAGGGCCGCCCATCAGTCAGAAGCTGCAAGAGGCGCCTGTCAGTCAGGAGCTGCCAGAGCCGCCCGTCAGTCAGGAGCTGCCAGAGCCACCCTTCACTCCGGCGCTGCCAGAGCCGCCCTTCACCTTGGCGCTGCCAGAGTCGCCCTTCACTCCGGTACTGCCAGAGTCTCCCGTCTTTTCGGGGCCCGCTGAAATGGTCCCCAGGGGTCGCCACTCCAAAGGCGCCACCGAAGTGGGCACCAACGTCCCGCGCGTGAGTTGGGGTGGGCATTCTAGGTTTTGTAGTCTAAGTTTTGTATTCCTATGTGTTTGGCCTGGTATGGTTCCCAATCAGAGGTAGCTGGTGATCGTTGTCTCTGATTGAGAACCATACTTAAGCAGCCTGTTTTCCCACTATGGGTGTGGGTAGTTGTTTTCTGTCTTTGTGTGTCTGCACCAGACAGAACTGTTTTGTTTGTTCTGCTTTGTTGTTTTTTTGTTCTAGTGTTCAGTTTCTTTATTAAATTGATCATGAACACATACGATGCTGCACCTTGGTCCTCTTCACCTTCTTCCACCTACGACAACCGTTACAGCGTGAGTGTGTGTGCAAATGTTAAGTGTGTGTCTGGTGATAAAGCAGCTCTCTGCATGGTTTTGCTGCCCCAGAAATCTCTCTTCTCTCTAGCCTCCCACTGTCTCTGTCACATCCCATAATGCCACACACCGTTGACTGCTAAACTCCTGGAAGCGGCTGGAGATCCGGGGGCCAGGTTCCTCTAAGCGCTCTCAGTGTGGGTCTTGGCACACTCATGGTGGATTCTGCTGCTGGCACAGATTGTGTGTGTCTACCCCCTTAGTGTATGGATGATGTATGTACTCTATTTATTTCAGTCGCAGTATATGCTGTGTCATAAATCTGTTCTTTAGTGCCATGCAGATTAGTGTCTTCATAGCAGGAGACAGTAACTCTACATCTGTTTTTCCAGTCACTTGAAAGTTCAAAGCCAAATGTCAACTCTAAAACGTTAAACTGTGGTGAACTATCATATTGTCCTACACTCTCTTTTCTTGTTTATTGTCTCCCTGCTTTTCTTCCTACTCCAGCTCTATCTGTCATTGGCGACGTTCCCTCCAGCTCGTTGCTCAGCCAGTTGAGCTGGCAGTTGAGCTGGCAGTTGCAGTTAGTGCAGTTGATGGATAGTGGAGGGAAGGGTTGGCTGTTGGCTGTTTGCCAAATCGACTCAGTCATGTATATGAGCTTCCTCTCTTTTGAAATGTGTTTAATAATACGACTATGGTTTTACTCTGCACAACCCCCAAGACTTTTCTATTTCTCTCACTCCTTTGTGCAAAGACTCATTCTCCCATCTAATATATTAATGTCTTCATCTTTCTTTCTTCTTGCTCACCATTCAATTAGTTTCCTCTAACTGATCCAATTAACACTCACTTCAGTTGTATCTACCTCTCATAATAGCTACACACTTTACAAAAGCTGCTTTAAGCAAACCTTCAAAGAGGAGGTTTGACTGGATTAGTGATATGCTGTATGATATGCTGATACTTGTTCTGACAGTGTGGCTGGCTATTTTTGGAGTGCTATTTTTACCCTGACTCTCTTGGTAAAGTGCTCCTCTCCTGGGAGACAGGGTTGTGTGAACCACCTCAGGTCATGAAAGAAGTGTGTGTGTTTGCGTTTATAAATAGAATATAAACACTTCATATATTTCAATGAACTGTTGGTATTTGTCGGTGACAAGGAAAGGTTATTGTGGTGGTAACCTTGTCTGAGGAATAATTGTCAGCTTTTCTAGACAGAGAATTGACCAACTAAGCATTTCCCCAGTTCAGTGGAGTGAGAAACAGAATGTGGTCTAAAAGCTTGGTGTCTCCATACAGAGCCAGCTTACATAATGGGTCCCAATCCAGTGTGTGTATGTCTCTCTGGGTGTATTGTGAATGTATATTTGTATGCCTGTGTGAATGAATCTCTTGGTGTATGCGTGTGACCGCAGGCAGGCGTGCGTGTCCTCTGTGTCCCCAGCTTCCTTCCTGTATGACTGCATTCTGTAGATTCACTGTATTTGTGAAAGTTTGCATTATTAATGATGGTAAAACTCATTGCTCTGCTGTTTAGGAGGCAAACTTTTCTTCACGCAAACTCCCTTTTCTGGTCAAGGGCTCAGCTTCCACTGACAATTTAACACATTACATCACAAATGTCCTCTGTGTCTTTACTGAGAAACAGATCAATCATGCAGTCATATTGGACGCGTCATCAGAGGCGTCATGCCCATAGGGGGCACAGGGCCACCTTGTCCTGTTAACCCTTTCATGCGTGAGTTCCAAATATCTCTAACGGTCACCCCAGCATGAGGTTTTTTTGGCCCCTGATGTTAGAACATACTCTCCATTCCAGAATGTGATTGTTACGCAACAGTACATTTAATCATGAATTACATTAAACCAAGGAATTAAGCCTGTTTTTATTTATAAGCTAATTCAACTTCAATTTCAAATGATTTTGTAACAAGTTTTTATTTTCTAAGAACAGTTTGAATTGAGGTGTGTTTTGCCTCCTCATTCATTCACATAAAAATAGTCATTTTAACTTTTGCTGACAATTTCATTTTTGGGACATTTCTGACCCGGACAAAATTCCCCAAGCACTTCCCAATTGTTTGTGCAGTTCAAGTCTGCAGACATTTGCGCATCTCCCGTCAGAGCAGGATCTGTGGAAATGTGTGCGATCTTTGGAAATGGGTGCGTTTCTATCAAAGTAAGTGCCTTATTACGTTGTAATAGTTTCTGTATGTCGTTTCTATTGTAGCTAACTGTATGTATGGAGCATAATATTTTTGTGTATATTCCTTATAACCGCGGACACGTGAGGTAACGCTACTCATTGAATAACCTTTATGGTGTTATAATCAAAAATGCTTATGTAGCTGCTGGTGTTGTTGCTGGTGAGTCTCTGATCAACCTCTACGCAGACGACACCATTCTGTATATGTCTGGCCCTTCTTTGGACACTGTGTTAACAACCCTCCAGGCAAGCTTCAATGCCATACAACTCTCCTTCTGTGGCCTCCAATTGCTCTTAAATACAAGTAAAACTAAATGCATGCTCTTCAACCGATCGCTGCCTGCACCTGCCTGTCTGTCCAACATCACTACTCTGGACGGCTCTGACTTAGAATACGTGGACAACTACAAATACCTAGGTGTCTGGTTAGACTGTAAACTCTCCTTCCAGACCCACATCAAACATCTCCAATCCAAAGTTAAATCTAGAATTGGCTTCCTATTTTGCAACAAAGCATCCTTCACTCATGCTGCCAAACATACCCTCGTAAATCTGACCATCCTACCAATCCTCGACTTTGGCGATGTCATTTACAAAATAGCCTCCAATACCCTACTCAACAAGTTGGATGCAGTGCCATCCGTTTTGTCACCAAAGCCCCATATACTACCCACCATTGCGACCTGTACACTCTCGTTGGCTGGCCCTTGCTTCACACTCGTCGCCAAACCCACTGGTTCCATGTCATCTATAAGACCCTGCTAGGTAAAGTCCCCCCTTATCTCAGCTCGCTGGTCACCATAGCATCACCCACCTGTAGCACGCACTCCAGCAGGTATATCTCTCTGGTCACCCCCAAAACCAATTCTTTCTTTGGCTGCCTCTCCTTCCAGTTCTCTGCTGCCAATGACTGGAACGAACTACAAAAATCTCTCAAACTGGAAACACTTATCTCCCTCACTAGCTTTAAGCACCAGCTGTCAGAGCAGCTCACAGATTACTGCACCTGTACATAGCCCACCTATAATTTAGCCCAAACAACTACCTCTTTCCCTACTGTATTTATTTTATTCTATTTATTTATTTATTTAGCTCCTTTGCACCTTTTATTTCTGCTTTGCACATTCTTCCACTGCAACTCTACCATTCCAGTGTTTTACTTACTATATTGTATTTACTTTGCCACCATGGCCTTTTTTTTGTCTTTACCTCCCTTATCTCACCTCATTTGCTCACATCGTATATAGACTTGTTTCTACTGTATTATTGTCTGTATGTTTGTTTTACTCCATGTGTAACTATGTGTCGTTGTATGTGTCAAACTGCTTTGCTTTATCTTGGCCAGGTCGCAATTGTAAATGAGAACTTGTTCTCAACTTGCCTACCTGTTTAAATAAAGGTGAAATAAAAAAAATAAAAAATAGATAGCTAGCTGCTCTGGAAAACAATCTCAACTTGTGTTGTATTTTGAAGCTATCCTGGCCTTTAAATAAAGGCACATCACCTTAGAAATAAAAAATCCAGACTGTGTTTCTAAAAGTAAATTAGTTACAATAGTTTCTGTATGTCATGTTATGCATTAGCTCACCGTCATAATATATTTGTGTATATTCATAACCGCTCTGGAAAACAATGCTAATTGGGTCAGAGAAGTATTAGCTTGTGTTGTATTTTGAAGCTACCCTGGCCTTATGTCTCCCAAGTGGCGCAGCTGTCTATGGCACTGCATCTCAGTGCTAGAGGCATCACTACAGACACCCTGGTTTGAATCCAGGCTGTATCACAACCGGCTGTTATTGGGAGTCCCATAGGGCAGTGCACATTTGGCCCAGCATTTTTGTTTTTGGCCAGTGTAGGCCATCATTGTAAATAATAATTTGTTGTTAAATGACTTGCCTAATTTTAAATAAATAAAAAATATGACCATGGTTTGTTTATTTGGTCTATTCCAGCATAGCTCTGTTCTGTCCTGTCTTGCCCCCTTGTGTGGAACTCAAAGGTAAGTTTCTTACTGTTATAACTCCAATTTGGGATTTTGTCAATGCAATATATTCTTTTTATAGCAGTGTTTATTAAGTTACTTTTTGTAATATTGTTTTATTGCTATATCCTTATATTGTATAATTCCTCTTTATTCTGTACTTTCAGAAACCACAAACAGGATTTACCAATATCATAACAGGAGCTGGACATGTTTGGAGCTGAAGATTGAGGACAGCTTTTGTATGCTAGTGTCCACTCCTGAACAGTTTTACTAGATGAAAACACAGTGAGAAAACACATAGGCCAATATGTAATAGTCATCTATTTTATTGCAGTATTGGTGGTGGTCCAACAACAACTTGTTTTACTAGAGGAAAAATAAACTGAATATGCATAACCCATATTTAATATTCATGCAGTGATTGAACAACAACTGCATTTCCACTCCCACCTCAAAAGGCATAGTATCATGGCAGGTCACCGGTCAAATCACCTGTCAGGTCAGTCAGTCACTTATTGCTGCAGATGTGCTCAATAGTGCTTGAGCATATGATACTCCTCAAAGCATGGTGAAATACATAGAGGTGTATCACAAGCTAAACACATGTATTTTGTCAACTTCCTCTGCTTACTTCTCCTGGTGGCAGACAGGCAGACTTTGCAGTGCCTCCATGTGTGACTACCTTGAGCAGCAGTTTGAGGGACTTTGCAGGGAAAATGCAATGCAGTGAGGCGTAAGGGATTGTCCGCAGCAGGGCGACCCCCAGTGGATGGGCCCCGAGGGGTGTGGTGCTCCTCCAGCAGCTCTCTCATGAGGTTTTCTCTGTACTTTGGTAGGTAATTACTTTACCTATGAGGGAAGGGAAAGGATGATGAGGCAGTGGGTAGGTGGGTGAGATATTGTCACTATAGTTGCATAATGTATGTGTATGTGAACTGTACATCCAATTACAAAAATACCTTGTTCAGTAATCATCTCACATGTTAGTTGGCGGTGAACTATGCTGCCGTTGAGGGCAGCAGTGTCGATCAGATGGAAAAATATCTTCTTATACCACTTGGTCATTTTCCGAGTGCATTCCACAAAGCTTTTTGTCAAGTCTGCCTTATCCACTGCCCCCATTTTGAGGTTATAGTCAAGGTCTGGTTCGATGTTTCTCTCTCCCGTCAGGTGGTCCACATTCCCTGTGGCCGACATGGTTCCTGTATGGACAGTGGAGAGGACATGGACGTCTCGCTTGTAATGCCACCTTACTGCCAGCTGTTGACCGTTCTCCTTGAGCTCCACCTCCGCTCTCTGCATCTTCCTGCATCCGAATGCCGGCATCCCCTTCCTGTTCGATCTGACTGTGCCACAGGCACCTTTGCTGTTGGAGTGCAGGTGCTGGAAGAGTGTGGGACTGCTGTACCAATTGTCCACGTACAGAGTGTGTCCCTTGCCGAGATGAGGAGCCAGCATGGTCATCACCGTAGACCCGGACACCCCAAGTCCCTCATAATGTTGGATGTCAGTAGTGGACCATGTGAAGACTATAATGTCCAGGACAAATCCGGTCTTCACGTTGCACATGACAAAGAACTTGACCCCAAACCTGTGCCTTTTGGAGGGAATATACTGACGGGACGCCAGCCTACCTTTCCATAACATCAGGGACTCATCAATGCATAGGTCCTTGTATGGCACAAAGACCCGACCAAATGCTGATGTCAGGCTGATAAGAACAATTCTTATTTTGTATATATAATCTATACAGCACATTATGTAGTGCAAAGCCCTTACCTTGCAGTTGTCAAACTAAGAAGTTGTTACGGTTCTTGATCCAGTTGGTTAAGTGGATGGCCTCCACAGATTTCAGTTTCTTTGCCTGGTGTCTGTCAGAATTGTTAAGATACAGTAAGTTTTTGCCTCATTTCATGTATAGATGATGTATATCTGTTGGTACGTGCGTTTGTTGAATTTGTGTTTACTTCATTTTGTTTATGAATTGGGAGTAAGTGTTTGTATGTGTGCATGTGTGTGGATGTGGGTGTGTGTTTTTGGAAGTGGGTGTTGGCATGTGTCGTGTCCTTGGCGTCATTAAAACTGAAGACTTATCTTTATCAAAAAGTATTATTACGTGATTTAACTACTTAATCATGTAACTGTAATTAACTAGGAAGTCTGGCACCAAGGAAAATATTCAGATTACAAAGTTATAATTTTCCTAATATTACTTTCAGATATTTGAATATCTGATCAATTAGTCTTCTGATTAATGAATTATTCTTTACCTCACTTTAGTCTCATTCCAAACGTCGTAAATTCTTGGTTATCTGCACGAACCCAGTCTTCACTATGAGTCATCCATACATCAATTGTCTTAAAATCATTTATTTACTAACTAAGTAATTCACAGAAATGCATAACACAAACCAACAAAGTAGATATGGCTACAAAGAAATGATAAGGGAGTGTGCCCTAGTGCCCTAAACCAGCATGGCGGCTTGTTAGACAGAGGGACTGACAAGGGCGCGAAAGATAAGAGACACTACAAAGTTGATATAACAATTGAAATGCTAATCCTTTGCACGTGAACGATCACTCATTTGGGAATAATTGCAATCAATATATATATTTACGCTCAGTGTGTCGTTGGGATCTCTGTTGAAAAGTTTGTTTCTGTTGGAGAGTTTGTCCGCCCTCTCTCTCTCTCTCTCTCTCTCTCTCTCTCTCTCTCTCTCTCTCTCTCTCTCTCTCTCTCTCTCTCTCTCTCTCTCTCTCTCTCTCTCTCTCTCTCTCTCTCTCTCTCTCTGGTTAGAATGGATAGTTCAGCGTGACATTCATTCATGTCTTTATAGAATAGATGTTTCTGCGGTTGTCTGTTTTCGCGTTCAATGATACTGATTTCCTAGCTGCAGACTCGTAATTAATATCAAAGCCTTGTTCTTATTCTGTCGGTATCGATAGTCTAAGAGTTTAACCATGTGAGATGGTTAAAGGATTCAGCCATCTACTTAAACATTATTTCCCCCTACTGGTCTGGTCTCAAACCTTGGCCCTCTCGTTATCGAGGTAAGCTGGTCTGGTGATAGAAAACCCAGGTGGGGTTTTTATTCGGAACATAGAAAAGGGCTGTCTCATGACGCCAGGTCCTGTCTGTGCCCCTGGGGGCGTGCCAATGACTTAGTGAAACTTTAAACAGAAATACAATTCTCTCACATCAACATCATTACATAGCATCACATCATTTCACAAATAGTATCATCCTCACTCATTCATCTTATACAACAATTAGATGTAGGCCTCATAACTGAGGCTATTGTATAAACAGCGTAATGGTAATGTGGCCGTATTGTCTCCCATGAGTTTCACAAAATTGTACCAAACGGACCAGTTCGTAGCTGGATTCTTCACCGATCTTTTCTACATTCTCCAGAACATAGATATTGTTCAGACCTCCAATTCTGTGAGGTGGAAGAAAATCCTTTGTTCTCTCTATGAAAACTCAATCTCTCTATAGAGTCGGCCCTGAGGCAGGATTCTCCTTCAGGAATTTACGACCTCTCTGACCACAGCAGCCTGGGTGTGGGAGACAGAGGTGGGGGGATGGGGCAGAGGTAGGGGCATGGTGCAGAGGGAGGGGAAATAGTGCTCGCTGTACCCAAAGACGGCAACGTCATGACACGTGCTTGTGTGAATGCCAAAGCAGCAATATTCCATTATGGTGATTCCTTTGGGGAACAAAGGGGAAAAGCGGAGGTGAAAAGCACAGTCGCTTCATAAAGATTCAGCTCAATTTAAAAAGCAGACATTTAAAAATACACTACCAGTCAAAAGTTTTAGATCACAGACTGATTCAGGGGTTTTTCTTTATTTTTACTATTTTCTACATTGCACAACTGACACTTGACACACAGCGGAGCAGATTTCTTGTAACAACTTTTGAGGATTTTACATTTTGTCTTCAAAGCTAAATTTGCATGACACAAACTGATTTAATTGTAATCTGCTTTGAAAATAAAAAGCTTGTTCTTACCATGCTTTTGTGAGAGATCTTCGGAAAAGAACAGGAATTTCGAAATAATATGAAAGCGTATAATAAAAAATATCTCAGAATCGATTGTCACACCCTGACCATAGTTTGCTTTGTATGTTTCTATGTTTTGTTTTGTCAGGGTGTGATCTGAGGGGGAATTCTATGTTGTGTGTCTAGTTTGTCTATTTCTATGTTTGGCCTGATATGGTTCTCAATCAGAGGCAGGTGTTAGTCATTGTCTCTGATTGGGAACCATATTTAGGTAGCCTGGTTTGTGTTGGGTTTTGTGGGTGGTTGTCTCCTGTGTCAGTGTTTGTACCACACGGGACTGTTTCAGGTTTTCACGGTTCTTGTTTTGTAGTTTATTCATGTATAGTTTCATTATTAAAGTACCATGAATTATAACCACGATTCATTTTGGTCCGCCTCTCCTTCCCAGGAAGAATCCCGTTACATCGATATCCATCTTACCTCTATATTGTGTTATGTCCGGCAGATTCGAGAAGAAAAACGACGAGGTTAACTGGAAAGTGAGCCTGTCAGGATGAGCGCTTTTTCTCTGGCCTCCATTGATTTAGTCACCCTAATTCTGGCCATTCTACAAGGGTGAAACCTCCAATAACTTTGGAACGGATTATGATAGAGGCTTTGGTTTTCTTAGAGAACTATCTACACAATTAACATATTATCTTACATTGGTCAAATATGTGTTTTTGACACCCAACTAAATGGAAACCAAAAACACACTAAAGCACCCCTGCAATACTACATTAATAAGTTAATTTTAACCATCCTGGGCTTGAACGGAGAACAGCAATGATTAAAAGGGTGAAGGTAATGGATGGCAGGTGAAGGGAAAGGAAAGATACAAGAATTGTTATCTTTATTTTACCAGGAGATCTCTTGAGGTTATATTTTTAAAGGTTTTTAGAAGCAGGGAAGAATTTGAAAAGGAGGAGAAGGAATAGAGCAGTCCAGAAAGGTTTACTAGGAAGGGTAAAGATGGACATGATATTACACTCATACACAGATATTTATGAGAGGATGCAGAGGCGGTGGAACAAGGAACAGATGAGAATAGAAAGTTATCATAGAGGGTTATACTGTAGATGTGCTTAGGACACGTCAAGATTTCACTGCAATGCTAGACTTAGTGGGCTGTTTCACTTGAACATCAACGGAACCACTGAGGTGTGATGCATTAGTCTTATGTTTTGGGGAAGAGTTTACAAAGGGACTATCTTTAAAGACATTCTCCGGTACTTAGGCGACTAAAAATATCATTTTTAAAACCTCCCCTTTGGGCTGGATGTGTCAATATGTAGTTCATATATACATAATCTTTTAGCAGTTGTCGTGTCTTTACTATCATTAACTGAAGACTGATAGGTTTTATCAAAGATTCTCTGTAATTAGTTATTACGCGATTAGGAAGTCGGGGCATTACTAGGAAGTCGGGGCACCAAGGAAAAATATTCAGATTACAAAGTTATCATTTCCTAAATAACTTTTCAGATATTTTATCTGCTCAATTAGTCTTTGAATTAATGAATTATTTACTTTACCTCACGTTAGTCTCATTCCAAACGTCGTAAATTGTTGGCTATCTGCACGAACCCAGTCTTCACTATGAGTCATCCATACATCAATTGTCTTAATGTCACGCCTTGGTCTTAGTATTTTGTGTTTTCTTTATTTATTTGGTCAGGCCAGGGAGTGACATGGGTTATTGTGGTGTGTTTTTTGTCTTGGGGTTTTGTGGGGTGTCTAATTAGTCTATGGCTGCCTGAGGCGGTTCTCAATCAGAGTCAGGTGATTATCGTTGTCACTGATTGGGAGCCATATTCTGTGAGCGTTTTCGTGGGTGATTGTTCCTGTCTTTGTGTTTGCACCAGATAGGGCTGTTTCGGTTTTCATTATTTCATTTCATTACTTTTGTAGTCTCTGCATGTATAGTTTTTTCTTTATTATAATATATCATGAATCACCATCACGCTGCATTTTGGTCCAATCCTTGTTCTACCTCTTCATCAGAGGAGGAGATAGAAGAACGCCGTTACACTTAAATAATTTATTTATTACTAACTAAGTAATTCACAGAAATGCATAAACAAACAAACAAACAAACAAGGTAAATGTGGTTACATTAAATGATCGGAGAATGTGCCCCTGTCGGCTAAACCGGCATGGTGGCTTGTTAGACAAAAGCGGAAGTGGGGGTCGACTAAGAAGTCACTACAGAGTGATAATTATAACAATTGAAATGCTAATCCTTTGCACATGATCGCTCACTCATTCGGAAACAATTGCAATCAATATATATATTTATGCTCAGTGTGTCGTCTTGATCGCTGGTGAAAAGTTCATTTATTTTGTAGAATTGTACGTCTCTCTCCCTCTCTCTCTCGGTGGTGGTTAGAGGGGATTTTTCAGAGATTTGTTATAGAATGGATGTTTCGGAGGTTGTCGTTCTTCGCGTTCAATAATTTCAAATTCCTAGCTGCAGACTAGTAATTAATATCAAAGACTTGTTCTTATTCTGTTGGTATCGATAGTCTAAGAGTTTAACCACGTGGTATGGTTAAATTATTCAGCAATGGTCTGCAACATTTTGTCCTCCCTTGATTGAGAGAATCATGGTCTGCAACCTTTAGCCATCTCGTAATTGAGGTAAGCTCGGTCTGCTGATCGAAAACCCGAGTGGGGGTTTTAATCGAAGGGCCGAAGAGGGCTGTCCCAGGATGTCTGACCCTAACTGGAATCAGGGGCGGTCCTCTGATTTAGTTCAAATCAAAAGGGATTGTATTTTTCTTCATTAAACAGCCCAAAATCATATTACACAATTATACAAACAGTATCATACTCACTCATTCATCTTATACAACAATTAGATGTAAACCTCATATCTGCATTATGGTAATGTGGCCATAAGCTTCCCCAAGTTGTAACAAACGGACCAGTTCGTAGCTGGATTCTTCACCGATCTTTTATACTTTCTCCGGAACATGAGATTTGTTCGTACCTCAAGTTCTGTGAGGTGGAAGGAATTCCTTTGTTCTCCATGAAAATCTACTCTCTCTATACTGTGTATCCATGAGGAGATTCTCGGGAATTTACGACATCTCTCTGACCACAGTAACCTAGTTGAAGGAGGAAAGGGGGAGGCAGTGAGAGGGGGATGGGCTTGCTATACCCAAAGAGGCCAACGTCATGACACAGTGGTGCAAAGTAACTAAGTAAAATATTTTGATGTACTCCTACGGTCGTGCTTTGGGGTATCTGTACTTGACTATTTATATTTTAGGCAATTTTTACTTTTACTCCACTACATTCCTAAAGAAAATATTTACTTTTTACTAGCATACATTTTTCCTGACACCCAAAAGTATTTGTTACATTTCGAATGCTTAGCAGGACAGCAATCTGGTCCAATTCATGCACTTATTAAGTGGATGCGTGGTCATTACTATTGCCTCTGATCTGGTGGACTCACTAAACACAAATGTTTTGTTCGTAAATTATGTCTGCTTGTTGGAGTGTGCCCCTGGCTATCTGTACATTTAAAAAAATAAAGATTGTGCTGTCTAGTTTGCATTTGAAAGTATGTATATCATTTATTTTTACATTTTATACTTAAGAATATTTAAAACCAAATATCTTTAGACTTTTACTCAAGTAGTATTTTACTGGTTGACTTTTACATTTACTTGATCCATTTTCTATTGAGGTATATTTTATTTTTACTCAGTATGACAATTGGGTACTTTTCCCACCACCATCTGAGCATAATTATGAGATGAGGGAGACAAGGCAGAGGAGAAAGGATCTGAGTAGTATAACTTAAGTAGTACTTTAAAGTACTTTACACCACTGGAAACAGTACAATAGATACTAACAGTATTTTATCTACAGTTATGACTCCTGCACTTCAGACAATGAAAACAGACTTATATTCCTGTTCGTGAGTGTCATGTTTTGTCTTAGATTGTCTTGTCATTTTGCTTTTCCCTCTGTTCATTTTCCCCCTGCTGGTCTTTTTAGGTTCGTTCCCCTTTTTCTCTCTCCCTTCCTCTCTCTCTTCTCTCTATCGTTCCGTTCCTGCTCCCAGCTGTTCCTATTCCCCTAATCAATCATTTAGTCTTCCCACACCTGTTCCTTATCTTTTCCCCTGATTAGAGTCCCTATTTCTTCCCTTGTTTTCCGTTCCTGTCCTGTCGGATCCTTGTCTATTGTTCACTGTGCTGTGTCTGTGTTTCGCCCTGTCGTGTCGTGTTTCCCTCAGATGCTGCGTGGAGAGCAGGTGTCTGAGTCTGCTAGGTTCAAGTGCCTTCCCGAGGCAACCTGCAGTTCTTGATCGAGTCTCCAGTCTGTTCTCGTCATTACGAGTGGAATTATGTCTTATGTTTGTAGAATTACTTTACTGGATTAAAGACTCTGTTTTCGCCAAGTCGCTTTTGGGTCCTCATTCACCTGCATGACAGAAGGATCCGACCAAAGAATGGACCCAGCGACTACAGACGTTCGTAACACTGCCGTCGAGATCCAAGGAGCCATGCTCGGCAGACACGAGCAGGAATTGTCTGCTGCTCGCCATGCCGTGGAGAACCTGGCCGCTCAGGTTTCCGACCTCTCTGGACAGTTCCAGAGTCTTCGTCTCGTGCCACCTGTTACTTCCTGGCCGGCCGAGCCTCCGGAACCTAGGGTTAATAACCCACCTTGCTACTCCGGGCAGCCCACGGAGTGCCGCTCCTTTCTCACCCAGTGTGATATTGTGTTCTCTCTCCAACCCAACACATACTCTAGCGAGAGAGCTCGGGTTGCTTACGTCATTTCACTCCTTACTGGCCGGGCTCGAGAGTGGGGCACAGCTATCTGGGAGGCAAGGGCTGATTGTTCAAACAATTACCAGAACTTTAAAGAGGAGATGATTCGGGTTTTTGACCGTTCAGTTTTTGGTAGGGAGGCTTCTAGGGCCCTGGCTTCCCTATGCCAAGGTGATCGATCCATAACGGATTACTCTATAGAGTTTCGCACTCTTGCTGCCTCTAGTGACTGGAACGAGCCGGCGCTGCTCGCTCGTTTTCTGGAGGGACTCCACGCAGTGGTCCAAGATGAGATTCTCTCTCGGGAGGTTCCTTCCAGTGTGGACTCTTTGATTGCTCTCGCCATCCGCATAGAACGACGGGTAGATCTTCGTCACCAAGCTCGTGGAAGAGAGCTCGCGTCAACGGTGTTTCCCTGCTCCGCATCGCAACCATCTCCCTCCTCTGGCTCAGAGACTGAGCCCATGCAGCTGGGAGGTATTCGCATCTCGACTAAGGAGAGGGAACGGAGGATCACCAACCGCCTGTGCCTCTATTGCGGATTTGATGGACATTTTGTCAATTCATGTCCAGTAAAGGCCAGAGCTCATCAGTAAGCGGAGGGCTACTGGTGAGCGCTACTACTCAGGTCTCTTCATCTAGATCCTGTACTACTATGTCGGTCCATCTACGCTGGACCGGTTCGGGTGCTACATGCAGTGCCTTGATTGACTCGGGGGCTGAGGGTTGTTTCATGGACGAAGCATGGGCTCGGAAACATGACATTCCTTTCAGACAGTTAGACAAGCCTACGCCCATGTTTGCCTTAGATGGTAGTCATCTTCCCAGTATCAGATTTGAGACACTACCTTTAACTCTCACAGTATCTGGTAACCACAGTGAGACTATTTCTTTTTGATTTTTCGTTCACCTTTTACACCTGTTGTTTTGGGTCATCCCTGGCTAGTATGTCATAATCCTTCTATTAATTGGTCTAGTAATTCTATCCTATCCTGGAACGTTTCTTGTCATGTGAAGTGTTTAATGTCTGCCATCCCTCCCATTTCTTCTGTCCCCACTTCTCAGGAGGAACCTGGCGATTTGACAGGAGTGCCGGAGGAATATCATGATCTGCGCACGGTCTTCAGTCGGTCCCGAGCCAACTCCCTTCCTCCTCACCGGTCGTATGATTGTAGTATTGATCTCCTTCCGGGGACCACTCCTCCTCGGGGTAGACTATACTCTCTGTCGGCTCCCGAACGTAAGGCTCTCGAGGATTATTTATCTGTGTCTCTTGACGCCGGTACCATAGTGCCTTCTTCCTCTCCGGCCGGGGCGGGATTCTTTTTGTTAAGAAAAAGGACGGTACTCTGCGCCCCTGCGTGATTATCGAGGGCTGAATGACATAACGGTTAAGAATCGTTATCCGCTTCCCCTTATGTCATCAGCCTTCGAGATTCTGCAGGGAGCCAGGTGCTTTACTAAGTTGGACCTTCGTAACGCTTACCATCTCGTGCGCATCAGAGAGGGGGACGAGTGGAAAACGGCGTTTAACACTCCGTTAGGGCATTTTGAGTACCGGGTTCTGCCGTTTGGTCTCGCCAATGCGCCAGCTGTTTTTCAGGCATTAGTTAATGATGTTCTGAGAGACATGCTGAACATCTTTGTTTTTGTCTATCTTGACGATATCCTGATTTTTTCACCATCACTCGAGATTCATGTTCAGCACGTTCGACGTGTTCTACAGCGCCTTTTAGAGAATTGTCTCTACGTGAAGGCTGAGAAGTGCTCTTTTCATGTCTCCTCCGTTACTTTTCTCGGTTCCGTTATTTCCGCTGAAGGCATTCAGATGGATACCGCTAAGGTCCAAGCTGTCAGTGATTGGCCCGTTCCAAGGTCACGTGTCGAGTTGCAGCGCTTTTTAGGTTTCGCTAATTTCTATCGGCGTTTCATTCGTAATTTCGGTCAAGTTGCTGCCCCTCTCACAGCTCTTACTTCTGTCAAGACGTGTTTTAAGTGGTCCGGTTCCGCCCAGGAGCTTTTGATCTTCTAAAAGAACGTTTTACGTCCGCTCCTATCCTCGTTACTCCTGACGTCACTAGACAATTCATTGTCGAGGTTGACGCTTCAGAGGTAGGCGTGGGAGCCATTCTATCCCAGCGCTTCCAGTCTGACGATAAGGTTCATCCTTGCGCTTATTTTTCTCATCGCCTGTCGCCATCTGAACGCAACTATGATGTGGGTAACCGCGAACTGCTCGCCATCCGCTTAGCCCTAGGCGAATGGCGACAGTGGTTGGAGGGGGCGACCGTTCCTTTGTCGTTTGGACAGACCATAAGAACCTTGAGTACATCCGTTCTGCCAAACGACTTAATGCCCGTCAAGCTCGTTGGGCGTTGTTTTTCGCTCGTTTTGAGTTTGTGATTTCTTACCGTCCGGGTAGCAAAAACACCAAGCCTGATGCCTTATCCCGTCTGTTTAGTTCTTCTGTGGCTTCTACTGATCCCGAGGGGATTCTTCCTTATGGGCGTGTTGTCGGGTTGACAGTCTGGGGAATTGAAAGACAGGTTAAGCAAGCACTCACGCACACTGCGTCGCCGCGCGCTTGTCCTAGTAACCTCCTTTTCGTTCCTGTTTCCACTCGTCTGGCTGTTCTTCAGTGGGCTCACTCTGCCAAATTAGCTGGTCATCCCGGTGTTCGAGGCACTCTTGCGTCTATTCGCCAGCGCTTTTGGTGGCCGACTCAGGAGCGTGACACGCGCCGTTTCGTGGCTGCTTGTTCGGACTGCGCGCAGACTAAGTCGGGTAACTCTCCTCCTGCCGGTCGTCTCAGACCGCTCCCCATTCCTTCTCGACCATGGTCTCACATCGCCCTAGACTTCATTACCGGTCTGCCTTTGTCTGCGGGGAAGACTGTGATTCTTACGGTTGTCGATAGGTTCTCTAAGGCGGCACATTTCATTCCCCTCGCTAAACTTCCTTCCGCTAAGGAGACGGCACAAATCATCATCGAGAATGTGTTCAGAATTCATGGCCTCCCGTTAGACGCCGTTTCAGACAGAGGCCCGCAATTCACTTCACAGTTTTGGAGGGAGTTCTGTCGTTTGATTGGTGCGTCCGTCAGTCTCTCTTCCGGGTTTCATCCCCAGTCTAACGGTCAAGCAGAGAGGGCCAATCAGACGATTGGTCGCATACTACGCAGCCTTTCTTTCAGAAACCCTGCGTCTTGGGCAGAACAGCTCCCCTGGGCAGAATACGCTCACAACTCGCTTCCTTCGTCTGCTACCGGGTTATCTCCGTTTCAGAGTAGTCTGGGTTACCAGCCTCCTCTGTTCTCTTCCCAGCTTGCCGAGTCCAGCGTTCCCTCCGCTCAAGCGTTTGTCCAACGTTGTGAGCGCACCTGGAGGAGGGTGAGGTCTGCACTTTGCCGTTACAGGGCACAGACTGTGAGAGCCGCCAATAAACGCAGGATTAAGAGTCCAAGGTATTGTTGCGGCCAGAGAGTGTGGCTTTCCACTCGCAACCTTCCTCTTACGACAGCTTCTCGTAAGTTGACTCCGCGGTTCATTGGTCCGTTCCGTGTCTCCCAGGTCGTCAATCCTGTCGCTGTGCGACTGCTTCTTCCGCGACATCTTCGTCGCGTCCATCCTGTCTTCCATGTCTCCTGTGTCAAGCCCTTTCTTCGCACCCCCGTTCGTCTTCCCTCCCCCTCCCGTCCTTGTCGAGAGCGCACCTATTTACAAGGTACGTAGGATCATGGACATGCGTTCTCGGGGACGGGGTCACCAATACTTAGTGGATTGGGAGGGTTACGGTCCTGAGGAGAGGAGTTGGGTTCCGTCTCGGGACGTGCTGGACCGTTCACTCATTGATGATTTCCTCCGTTGCCGCCAGGATTCCTCCTCGAGTGCGCCAGGAGGCGCTCGGTGAGTGGGGGGTACTGTCATGTTTTGTCTTAGATTGTCTTGTCATTTTGCTTTTCCCTCTGTTCATTTTCCCCTGCTGGTCTTTTTTAGGTTCGTTCCCCTTTTTCTCTCTCCCTTCCTCTCTCTCTTCTCTCTATCGTTCCGTTCCTGCTCCCAGCTGTTCCTATTCCCCTAATCAATCATTTAGTCTTCCCACACCTGTTCCTTATCTTTTCCCCTGATTAGAGTCCCTATTTCTTCCCTTGTTTTCCGTTCCTGTCCTGTCGGATCCTTGTCTATTGTTCACTGTGCTGTGTCTGTGTTTCGCCCTGTCGTGTCGTGTTTCCCTCAGATGCTGCGTGGAGAGCAGGTGTCTGAGTCTGCTAGGTTCAAGTGCCTTCCCGAGGCAACCTGCAGTTCTTGATCGAGTCTCCAGTCTGTTCTCGTCATTACGAGTGGAATTATGTCTTATGTTTGTAGAATTACTTTACTGGATTAAAGACTCTGTTTTCGCCAAGTCGCTTTTGGGTCCTCATTCACCTGCATGACAGTGAGAGGCACGAATCATCGCAAGGAACATCAAGGGAATGAATAATCCACCAATCAAACCAAAAACAACCCACTGCTGGCTTAAATCCTCTGACGGTTGTCATGATCATAGTCCATCCATGTTTGAACAGTGTGGTTGGGGTCTAGAAGAACATAGAGGTAGAGCAAAGCTGCATGAACAGGCAAAAAAACAGCGCTGATTCATATCAGAAAGGGTCCAGAACCCAGATCTGATTAAATTGGTGTAAAAATACCAGAGTGAAGTTTTACTGTAGTTTCTGTTCTCACTACAGTCTGTCTGTGAGTGCCTCATCACGGGGTCTGCAGGTAACCTGCTGAAACCCTTGGTGGCAACTTGCATAGCCATTAAAATGGGGAAAAACACTGTAATTTCCATGCAGGTTTTCAGCATTATCTGTTCTCCCTTTTACCTACTCTCCACTACCACCCACCGTGTTTGCAACCGTGTTAATTGTCAGTTTCATGGATATGTGCAGCCTGGAGTGTTTTATTTTATTTTTTAATGAATCTATTCAGAGGACAGGAGAGAGTCAGAGTTTCTCTGCTCACCCTCTCCAATTAGACTCAGGCCTCCTGGTGTGAGGAAGGCTGGTGGAAGGCTGGAGGAAGGGAGGAAGGGTGGGGGAGACAGAGAGGATAGACAGGGGCTGTGTGGAGGACGAACAAGGAACAGAGAAATTGAAGGTCCTGCCGATGAAGGGACTTCAATACGTATTCACATACTGTACATGCACAGCTTGTTTTTCAAATGTCTTGTTTTGCTATGCTTAACTGCAGTGCCATGGTCGATTTATAGTCTTGAATCTAGATACTTTGTTTTCAGTGTGTGTTTTGAGCATATGTAATTATTAATATTGATCACTATGTTGTGAATTTATGAGCTAGCCAATGAGGGAAGGTTCTAGAGCACCAACCTTCCCTCTCTGTGCTCTCCCAACAGCTCTGAACTTCAAGGCCATCCAGCAGCGATTGCAAGTCTGTTGAAGCACAAAATTAGAGCATTATTTATGACTTTCCTCCTTTGTTTCCAGTCACAGTGAGAGGAGGCTACTGTTGCCTTCTGCCACTTTCCATCCCTTTCATGACAAGATGAGGGATTACTTTGGATGATTAAGTAATGACAACATGACAAACATCATGCTAGCTACATACATATTTACCATCATAAGATTCCTGATCTTTGATTTGATTTTTGATTTTATTTCACCTTTATTTAACCAGGTAGGCCAGTTGAGAACAAGTTCTCATTTACAACTGCGACCTGGCCAAGATAAAGCAAAACAGTGTGACAAAAACAACAACACAGTTACACATAAACAAACGGTACAGTCAATAAAACAATAGAAAGATATATGTACGGTGTGTGCAAATGTAGAAGATTAGGGAGGTAAGGCAATAAATAGGCCATAGAGGCTAAATAAATTCCAATTTAGCAGTAACACTGGAGTGATAGATGTGCAGATGATGATGTAAAAGAGGAGATCCTGGGGTGCAAAAGAGCAAGAGGGTAAATAATAATATAGGGGTTGGGTAGTTGGGTGGACTATTTCCAAATTGGCTGTGTACAGATACAGTGATCGGTAAGCTGCGCTGACAGCTGATGCTTAAAGCTAGAGAGGGAGATATAAGACTCCAGCTTCAGTGATTTTTGCAATTTGTTCCAGTCATTGGCAGCAGAGAACTGGAAGGAAAGGCGGCCAAAGTAAGTGTTGGCTTTGGGGATAACCAGTGAAATATACCTGCGGGAGGGCGTGCTACGTGTGGGTGTTGCTATGGTGACCAGTGAGCTGACATAAGGTGGGGCTTTACCTAGCAAAGACTTATAGATGACCTGGCGCCAGTGTGTTTGGCGAAGAATATGTAGTGAGGGCCAGCCAATGAGAGCATACAGGTCGCAGTGGATAGTATATGGGGCTTTGGTGACAAAACGGATGGCACTGTGATAGACTACATCCAGTTTGCTGAGTAGAGTGTTTGAGGCTATTTTGTAAACAACATCCCCGAAGTCAAGGATGAGTAGGATAGTCAGTTTTACGAGGGTATGTTTGGTAGCATGAGTGAAGGAGGCTTTGTTTCAAAATAGGAAGCCAATTCTAGACTTAATTTTGGATTGGAGATGCTTAATGTGAGTCTGAAAGGAGAGTTTACAGTCTAACCAGACACCTAGATATTTGTAGTTGTCCACATATTCTAGGTCAGCGCCGTCAAGAGTAGTGATGCTAGTCGGGCGGGAGGGTGCAGGCAGCAAACGGTTGAAGAGCATGCACTTCGTTTTATTTGCATTTAAAAGCAGTTGGTGGCCACGGAAGGAGTGTTGTATGGCGTTGAAGCTCGTTTGGAGGTTAGTTAGCACAGTGTCCTAAGAAGGGCCAGATGTATACAGAATGGTGTTGTCTGCATAGAGGTGGATCAGATAATCACCAGCAGCAAGCGCAACATCATTGATACAAACAGAGAAAAGAGTCGGCCCGAGAATTGAACCCTGTGGCACCCCCATAGAGACTGCCAGAGGTCTGGACAAAAGGCCCTCCGATTTGACACACTGAACTCTGTCTGAGAAGTAGTTGGTTAACCAGGAGAGGCAGTCATTTGAGAAGCCAAGGCTATTGAGTCTGCTGATAGGAATGAGGTGATTGACAGAGTCGAAAGCCTTGGCCAGGTCGATGAAGACGGCTGCACAGTACTGTCTTTTATTGATGGGGTTATGATATTGTTTAGGACCTTGAGCATGGCGGAGGTGCACCCATGACCAGCTCGGATACCAGATTGCATAGTGTAGAAGGTATGGTGGGAATCTAAATGTTTGTTGACCTGTTGGTTAACTTGGCTTTAGAAGATTTTAGAAAAGACAGGACAGGATGGATATAGGTCAATAACATGTTGGTTCTAGAGTGTCTCCCCCTTTGAAGAGGGAGATGACTGTGGCAGCTTTCCAATCTTTGGGGATCTCAGGCGATACAAAAGAGAGGTTGCATAGGCTAGTAAAAGGGGTTGCAACAATTTCGGCAGATCATTTTAGAAAGAGATGGTCCAGATTGTCTAGCCCAGCTGATTTGTTGAGATCCAGATTTTGCAGCTCTTTCGAAACGTCAGCTGTCTGGATTTGGGTGAATGAGAAGCGGGGGGGACTTGGGCAAGTTGCTGTGGGGGTGCAGGGCTGTTGACCAGGGTAGGGGTAGCCAGGTGGAAAGCATGGCCAGCTGTAGACAAATGCTTATTGATATGATCAATTATCGTAGATTTATCAGTGGTGACAGTGTTTCCTATCCTTAGTGCAGTGGGCAGCTGGGAGGAGGTGCTCTTATTCTCCATGGACTTTACAGTGTCCCAAAACTTTTGGGAATTAGTGCTACAGGAAACAAATTTCTCTTTGAAAAAGCTAGCTTTCGCTTTCCAAACTGACTGAATATATTGGTTCCTGACTTCCCTGAAAAGTTACATATGGCGGGGGCTATTCGATGCTAATGCAGAACACCACAGGATGTTTTTGTGCTGGTCAAGGGCAGTCAAGTCTGGGGTGAACCAAGGGCTATATCTGTTCTTAGTTCTACATTTTTTGAACGGGGCATGGTTATTTAAGATGGTGAGGAAAGCACTTTGAAGAATAACCAGGCATCCTCTACTGATGGGATGAGGTCAATATCCTTCCAGGATACCCGGGCCAGGTCGATTAGAAAGTCCTGCTTGCTGAAGTGTTTTAGGGAACGTTTGACAGTGATGAGGGGTGGTCGGTTGACTGTGGACCCATTACACACGCAGGCAATGAGGCAGTGATCGCTGAGATCCTGGTTGAAGACAGCAGACGTGTATTTAGAGGGCAAGTTGGTCAGGATGATATCTTTGAGGGTGCCGATGGTTACGGATTTAGGGTTGTTCCTGGTAGGTTCCTTGATCATTTGTGTGAGATTGAGGGCATCTAGCTTGGTGACCATCCTTTATTTCCCCTTCCCACTGCTCAGGTTCATCTGTACTTGTCTGCCTCAGAGAGCCACCCTCCTGCACCGCTAGCTGCATTCCGAAACAGTAATTCAGCAGAGCACAACACATCTAGTAGTCTATGTAGCTGTGTGTTCTAGAGCCCCTACTGTTCTGCTCTGGTCTCTCACTGCGGCAAACTCTGAGTTTACATCTGTTCCCACTCTCACTCCAATAATGTCAGCTGGCCACTTGTTGACCCCAATCCCAAGAGGTGAAGACTTAGACACACCTGAGTGAGCTTCTTCTCTTTGCATCTAAAGGCCTACAATACACACATCCACAAAGTCAACCTCCCACTTGCACTTACACTCTCATTTACTAACACAGCTCAAATGAGATCATGTATCCTCAGTGTATGAGATTTCTGACTGTGCAGAGGGGGCACTCTAAATTTGGAACAAGGAGGAAGCCAGTGTGTCTCGTAACATCTTTCATTAACCTGCCGTCCTTTGACCTACATGTCACTCCATTCCCACTGGATCTGTTGCTTCACAATGCTGCCTACTGCCAGGGATACTGAGGACAGAGTTTTATATTCTGTATGACAGGGGACCAAAAGGCAATTCAGCATTAAATCCAAATAACCCAATTTATTATTCTGGGTGAGAGCCATTTCCTCTGTGTTCAAGAGAAGTACAGAAATTGTAGTTTCATCCTCCTTTGTTGGCCTCTAAACCCTGAGCTCTTCTCAGCTCCGGGCTAATAGACACTGTATCTCTGATTTAATATCTGGCTTTAAAAATAGAGAATGATTAACATTAACACTTCCCGGTGGTGTGTTCTGACCCCAGAAGAATAGTAGTAATGCCAATGGTTTGAACAGAGTGGGTGAAAATATCTGGGTTGACCTGGCCACAGGCAGTGGTGGAAAAAGTACTCAATTGTCATACTTGAGTAAAAGACTAAGACTAAGACACTGACGGAAGACCACGTGTGCCACTGTTTATGTAATGGGTTTCTTAATGAGGTGGTAATAGCACTTATGGGCTGTTATTATGGGGTGGAAATACTGCAGCAGCAGCAGCTTAGTTGGTGCCGACTGAAGATGGGGTTTTGGGTACTTTTGGATACTGTTTATTTAGCGTTATTCTATAATGTAGAATTGCTACAGTAGTTGGTATACTGTATAGTGTACTGTAATGTAGGTGAAGCTGCTCCTGACTTCATACATTTTCGACATAGCAGCAGTGCTTTCCAGTCAAATAATAGCATTACCGTTTGTTTGCCTTTTTGAAGGATTGTTTTTACTGCACAGGGAGCAAAGTGGCAACACTGCATGAAGAGGTTTAGCAAATTTATGGCAGAGTTCGATTTAGGCTAGCGTTGCACAATGACATACCAAATGGGACAATAAATAGGCTGATTAAGATTATGATCATTTTATTGGTCAATTGCACACAAGGGCAACCCGAAATGTGACTTTTTCTTTTAAAACAACCCCTACGAAAGACACACATACAGTGTATTTATACAAGGTATTTAGGCAGCCACCAATTGTGCAGGGTCTCCCACTTAAAAAGATGAGAGAGGCCTGTAATTTTCATCATAGGTACCACTTCAACTATGACAGACAAAATGAGAAAAAAAATCCAGAAAATCACATTGTAGGATTTTTAATTAATTTATTTGCAAATTATGGTGGAAAATAAGTATTTGGTCACCTACAAACAAGCAAGATTTCTGGCTCTCACAGACCTGTAACTTCTTCTTTAAGAGGCTCCTCTGTCCTCCACTCGTTACCTGTATTAATGGCACCTGTTTGAACTTGTTATCAGTATAAAAGACACCTGTCCACAACCTCAAACAGTCACACTCCAAACTCCACTATGGCCAAGACCAAAGAGCTGTCAAAGGACACCAGAAGCAAAATTCTATACCTGCACCAGGCTGGGAAGACTGAATCTGCATTAGGTAAGCAGCTTGGTTTGAAGAAATCAACTGTGGGAGCAATTATTAGGAAATGGAAGATATACAAGACCACTGATAATCTCCCTCGATCTGGGGCTCCACGCAAGATCTCACCCCGTGGGGTCAAAATGATCACAAGAACGGTGAGTAAAAATCCAGAACCACACAGGGGGACCTAGTGAATGACCTGCAGAGAGCTGGGACCAAAGTAACAAAGCCTACCATCAGTAACACACTACGCCGCTAGGGACTCAAATCCTGCAGTGCCAGACGTGTCCCCCTGCTTAAGCCAGTACATGTCCAGGCCCGTCTGAAGTTTGCTAGAGAGCATTTGGATGATCCAGAAGAAGATTGGGAGAATGTCATATGGTCAGATGAAACCAAAATAGAACTTTTTGGTAAAAACTCAACTCATCGTGTTTGGAGGACAAAGAATGCTGAGTTGCATCCAAAGAACACCAAACCTACTGTGAAGCATGGGGGTGGAAACATCATGCTTTGGGACCAGGACGACTGATCCGTGTAAAGGAAAGAATGAATAGGGCCATGTATCGTGAGATTTTGAGTGAAAACATCCTTCCATCAGCAAGGGTATTGAAGATGAAACGTGGCTGGGTCTTTCAGCATGACAATGATCCCAAACACACCGCCCGGGCAACGAAGCCTAGCCAGTCTCCAGATCTCAACCCCATAGAAAATCTTTGGAGGGAGTTGAAAGTCCGTGTGGCCCAGCAACAGCCCCAAAACATTACTGCTCTAGAGGAGATCTGCATGGAGGAATGGGTCAAAATACCAGCAACAGTGTGTGAAAACCTTTTGGAGAGGTGCGGGGGGCTGCCACACTAGTTGCCCAGGGAGCTGTTGTACTGCACGTCATTGTGCAGTGTTAGCACCACTATGTGATTAAGCAATACCTTTGTAGTGGCACAGTGGGACCTGGAGAGCCTATCATGCTATCAGGATACTGAACTAAGTCTGCTCCAGAGTTCGCTTTCTGCTGAGGGCCTTTAAAAGCATAATGAGTACATGATGAGAGGCTGTAGAACAAATCCATCATTACAAGCCGCTTAGTAACTTCAAACCTCACAGGCTGGTTCCCGAATATCAACACACCAAGATCAATCAGCTTTACACTAATTAGTGTTATTCACACACACACACACACACACACACACACACACACACACACACACACACACACACACACACACACACACACACACACACACACACACACACACACACACACACACACACACACACACACACACACACACACACACACACACACACCACACCACCAGCATATACATACACAGATAAATACATTAGATCATACATAACTATCTTACACATTTAATGCGAACATGAGATCACAGTATCATACATCTCTTGCTCCAGTTCACGGATCTGGTTTTAATTGAGTGTGAACTGAGCTGATACACAGTGTTTGATTTGGAGTGAAATAGGTGCAGGTAATCATTTTGACAGATAGTGTATTATGAGTTATGCATGTGATATACAGTGTATCATAATGAGTGGTATGAGTCTTAGCGAGTGTGATGATAATGTGTTTGTTACTAACTTGCTATACTGTCAATTAATTCTCTCTCACTCACCCTCTCCGCTAGCGGGACACAATCTGACAACATCCGGTGAAATTGCAGGGCGCACAATTCAAATAAATAATCTTAATATCATGAACATACAAGTGTCTTATATCATTTAAAAGTTTAAATTCTTGTTAATCTAACTGTGTTGTCCGATTTCAAAAAGGCTTTACGGCGAAAGCATGCCATGCGATTGTCTGAGGACGGCGCCCCCACATCATATTTTTCAACCAGCACAGGCTTCATAGAATCACAAATTAAATTAAAGTAATTAAATAAATCCCTTACTTTTGAACATCTTCCTCTGTTTGCAATCCCAAGGGTCCTAGCTACAACATGAATGGTCATTTTGTTAGATAAAATCCTACTTTACATCCCAAAAAGTCTATTTAGTTGGTACCATCAATTTCAGTAATCCACTCGTTAAACATGCAGACAAAGGAGTCCAAAAAGCTACTGCTAAACGTCATCCAAACAAGTCAAACGACATTTCTATTTAATCCTCAGGTACTCTAAAATGTAAATAAACTATAATATTTCATATGGATAGTAGTATGTTCAATAGGACAGGAAGCCTAGTGGTTAGAGCGTTGGACTAGTAAACGGAAGGTTGCAAGTTCAAACCCTGAGCTGACAAGATACAAATCTGTCGTTCTGCCCCTGAACAGGCAGTTAACCCACTGTTCCTAGGCCGTCATTGAAAATAAGAATTTGTTCTTAACTGACTTGCCTGGTTAAATAAAGGTCAAATAAAAAAATAAAAATTAGTTAGATATTGTTCCAGTGCTCTTCTCACAAAAACTTCAAATACTTGTTCATTTTTCGAAAACAAGCCTGAAACCTTGAATAAAGACTGTTGCATGTAGTGGAAGCCATAGGAATTTCAATCTGGGAGATTAATTTACATAGAAACAATAGGTTTCCATAATAAGAGCCTGGGGGTAAAAAAATACAAAATTCTGCCTGCCTGGATTTCTGCCTGCCATATCAATTATGTTACAGTCTCAGACATTATTTTAACAGTTTTAGAAACTTCAACGTGTTTTCGATCCAATGCGACCAATTATGTGCATATCCTGGCTACTGGGCTTGAGTAACAGGCAGTTTACTTTGGGCACGTCAGTCAGGCGGAAATTCAGGAAACTAGACCCCTTAAAGCCTATCTATTTTTAAACCAGCTATCAGAGTGCATCCTTCACTTCTCATCAATCAAGCACTCCTCCCCTTCTCCTGCAGACATCTATATCTTCTCATCCTCTATATACCCTCTCCCCCTTAAAATTCCCCCCTCACTGTTAGACATGTACAGTATACACTTGATCATGTACACCCCCAACAAAAGCCTATTTCTCTCTCTCTCTTTCCCTCTCTTTCTTTCTCTCCCTCTCTCTCTCTCTCTCTCTCTCTCTTTATTATGTGGCAGATATATTGTTTTTTTTGAAAGAGTTATTGCTATCCTGGTATGCAGCTGTGTGCCTCTAGCTGTACTGGCAAGACAGACACTACACAAAGCCTACATGCCCTGTTCTCTTTCCCCGCCAGAACTCTCTCTGTTGTTTACATTTAGTGATAGGTGGCTATACCTGTGTTTGTTGCGTATCATTATAAAGCAGGTTGCTAACGTGGTATTTAGGTGCACATGTGTGTATAGAGTATATGGCTTTATGAGTGTGTTTCTATGCGATTCTCTTTCCCCGCCAGAACTCTCTCTGTTGTTTACATTTAGTGATAGGTGGCTATACCTGTGTTTGTTGCGTATCATTATAAAGCAGGTTGCTAACGTGGTATTTAGGTGCACATGTGTGTATAGAGTATATGGCTTTATGAGTGTGTTTCTATGCGATAGTGTTTATATTTGTCCATGCATGTGCCTGTGGGCATGACTGAGCAGTGCTTAATTTGTAAATCGGGATGTTCCAGAACAAACAGTGAACAAGAGAGGGGGTTGACCTAGGGAGTTCTGTGGTTCCGGAACACATAAAATTAAAAAAGAATAAAGCATTGCATTCATATCATCGCATTTGCGTAGTGTCACAGAGCAGTAGAGCACTTGCAGAAGTGGCACACATGGGAAACATTTTTAGTAGCATAATGTCTGGGAAAATGTTGGCCTTTTATAAATGCATTTCATGCCATTCTACATGACTGGATACTTTGGCAGAATCTTTGTTAATACAACACAAATGTTCCCGCTCAGCTCAGTCCAAAACATTCGCTGCTCTGGCTCCCCAATGGTGGAACAAACTCCCTCACGACGCCAGGACAGCGGAGTCAATCACCACCTTCCGGAGACACCTGAAACCCCACCTCTTTAAGGAATACCTAGGATCGATATATCAGGCTACTTTGACACTGACAAACTGAGAATCAGAGATCAATAAAAACAACCTTGTCTTGAGTCCATCAATAGCCTAGGCTAGGTGTGTGGACACGTATTGTAGGCTACAATATGATAAGGAATTGATAGTCCTAAAAATGCTTTCCAGTTTCACTGACTCACCCAATGATGCACAGCTCATTCACTGCTGATGGCTCATGCACTCGTGCCAAAAGCCCATCTCTCTTTCGGTGGCCTACAGCATAGTCTAAATAAATGATTAAGTGCAACGCTTGAGAGATGAGAGTTCAGGCTCATATCTATCAGAGCAGAGAGGGAGAGAGATCATAGTAAGTGAATCTCATTCTAGTGTCGTGACTTTACTTTAATTAATCTGTAGACTGGTATTTATCTAATCAACTAACTATGTTTAATTGTTACCAGATTAAATGAATCATGTAACATTTAACTCAGTAGGATTTGGGGCACCAAGAGAGCGGTTCTTTAAAGAGTTACCATCTCCTAAATTAAACATCCATAAACAGTAAACGTATTAATCATAACCTCGTATTATATCATCAGTCTGAACAGTCGTAACCTTGCATCTGCAAAAACCTGAGCCTTGCTTATGAGTCAGTAATACACAAATGTGTTTATTTATTTACTAGCTAAATAAATTGTAACACAGGATAAACGTACACACTTAATATATTAGAAACGGGTCACTAGCGGACTGAAAACAATATGGCTGCTCGTTGCAAAATACATGGAGAAGGCGAGAGAGAGAAAGGGAGAGACATAATACGTAGGTACATTTAGAAGCTACTTTCACAGAAATCATATACTTTGCACACAAACCCCTTCCCTCTTTGAGTAAGAAATCATGAATGTAGTTACGTGAAATGCCTTGGTTCGTCATGTATTTCTGTCGGAACCAGGAGTTGGGCCTTTTCGCAGCACGCTTGAAAAGGCTCTGATTGTCCAAAAGGGGTCCCCACCCGTCTTCCACTGTTGTTCTCCTCTGCCATCGTCCAGTGTCTGGTGACTTGTCATGTAGTCCTGAACAGAACTACAGTTTATTCTACTTCCATTTGCTCTGGAAGATGCTTCTTTGAAGATGGGCTAGCCAGCCGTGTCGGTGGTTCCCAGTGGGGTGATGAGAGTAGCGTACTACAGTGATCGGAGAAGAGTAGTAAAATGGTCCCACTTAATTTCACTTTCGAAGCTACTTTACTAAGGACAGCTAATCAGCCATGACCAGTGATTGTCCGGGACTTGGCTATCGTCTCTACCTCGTGTTGAGATTCAGAGTTCAAACCACTTTAAACGTGAGATACAGCCCGAAGTCACTCTGGTCTGATATGTTAATTATTAACCCACCATTTTAAACAGTTTGTTCAAAATGGGCGGTTCTGACAGGCTGACACGCTCTGACATAGTTATAGAAACTATTTCATTTACATTACATTTAAGTCATTTAGCAGACGCTCTTATCCAGAGCGACTTACAAATTGGTGCATTCACCTTATGACATCCAGTGGAACAACCACTTTACAATAGTGCATCTAAATATTTTAAGGGGGGGGGGGGGTGAGAAGGATTACTTTATCCTATCCTAGGTATTCCTTAAAGAGGTGGGGTTTCAGGTGTCTCCGGAAGGTGGTGATTGACTCCGCTGTCCTAGCGTCGTGAGGGAGTTTGTTCCACCATTGGGGAGCCAGAGCAGCGAACAGTTTTGACTGGGCTGAGCGGGAACTGTACTTCCTCAGTGGTAGGGAGGCGAGCAGGCCAGAAGTGGATGAACGCAGTGCCCTTATTTGGGTGTAGGGCCTGATCAGAGCCTGGAGGTACTGAGGTGCCGTTCCCCTCACAGCTCCGTAGGCAAGCACCATGATCTTGTAGCGGATGCGAGCTTCAACTGGAAGCCAGTGGAGAGAGCGGAGGAGCGGGGTGACGTGAGAGAACTTGGGAAGGTTGAACACTAGACGGGCTGCGGCGTTCTGGATGAGTTGTAGGGGTTTAATGGCACAGGCAGGGAGCCCAGCCAACAGCGAGTTGCAGTAATCCAGACGGGAGATGACAAGTGCCTGGATTAGGACCTGCGCCGCTTCCTGTGTGAGGCAGGGTCGTACTCTGCGGATGTTGTAGAGCATGAACCTACAGGAACGGGCCACCGCCTTGATGTTAGTTGAGAACGACAGGGTGTATTTCCTCTTATAGTTTCTCAAATGAAATCCCGCCGTATGCATACATACTCAGCTGTGGGGCTTACAAGACGCGAATGTCATATACTTTTCAAGATATCAATGTAGCAGTAGAACAAACATATCACAATCATTTGATTTGATATCAGAATATACAGTGCCTTCAGAAAGTATTCAGACCCCTTGACTTTTTCCACATTTTGTTACGTTACAGTCTTATTCTAAAATGGATTAAGTAAAATGAGAAAAGAAAAAAAATCTTCAACAATCTACACAGAATAACCCATAATGACAAAGTGAGAACAGGTTTGTAGAATGTTGAGCAAATGTATTAAAACTAGAAAACAGAAATACCTTATTTGCATAAGTATTCAGACCCTTTGCTATGAGACTCGAAATTGAGCTCAGGTGCATCCTGTTTCCATTGATCATCCTTGAGTTGTTTCTACAATTTGATTGGAGTCTACCAGCTCCATTTGTTTTTTTGTTGGATACGCTATGAAGCACATATCGCTTGTCCATAAATATTTTGAAGTGTTTGATAGCTCCCATCTCTTTTACCACATCGCCTACTGTGAGCTCAAGCCTGTGCGCCGAGCAGTGCCAAACAGTTATATTAAGGAAGAGGGCCTGAAGCATTGCTGTTACTCCACTCTTGCGTCCCAGCATGACAGACGCAACATCACACGTAATTCCAATGAGGGTTTTGGAGATAAAGTCCTCAGTAAACTTTACACCCTCTAATGCAGATTACAGATTACGAACAATTCCCCCATCAGATAATTCCTCCAGTTCCACAAGATCAACAAAAATGTTAGCTGGTACATTCTTATCTGCCAGCTGAAGTTTGATGTATACAATCAAGGAACTATTTTTGTATTCAAACTAGTAGCCTCTTCGAGCATTAGGCTGATTTTGGGAGAGCACTGTACTATTTTTTCAAATAGTTTCAATTCAGATTAAATATGCTGCTGTACATTGCCTTGCAAAAGTATTCACCTCCCTTGGCATTTTTCCTATTTTGTTGCCTTACAACCTGGAATTAAAAGTGATTTTGGGGGGGGTTGTATCATTTGATTTACACAACATGCCTACCTCTTTGAAGATGCAAAATATTCTTCCAACTATTAAATGGGACTTGGTTTGGGCATGTTCAAAATACTGTTTTCTGAGGGCTTTGTGTTGATTTTTTACATCAGAGGCAGAGGATTGTACTGTACATTCCACCCACTCTTTTCTTAGTTTCTATGTTGTCCAGCTCCGCTTTGAATTTTGCTTGACAAGCCGGGGGTTATAAGTTTGCTTGGTCTTGAACTGAGCCTCAATCCAAATTACACCTGCTCCAGGCACTCCGTCGGTAGATGGACTCTGGCTCGTTTCAGTTTCGATTCACGCTGTTTTTCAGGATTTTTGCACTTGATAAACTTTTCTTTTCTTATTTTCTTATTCCTTTCTGATTTGTGTGAGTGTGTATGTGTGTGAGACAGAGAGAGAGAGAGAGAGAGAGAGAGAGAGAGAGAGAGAGAGAGAGAGAGAGAGAGAGAGAGAGAGAGAGAGAGAGAGAGAGAGAGAGAGAGAGAGAGAGAGAGAGAGAGAGAGAGAGAGAGAGAGAGAGAGAGAGAGAGAACACAAGCACAAGCGGTCGGGTGGTGGCTGGGGTTCTCTGCTGCAGCGATCTGTCCTGGAGCAGAGCTACACAGCAGCACAGCACAGCCGCAGGGTTCCAGCTTACAAGCAGCCCAGAGAGGACCAGCCAACACACAGAGCGAGACCCCGTTGGCTATCCACAGAGACATGCAGAGAAACACTCCAGAAAGGGGGAGATAGAGGGTGATCAAATAGACATAAATACAGAGGACAGGAGGGGAGAGGAGGTACTCGTCATCTCCATGGACACAGGGAACTTTCAGCAGTGCACTCGGCTCTCCACGATGGTTATTCATATTTCCCTTCTCATCCGACAGCAGAAAACAACTTTTCCTTTTAAAAGTTTGAGAGACGGAGGTCCGAGTATTTCTTACCTACCAACATCTCTTTGTGTCACTTGTTGGCTGTTTTGTGTGTGTGTGTGTGTGTGTGTGTGTGTGTGTGTGTGTGTGTGTGTGTGTGTGTGTGTGTGTGTGTGTGTGTGTGTGTGTGTGTGTGTGTGTGTGTGTGTGTGTGTGTGTGTGTGTGTGTGTGTGTGTGTGTGTGTGTGTGTGTGTGTGTGTGTGTGTGTGTGTGTGTGTGTGTGTGTGTGTGTGCGCTGAAGACAGGTACCTCTAACTTACACACGACATCATCTTTCCTCACAGTTTTCCCAGTGAGGATCCAATCTCTTCTCTAAGGACCTTGTCAAGAAGATTTTTGTTTTCTACCAGGATCATTTCAAAGGATACCTCCTTCGCGTGTAAGGAACCACTGGATATATTTCTCCACCTTAGACTCCTATCAACACTTTGAAGGAGGCATTCCTCTCTCCTATAAGGACCCTTTGAGAGACTATTTGCCTACTCTACTGTGGGTGAGAAGGACAGTGGCAGATTGTCTCCAGGGATTTTCTCTGTCTCTGTGTCAAGATGGCTGGCTGTACCTGCCGCTGCAGACAGGGGGTGCTCAAGTTCATCCAGTCTTTACGCAGACTCGTCTTTGGGACCCTCACTAAAGGTACTGCACCCTCCTCAACTGACACTCCTTTAGCTCTTCTACTTTTTTTCATTAGCTAGTGGAATAGTGACATTAGCTAGTGGAATAGTGACATTAGCTAGTGGAATAGTGGCATTAGCTAGTGGAATAGTGACATTAGCTACTGGAATAGTGGCATTAGCTAGTGGAATAGTGGCATTAGCTAGTGGAATAGTGACATTAGCTAGTGGAATAGTGACATTAGCTAGTGTAATAGTGACATTAGCTAGGGTAACAGTGACATTAGCTAGTGTAATAGTGACATTAGCGAGGGTAACAGTGACATTAGCTAGTGTAATAGTGACATTAGCTAGGGTAATAGTGACATTAGCTAGTGTAATAGTGACATTAGCTAGTGTAATAGTGACATTAGCTAGGGTAACAGTGACATTAGCTAGGGTAACAGTGACATTAGCTAGTGGAATAGTGACATTAGCTAGTGTAATAGTGACATTAGCTAGGGTAATAGTGACATTAGCTAGTGTAATAGTGACATTAGCTAGGGTAACAGTGACATTAGTTAGTGTAATAGTGACATTAGCTAGTGTAATAGTGACATTAGCTAGGGTAATAGTGACATTAGCTAGTGTAATAGTGACATTAGCTAGTGTAATAGTGACATTAGCTAGGGTAACAGTGACATTAGCTAGTGGAATAGTGACATTAGCTAGTGTAATAGTGACATTAGCTAGGGTAATAGTGACATTAGCTAGTGTAATAGTGACATTAGCTAGGGTAACAGTGACATTAGTTAGTGTAATAGTGACATTAGCTAGTGTAATAGTGACATTAGCTAGGGTAACAGTGACATTAGCTAGGGTAACAGTGACATTAGCTAGTGTAATAGTGACATTAGCTAGGGTAACAGTGACATTAGCTAGGGTAACAGTGACATTAGCTAGTGTAATAGTGACATTAGCTAGGGTAACAGTGACATTAGCTAGTTGACTTAAATGTAATGTAATGTAATAGTGACATTAGCTAGGGTAACAGTGACATTAGCTAGTGTAATAGTGACATTAGCTAGGGTAACAGTGACATTAGCTTGGTGCTGGGTCAAGCTTGAGGCTGACAGTAGTGAACAGTGGTGTCACATCCATCCAGTGATGCCCCGTTGTTGCCCCGTCATCGCCCCTGAGGAACTAAGTGATGAGCTCAAGTTGTGACACTGGCGTATCCTCTGTTTACTCCCCCTAGGCAACTTCTGTGTCTTTACTCTCTACCTCCCCCTCCTGTTTCACCAGGTCCTCTCCTACGCCTGTCCTTTATCCTTGCATTTTCCTCTCTCCTTACCTCCTTCACACAGCTATCTGATTGTATCTCCCTCTGGTGTCAGTGGCCTGCTGTCTCTATCCCTCACCTCCTATCCCCACATCAGCAGAAAAGCACTGCATGGTGTGTCACTGTGGCAACACAGCTCAGGGAGACCTGACAGATAGCTAAATGCTGCTCTATTTCTATATACAGCACTTTGACTAATAAAGCTCCTCTATTGTCCACTTTATATCGTCCTCTTCTTCACACACTGCCTGCTCTACCTGGTGTCTGCAGAAGGCTGTGAGAGTGGCTGGAGGCACGGGCTCTGGCTCCTCAGGTTCAGCACCCTTTTATTGAGTTTCTTCAATGGAGACTAATCAAATCATTCAGACGCTGGCCATTAGTCTATGTTCTCGATGATATCACAGGCTGGAAAAAGTGAGAAGAACCTGTTCACTTTCTCTGGGCTGCAACATCTACACTAGCCAATCCATCACTGTCAAATGAACCAGGCAGTATTAGATGGCAGTTCAATTAAACCACAATTGTGAACATTTCACTGGAGCTAAGACTTTTTGACAGGGCCTGATAACACTCAGTAGTGGTAGTTGAGCAGTCCCTCTAACTGACAGTTTTGGTTTGATGCTTGATAATGCAAGTGTTGAGAACTAAGCATAAAGGCTGGCCAGTTCCTGGCACTACTGTCAGAGTCTCTCTGTCTCTCTCTCGAAACTTTCACATTTCTTGACATTTTCCACAATGACTGACCTTCATGTCTCAAAGAAATTATGGACGGTCTTTTCTCTTTGCTTATTTGAGCTGTTCTTGCCATAATATGGATTTGGTGTTTTACCAAATAGGGCTATCTTATGAATACCACCCCTACCTTCTCACAACTCAACTGATTGGCTCAAATGCATTAAGAAGGAAAGAAACTGTACATATTTACAGCTGTAACAATGATAAGTGTCGATTGGGGGGTTGGGGCAGGATAAATGTTTTTGACTCTCTCCACAGTGGCAATGTTGATGAGGATGGGGGAGTGCCCAACCTGGTTCCTCCTGAAGTCCACAATCAACTCCTTTGTTTCGCTGACGTTGAGGGAGAGGTTGTTTACCTAATTTTTTCACTCAAGCCTTGCTCAAGGTCATATCCTCATATTTTCCAACTAGTCAGCTCGACCCAGCGACCTTTCAGTAACTGGTCCAACGTTAGGCTAACTGCCACCCCTGAATCCTAGAAGCCAATAGTGTGTGTGTGTGTGTGTGTGTGTGTGTGTGTGTGTGTGTGTGTGTGTGTGTGTGTGTGTGTGTGTGTGTGTGTGTGTGTGTGTGTGTGTGTGTGTGTGTGTGTGTGTGTGTGTGTGTGTGTGTGTGTGTGTGTGTGTGTGTGTGTGTGTGTGTGTGTGTGTGTGTGGACACATGAGCAAAAACCTGCACACGAGCAAAAACTATCACAAATGGACAAATAGACTCAATAACTGAAAAAAGAGTCCACAGAAATGGCCTGCAACAGTTACAATCAGCCATTGAAAATATGCTAATTGTGAGCTGTTTCCCATGGCAACCCTAATCTAGGTGCCACAGTCGGTTTAGTATGGTCGGTTTAGCATGGCCTATCGTGGAATGGTGTGTCTCTGTTTGATGGTATTTTACAGTGAGCAAAAACAGGACTTGCGCTCTTATTTTTCACCCTGCTTTACAGCTCTGTGTGGTACAGTAAGATCTGTGTGGCACAGTAAGATCTGTGTGGTACAGTAAGATCTATGTGGTACAGTAAGATATATGTGGTACTGTAAGATCTGTGTGATTCAGTAAGATCTATGTGGTACTGTAAGATCTGTGTGGTACAGTAAGATATGTGTGGTACAGTAAGATCTATGTGGTACTGTAAGGTCTGTGTGATACAGTAAGATCTATGTGGTACAGTAAGATCCCTGTGGTACTGTAAGATCTATGTGGTACTGTAAGATCTATGTGGTACTGTAAGATCTGTGTGGTACTGTAAGATCTGTGTGGTACTGTAAGATCTATGTGGTACTGTAAGATCTATGTAGTACTGTAAGATCTGTGTGGTACTGTAAGATCTATGTGGTACTGTAAGATCTGTGTGGTACTGTAAGATCTGTGTGGTACTGTAAGATCTGTGTGGTACTGTAAGGACTGGAGGAAAATGAAAAAGTGCTTGACATTTTTTGAAAATCGATCAATCTGGCCCTTTTGGAAGTAAAACCAGAAGTAAAACCATTCCCTCACGCTCTGGCGAAAAGCATTGTTACCTGAGTGCTTTTTACCTTTCGGGGATTTGTGTGTGTGTTGTGTGTGTGTGTGTGTGTGTGTGTGTGGCCACATTACTTTTACTTTAATGCTGTATCAGCCTTCAATGTGATATTTCAACATAAGCTTGTCTTTGTGCCTGCGCTGCCTTTCTGGATTGTGCAAAGCAGTGTGTGTGTGTGTGGGGGCGTGTGTGTGCGCATCTGTGTGTGTGTGTGTGTGTGTGTGTGTGTGTGTGTGTGTGTGTGTGTGTGTGTGTGTGTGTGTGTGTGTGTGTGTGTGTGTGTGTGTGTGTGTGTGTGTGTGTGTGTGTGTGTGTGTGTGTGTGTGTGTGTGCGTGTGTGTTTCAGTGTGTGCGTGTGTGGATTCTAAACCTGAATTCATGCAGGACTAGGACCTTCCTCTCACTACCCTCTCCTTGAGGCTAAAGACACAATTGAAGTGTCAGTTTACAAGATGTTCTTTACCGTTTCCATTTCAGGCTTCATTATCTTTCTCACCCTCTCCCTCCAACTCTCTCCTGTTGATTTCCTTATGTTCCAGTATCTTTCCTTTTTACTGTAGCCTCTGTCCTTTCATCCTCTCATTACAAATAATTTTTCTTCTCTCATTGGCACAGCTGGAATGTTCTGATGCCAAATTTTCTCCGGCAGTGTCTTATGTAAATGTAACATTAGATCCAGCAAACATTTTTTTCAGACTCACAACACTACCACCCTTCTCTTCCACCTCTTCTCTTTCCTCACACAATGAGTAAATAATGAGAACAAGATGATTGTGTGTGTATACAGGTATTTACATAGGTTTGTGTGTATTTCTGGATTTGTGTGTATGTGTATGCCTGGGGTGCATCGTGACCTCAGCCATAAACACAGGCTGATAGGACCTGACCTGAGTTGCCACCTATCTGCAGGACTGGCTAGGGTCTCTTATCTGCAGGCTGCATGGTGCTGGCTAGGGTGCCTTTTATCTGCAGGCTGCATGGTGCTGGCTAGGGTGCCTTTTATCTGCAGGCTGCATGGTACTGGCTAGGGTGCCTCTTATCTGCAGGCTGCATGGTGCGGGCTAGGGTGCCTCTTATCTGCAGGCAGCATGGTGCTGGCTAGGGTGCCTCTTATCTGCAGGCTGCATGGTGCTGGCTAGGGTGCCTCTTATCTGCAGGCTGCATGGTGCTGGATAGGGTGCCTCTTATCTGCAGGCTGTATGGTGCTGGCTAGGGTGCCTCTTTTCTGCAGGCTTCATGGTGCTGGCTAGGGTGCCTTTTATCTGCAGGCTGCATGGTACTAGCTAGGGTGCCTCTTATCTGCAGGCTGCATGGTGCTGGCTAGGGTGCCTTTTATCTGCAGGCTGCATGGTGCTGGCTAGGGTGCCTCTTATCTGCAGGCTGCATGGTGCTGGCTAGGGTGAATCTTATCTGCAGGCTGCATGGTGCTGGCTAGGGTGCCACTTATCTGCAGGCTGCATGAGGTTGGGAGGGGTGCCTCCCACTGTACCTGCAGGCTGCAGGGGCTGGCTGGGGTACCTCATATCTGCAGGCTGGAGGGGCTGGCTGGGGTGCCTCCTATCTACAGGCTGCAGGGTCTGGCTGGGGTGCCTCCTAACTGCCAGGGGCTAGCTGGGGTGTCTCCTATCTGCAGGCTGCAGGGGCTGGCTGGGATGCCTCCTATCAGCAGGCTGCAGGGACTAGCTGGAGTGCCGTGGGACTGCTCCTCTGCTACACCAGTCATCCACTCAGCACACACAGAAACACTCAGAGAGAGCAGGTGGAATGAGAGGAGGGAAAGTTATCGAAATATTGAGCAATGGAGTGATAAAATGAGAGAGAGAGAGAGAGACCACAGATACAATTAGCTTGTTAGCGACTGGAGTGTACAACAGGTACTTCTCTCTCGACCTTGGAGGAAACCCTACCTAACTTAGACTCAATGGATTCTAACAAAGATTTAATTTGTTTCAAAAATGCACCTGCAGGATGACCCCATCTTCTCTGATAAAAGTCAGAGAAAGTATTTAGTTTGGCCCATTAGACATCACTGCTCAGTGCTCACTGTCCATTTGAGCTTTCAAATTAAACACACATATTTAAATAATAATAATGACACATAAATGTGGTCTATTGCTATATGTCTATTGCTATTGCAAATCACTATGACACCCCCCTCCCCCTCTCTGTTTATAAGCCTGTATTACATTCAATGGCAGCGGGGGTACTATAAACTCTTAAAATGACTTATGACCTCCTTGGCCCAACGCCTATCAATTCTTTACAATCACAACAGGCCCAAGACAACAGTAAAGGTCCATGTTTTCTAGTCAACCAATTGATATTCATTAAGAATGCATGGTCCGTTAATTAAAGGGCATTTTTGTGTCTAAGGTTAAAGCAGCTATATGATATTCCAGTGTTTTTACTCTGGATTGAGAAAGATATTTGATCCGACAGAATTGTCACATTATTCTCTCCTTGTTCATTGCTCCAAATGTGAAGACAAGGTGTAACTATTTCCTAGAACACCAACACCGCCATACGGGACAAGCTAAACACCTTTTTCTCCCGCTTCGAGCATAATGACTCTGAGCTGACGAGGAGAGCCCCTGAGGACAACAGGGGATAGGTCCACACGGAGGATGTATGGAGGCCATTCAAGCGAGTTAACTCTTGCAAGGTATCCCTAGCCGCACCCTCAGAGCATGTGCAGACCAGATAGCTGTTGTGTTTTCAGACATTTACAATCTCTCTCTAGCTCAGGCGATTATCCCAACCTGCTTCAAGATGTCGACTATCATCCCTGTGCCCAAGAAAGGTAAATTAACTGAACTGAATGACTACCGACCCTTAGCACTCACTACTGTCATCATGAAGTGCTTTGAGTTGCCAGTCATAGACCACATCACCTCCTCTCTCCCCGACACACTCGACCCTCTCCAATTCACCTACCGCACTGACAGATCCACAGATGACACAATTGTCATTGCACTGCACACTGCCCTCACCCACCTGGACAAAAGGAATGCATATGTGAGGATGCTGTCCATCAACTACAGCTTGGCCTTCAATACCATAGTGCCCTCTAAGCTCATCACAAAGCTCTCTTCCCTATGCAACTGGGTCCTAGACTTCCTGACGGGCTGGACCCATGTGGTGAAGGTGGGCAACATTATCTCCTCCACACTGATCCTCACCACTGGGGCCCAACAAGGGTGCATCCTCAGTCCCCTCCTGTACTCCATGTATACCCATGAATGCGTTGCCTCATTCAGTTTCAACTCCATTATCAAGTTTGCTGACGACATGACAGTGCCAGGCCTGGTTACCAACATCAACGACTTGTTGGTCAATTGTGCACCGCCCTATGGGACTCCCGTTGTGATACAGCCCGGGATCGAACCAGAGTCTGTAGTGACGCCTCTAGCACTGAGATGCAGTCCCTCTGATTTACTTACCTGCACTGTTGGAGCTCGGAGCAAAAGAAGTTCACTGAACCCTGTGATTACATCGATGAATGTGACTAATAAACCCATCTAATCAAATGTATTTATGTAGCCCTTCGTACATCAGCTGATATCTCAAAGTGCTGTACAGAAACCCAGCCAAAAACCCCAAACAGCAAGCAATGCAGGTGTTGAAGCACGTTGGCTAGGAAAAACTCCCTAGAAAGGCCAAAACCTAGGAAGAAACCTAGAGAGGAACCAGGCTATGTGGGGTGGCCAGTCCTCTGCTGGCTGTGCCGGGTGAAGATTATAACAGAACATGGCCAAGATGTTCAAATGTTCATAAATGACAAGCATGGTCAAATAATATGCCTGGGACAGATAGCACAGTGAACAGGTCAGGATTCCGTAGCTGCAGGCAGAACAGTTGAAACTGGAGCAGCAGTACGGCCAGGTGGACTAGGGACAGCAAGGAGTTATCATGCCAGGTAGTCCTGAGGCATGGACCTACGGCTCAGGTCCTCCGAGAGAGAGAAAGAAAGAGAGAAAGAGAGAATTAGAGAGAGCATATTTAAATTCACACAGGACACCGGATAAGGCAGGAGAAGTACTCCAGATATAACAAACTGACCCGAGCCCCCTGACACAAACTACTGCAGCATAAATAATGGCTGAGACAGGAGGGGTCAGGAGACACTGTGGCCCCATCCGAAGGACACCTCCGGACAGGGCCAAACAGGAAGGATATAACCCCAACCACTTTGCCAAAGCACAGCCCCCACACCACTAGAGGGATATCTTCAACCACCAACTTACCATCCTGAGACAATGCCGAATATAGCCCACAAAGATCTCCGCCACGGCACAACCCAAGGGAGGGGCGCCAACCCAGACAGGAAGACCACAACAGTGACTCAACCCACTCAAGTGACGCACCCCTCCTAGGGACGGCATGAAAGAGCACCAGTAATCCAGTGACTCAGCCCCTGTAATAGGGGTAGAGGCAGAGAATCCCAGTGGAAAGAGGGGAACCGGCCAGGCTGAGACAGCAAGGGCGGTTCATTGCTCCAGAGCCTTTCTGTTCACCTTCACACTCCTGGGCCAGACTACACTCAATCATATGACCCATTGAAGAGATTAGTCTTCGGTAAAGACTTAAAGGTTGAGACCCAGTTTGCATCTCTCACATGGGTAGGCAGACCATTCCATAAAAATGGAGCTCTATAGGAGAAAGCCCTGCCTCCAGCTGTTTGCTCAGAAATTCTAGGAACAATCAGGATACCTGCGTCTTGTGACCGTAGCGTATGTGTAGGTATGTACGGCAGGACCAAATCAGAGAGATAGGTAGGAGCAAGCCTATGTAATGCTTTGTAGGTTAGCAGTAAAACCTTGAAATCAGCCCTTGCCTTGACAGGAAGCCAGTGTAGGGAGGCTAGCACTGGAGTAATATGATCACATTTTTGGGTTCTAGTCAGGATTCTAGCAGCCGTATTTAGCGCTAACTGAAGTTTATTTAGTGCTTTCTCCGGGTAGCCGGAAAGTAGAGCATTGCAGTAGTCTAACCTAGAAGTAATAAAAGCATGGATACATTTTTTCTGCATCATTTTTGTAAAGAAAGGTTTTGATTTTTGCAATGTTACGTAGATGGAAAAAAGCTGTCCTTGAAACAGTCTTGATATGTTCGCCAAAAGAGAGATCAGGGTCCAGAGTATTGCCGAGGTACTTCACAGTTTTATTTGAGACGACTGTACAACCATTAAGAGTAATTGTCAGATTCAACAGAAGATCTCTTTGTTTCTTGGGACCTAGAACAAGCATCTTTGTTTTGTCCAAGTTTAAAAGTAGAAAGTTTGCAGCCATCCACTTCCTTATGTCTGAAACACAGGCTTCTAGCGAGGGCAATTTTGGGGCTTCACCATGTTTCATTGAAATGAACAGCTGTGTGTCATCCGCATAGCAGTGAAAGTTAACATTATGTTTTCAAATGACATCCGTAAGAGGTAAAATATATAGTGAAAACAAGTGGTCCTAAAACGGAACCTTGAGGAACACCGAAATTTACAGTTGATTTGTCAGAGGACAAACCATTCACAGAGACAAACTGATATCTATCCGACAGATAAGATCTAAACCAGGCCTTGTCCGTGTAGACCACTTGAAAGGTCATTTACCACCTTCACAAGTGCAGTCTCAGTGCTATGATGGGGTCTAAAACCAGACTGAAGCATTTCGTATACATTGTTTGTCTTCAGGAAGGCAGTGAGTTGATGCGCAATAGCCTTTTCTAAAAATGTTGAGAGGAATGGAAGATTTGATATAGGCCAATAGTTTTTTTATATTTTCTGGGTCAAGGTTTGGCTTTTTCAAGAGAGGCTTTATCACTGCCACTTTTAGTGAGTTTGGTACACATCCGGTGGACAGAGAGCCGTTTATTATGTTCAACATAGGAGGGCCAAGCACAGGAAGCAGCTCTTTCAGTTGTTTAGTTGGAATAGAGTCCAGTATGCAGCTTGAAGGTTTACATTTACATTACATTTAAGTCATTTAGCAGACGCTCTTATCCAGAGCGACTTACAAATTGGTGCATTCACCTTATGACATCCAGTGGAACAACCACTTTACAATAGTGCATCTAAATATTTTAAGGGGGGTGAGAAAGGATTACTTTATCCTCTAGGTATTCCTTAAAGAGGTGGGGTTTCAGGTGTCTCCGGAAGGTGGTGATTGACTCCGCTGTCCTGGTGTCGTGAGGGAGTTTGTTCCACCATTGGGGAGCCAGAGCAGCGAACAGTTTTGACTGAGCTGAGTTTTTAGGGAACTGTACTTCCTCAGTGGTAGGGAGGCGAGCAGGCCAGAGGTGGATGAACGCAGTGCCCTTATTTGGGTGTAGGGCCTGATCAGAGCCTGGAGGTACTGAGGTGCCGTTCCCCTCACAGCTCCGTTGGCAAGCACCATGGTCTTGTAGCGGATGCGAGCTTCAACTGGAAGCCAGTGGAGAGAGCGGAGGAGCGGGGTGACGTGAGAGAACTTGGGAAGGTTGAACACTAGACGGGCTGCGGCGTTCTGGATGAGTTGTAGGGGTTTAATGGCACAGGCAGGGAGCCCAGCCAACAGCGAATTGCAGTAATCCAGACGGGAGATGACAAGTGCCTGGATTAGGACCTGCGCCTCATTTAACACAGTAAATTCCTCAAGCTTAAGCCATGTTTCAGTCAGGCCAATCACACCAAGATTATGATCAGTGATTAGTTAATTGACGTAAGGGATCTTCCTGGTGAGGCAGGGTCGTACTCTGCGGATGTTGTAGAGCATGAACCTACAGGAACGGGCCACCGCCTTGATGTTAGTTGAGAACGACAGTTTGTTGTCCAGGATCACGCCAAGGTTCTTAGCGCTCTGGGAGGAGGACACAATGGAGTTGTCAACCGTGATGGCGAGATCATGGAACGGGCAGTCCTTCCCCGGGAGGAAGAGCAGCTCCGTCTTGCCGGCATATTCAGCTTGAGGTGGTGATCCGTCATCCACACTGATATGTCTGCCAGACATGCAGAGATGCGATTCGCCACCTGGTCATCAGAAGGGGGAAAGGAGAAGATTAATTGTGTGTTTAGAGGCCATGATTATTTTCATCATTGTGTCAAGAGATATAGTACTAAAACACTTGAGTGTCTCTCTTGATCCTAGGTCCTGGCAGAGTTGTGCAGACTCAGGACTACTGAGCGTTGAAGGAATACGCAGATTTAAAGAGGAGTCCGTGATTTGCTTTCTAATAATCATGATCTTTTCCTCAAAGAAGTTCATGAATTTATTACCGCTGAAGTGAAAGCAATCCTCACTTGGGGAATGCTGCTTTTTTGAACATTTTGGATAGTTCTTATTTTCCTCAATTAAGTTGGAAAAATAGGATGATCGAGCAGCAGTAAGGGCTCTTTGATACTGCACGGTACTGTCTTTCCAAGCTAGACTTCCAGTTTGGTGTGGCGCCATTTCCGTTCCAATTTTCTGGAAGCTTGCTTCAGAGCTCGGTATTTTCTGTATACCAGGGAGCAAGTTTCTTATGAGAAATGTTTTTAGTGTTTAGTGGTTCAACTGCATCTAGGGTATTGCGCAAGGTTAAATTGAGTTCCTCAGTTAGGTGGTTAAAAGATTTTTGTCCTCTGACGTCCTTGGGTAGGCAGAGGGAGTCTGGAAGGGCATCAAGGAATCTTTGTGTTGTCTGTGAATTTATAGCACGACTTTTGATGCTCCTTGGTTGGGGTCTGAGCAGATTATTTGTTGCGATTGCAAACGTAATAAAATGGTGGTCCGATAGTCCAGGATTATGAGGAAAAACATTAAGATCCACAACATTTATTCCATGGGGCAAAACTAGGTCCAGACTATGACTGTGACAGTCAGTAGGTCCAGAGACATGTTGGACAAAACCCACTGAGTCGATGATGGCTCTGAAAGCCTTTTGGAGTGAGTCTGTGGACTTTTCCATGTGAATATTAATGTCACCAAAAATTAGAATATTATCTGCTATGACTACAAGGTCCGATAGGAATTCAGGGAACTCAATGAGGAATGCTGTTTATGGCCCAGGAGGCCTGTAAATTTGTAAATTGAAATTTGCTATCATAAATGTTAGCAACTCCTCCGCCTTTGCGGGATGCATGGGGGATATGGTCACTAGTGTAACCAGGAGGTGAGGCCTCATTTAACACAGTAAATTCCTCAAGCTTAAGCCATGTTTCAGTCAGGCCAATCACATCAAGATTATGATCAGTGATTAGTTAATTGACTATAATTGCCTTTGAAGTAAGGGATCTAACATTAAGTAGCCCTATTTTGAGATGTGAGGTATCACGATTTCTTTCAATAATGACAGGAATGAAGGAGGTCTTTATCCTCGTGAGATTGCTAAGGCGAACACTGCCATGTTTAGTTTTGCCCAACCCAGGTCGAGACACAGACACGGTGTCAATGGGGATAGCTGAGCTGACTACACTGACTGTGCTAGTGGCAGACTCCACTAAGCTGGCAGGCTGGCTAACAGCCTGCTGCCTGGCCTGCACCCTATTTCATTGTGGAGCTAGAAGAGTTAGAGCCCTGTCTATGTTGGTAGAATCTAACTTCTAATCGCACAAATTACATCCCTTGGAGTCGTGAAGTGTTATTTTTAGCAAATCTGTCCATTGGACTGTGGCAGATCTGATTTCCTCAGGCATATCTAAACAACTGAATTAATAAATAAAATAATACCAAGCTAATTACCCTAGATGTGCTTGAGCTGTATCAGTTACCATGGTTATGGTTAAGAGTTATTTTTGGAAGACCTTTCAGAGGTCGTGAGGGGGAAGCTTGAGGGAGTGAAGCGAAACATTGAAGTGGGAGTGAGGGCAACAAGAGTGGTGCTGCTGACTGCATCTTCTGCCCAATCACTCAGCTCTCTCCCAGAGGAGTATGGGTAAAGGTGGGCGATTCTCTGGAGAGACCATAGTAGCACTAACTGAAAACAGACTCACACGCTTGGACACACACAGAGATACAGACACATTCTCTCACGAACAGGCAAACACAATGAAGAGTCTTACGCACGCAGACACACACAACACATGCAAAACTCTCATGGGCCCACACACCTTGATACACTCACATCTATGTTTATATGAAGGTTATAAGGTCTGATCATGCATATTATCATACACTTGGGTGAGTTTAGCTAGAAGACCTGGAATCATTTCCCATTGGGTGTGGTGTGGGACCACAGCAAGCCCATATCCCCCCTCCATTACATTCTATCCCTGACCTTTACGTATTCAACACCCCTCCCTCTTACCCCCCACTGCTCTCTCTCTCAGTCATCTGACTCTGCCCTTCAAGACATGCTCACTGTGACTCAGCCTTCTAAACAGTACATCCTGGACCACTCTCCTTTCCTCTCCTCCGCTTACAACACCTCCCCAGTCCCCACTCTGGTTTCTACACCTCCCCAGTCCCCACTCTGTTACAACACCTCCCCAGTCCCCACTCTGTTTCAACACCTCCCCAGTCCCCACTCTGGTTTCTACACCACCCCAGTCCCCACTCTGTTACAACACCTCTCCAGTCCCACCTCTGTTTCAACACCTCCCCAGCCCCCACTCTGTATCAACACCTCCACAGTCCCCACTCTGTATCAACACCTCACCAGTCCCCACTCTGTTACAACACCTCCCCAGTCCCCACTCTGTTTCAACACCTCCCCAGTCCCCACTCTGGTTTCTACACCTCCTCAGTCCCCACTCTGTATCAACACCTCCCCAGTCCCCACTCTGTATCAACACCTCACCAGTCCACACTCTGTTGCAACACCTCCCCAGTCCCCACTCTGGTTTCAACACCACCCCAGTCCCCACTCTGGTTTCTACACCTCCCCAGTCCCCACTATGCTTCCTACACCTCCCAGTTCGCACTCTGCTTTCAACACATGCCCAGTCCCCACTCTGCTTTCTACATTTCCCCAGCCACCACTCTGGTTTCTACACCTCCCCAGTCCCCACTCTAGTTTCTACCCTTCCTCAGTCCCCCACTCTGCATTCTACACTTCCCCTGTCCCCACTCTATATTCTACACCTCCCCAGTCCCCACTCTAGTTTCTACCCTTCCTCAGTCCCCCACTCTGCATTCTACACTTCCCCTGTCCCCACTCTATATTCTACACCTCCCCTGTCCCCACTCTGCATTCCACATCTCCCCAGTCCCCACTCTGCATTCCACATCTCCCCAGTCCCCACTCTGCATTCTACATCTCTGCAGCATCTCCTTGGATCTCGGAGTCCATTCTCCCCTTTAATCCAGTAAAGGAAATATGCAATACTCCTAGACAAATCGGAGCATAAATAAAGCACTCTATATTCTACACTTCCACAGTCCCCACTCTTCTTTCTACATATTCCCCACCACTCTGCATTCTACATCTCCCCAGACCCCACTCTAGTTTCTACCCTTCCTTAGTCCCCCACTCTGCATTCTACACCTCACCAGTCTCCACTCTGCTTTCTACACCTCCCCAGTCCCCCTCTCTGCATTCTACATTTCCCCAGTCTCCACTCTGCTTTCTACACCTCCCCAGTCCCCCACTCTGCATTCTACACCTCCCCAGTCTCCACTCTGCTTTCTACACCTCCCCAGTCCCCCACTCTGCATTCTACATTTCCCCAGTCTCCACTCTGCTTTCTACACCTCCCCAGCCCCCACTCTGCATTCTACACCTCCCCAGTCTCCACTCTGCTTTCTACACCTCCCCAGTCCCCCACTCTGCTTTCTACACATCCCCAGTTCCCACTCTGCATTCTACACTTCCCCAGTCTCCACTCTGCTTTCTACACATCCCCAGTCCCCCACTCTGCATTCTACACCTCCCCAGTCTGCTTTCTACACATCCCCAGTCCCCCACTCTGCATTCTACACCTCCCCAGTCTGCTTTCTACACCTCCCCAGTCCCCCACTCTGCATTCTACACCTCCCCAGTCTCCACTCTGCATTCTACATCTCCCCAGTCTCCACTCTGCATTCTACACCTCCCCAGTCTCCACTCTGCTTTCTACACTTCCCCAGTCTCCACTCTGCTTTCTACACCTCCCCAGTCCCCCACTCTGCATTCTACACCTCCCCAGTCTCCACTCTGCTTTCTACATCTCCCCAGTCCCCCACTCTGCATTCTACACCTCCCCAGTCTCCACTCTGCATTCTACATCTCCCCAGTCCCCCACTCTGCATTCTACACCTCCCCAGTCTGCTTTCTACACCTCCCCAGTCCCCACTCTGCATTCTACATCTCCCCACTCCCCACTCTGCATTCTACATCTATGCAGGCCCCACTCTATATTCTATACCTCCCCAGTCCCCACTCTGCATTCTACATCTCTGCAGGCCCCACTCTATATTCTACACTTCCCCAGTCCCCACTCTTATTTCTACACCTTCTCTGCCACTCTACATTCTACATCTCCCCAGTCCTCACTCTTCATTATACACCTCCCCAGTCCCCACTCTGCATTATACACCTCCCCAGTCCCCACTCTGCATTCTACCTCTCCCCAGTCCCCACACTGCTTTCTACACCTCCCCAGTCCCCATTCTGCTTTCCCCACCTTCCCCGCCACTCTACATTCTACATCTCCCCAGTCCCCACTCTGCATTATACACCTCCCCAGTCCCCACTCTGCATTCTACATCTCCCCAGTCCCCACTCTGCTTTCTACACCTCCCCAGTCCCCATTCTGCTTTCCCCACCTTCCCCACCACTCTACATGATACACCTCCCCAGTCCCCATTCTGTGTTCTACACCTCCCCAGTCCCCACTCTGCATTATACACCTCCCCAGTCCCCATTCTGCTTTCCCCACCTTCCCCACCACTCTACATGATACACCTCCCCAGTCCCCACTCTGTGTTCTACACCTCCCCAGTCCCCACTCTGTGTTCTACACCTCCCCAGTCCCCACTCTGTGTTCTACACCTCCCCAGTCCCCACTCTGTGTTCTACACCTCCCCACTCCCCACTGCTCAACCTGTTCTTCCTCTACTCTCTGTATATATATATATATATATATATATATATATATATATATATATATACAGTTGAATTTGAAAGTTTGCATACACTTAGGTTGGAGTTATTAAAACTATTTTTCAACCGCTCCACAAATGTTTTGTTAACAAATTAGAGTTTTGGTAAGTCAGTTAGGACATCTACCTTATGCATGACACAAGTAATTTTTCCAATAATTGTTTACAGACAGAATATTTCACTTATAATTCACTGTATCACAATTCCGGTGAGTTAGAAGTTTATATACACTAAGTTGACTGTGCCTTTAAACAACTTGGAAAATTCCAGAAAATGATTTCATGGCTTTAGAAGCTTCTGATAGGCTAATTGACCTCATTTGAGTCAATTGGAGGTGTACCTGTTGATGTATTTAAAGGCCTACCTTCAAATTCAGTGCCTCTTTGCTTGACATCATGGGAAAATCAAAAGAAATCAACCCAGACCTCAGAAAATTGTAGACCTCCACAAGTCTGGTTCATCCTTGGGAGTAATTTCCAAATGCCTGAAGGTACTGTACAAACAATAGTACGCAAGTATAAACACCATGGGACCAGCAGCCATCATACAGCTCAGGAAGGAGACGCATTCTGTCTCCTGGAGTTGAATGTACTTTGCTGCGAAAAGTGCAAATCAATCCCAGAACAACTGCAAAGGACCTTGTGAAGGTGCTGGAGGAAACAGATACAAAAGTATCTATATCCACAGTAAAGCGAGTCCTATATCGACATAACCTGAAGGCCGCTCAGCAAGGAAGAATCCACTGCTCCAAAACCGCCATACAAAAGCCAGACTTACGGTTTGCAACTGCACATGGGGACAAAGATCTTGGAGAAATGTCCTCTGGTCTGATGAAAAGAAAATAGGACTGTTTAGCCATCATTATGTTTGGAAGAAAAAGAGGGATGCTTGCAAGCCGAAGAACACCATCCCAACCGTGAAGCACAGGGGTGGCAGCATCATGTTGTGGGGATGCTTTGCTGCAGGAGGGCCTGGTGCACTTCACAAAATAGATGGCATCATAAGGTAGGAAAATTATGTGGATCTATTGAAGCAACATCTCAAGACATCAGTCAGGAAGTTAAAGCTTCGTCGCAAATGGGTCTTCCAAATGGACAATAACCCCAAGCATGCTTCCACATTTGTGTCAAAATGGCTTAAGGACAACAAAGTCAAGGTATTGGAATGTCCATCACAAAGCCCTGACCTCAATCCTATAGAAAATGTGTGGGCAGAACTGAAAAAGCATGTGTGAGCAAGGAGGCCTACAAACCTGACTCAGTTACACCAGCTCTGTCAGGATGAATGGGCCAAAATTCACCCAAATTATTGTGGGAAGCTTAGTGAAGGCTACACGAAAAGTTTGACCCAAGTAGAACAATTTAAAGGCAACGCTACCAAAAAAATAATTGAGTGTATGTAAACTTCTGACCCACTGGGAAAGTGATGAAAGAAATTAAAGATTAAATAAATGGGTTACTATTATTCGGACATTTCACAATCTTAAAATAAAGTGGTGATCCTAATTGACCATAGCAGGGAATTTGTTCTGAGATTAACTGTCAGGAATTGTGAAAAACTGAGTTTAAATGTATTTGGCTAAGGTGTATGTAAACTTTCGACTTCAACTATATGCAGTGGCTTGCAAAAGTATTCACCCCCTTGGCATTTTCGCTATTTTGTTGCCTTACAACCTGGCATTAAACTAGATATTTTGTCAGGGCGTTTGTATAATTTGATTTACACAACATGCCTACAACTTTGAAGATGCAAAATATTATTTTTGTGAAACAAACAAGAAATAAAACAAAAAAACATCAAACTTGAGTGTGTATAACTCTTCCCCCCCCCAAAGTCAATACTTTGTAGAGCCACCTTTTGCAGCAATTACAGATGCAAGTCTCTTGGGGTATGTTTCTATAAGCTTGGCACATCTAGCCCCTGGGACTTTTGACCATTCTTCAAGGCAAAACTGCTCCAGCTCCTTCAAGTTGGATGGGTTCCTGCTGTTGTACAGCAATCTTTAAGTCATACCACATATTTTCAATTGGATTGAGGTCTGGGCTTTGACAAGGCCATTCCAAGACATTAAAATGTTTTCCCTTAAACCACTCGAGTGTTACTTTAGCAGTATGCTTCCGGTCATTGTCCTGCTGGGAGGTGAACCTCCGCCCCAGTCTCAAATCTCTGGAAGAGTGAAACAGGCTTCCCTCAAGAATTCCCCTGTATTTAGCGCCATCCATCATTCCTTCAATTATGACCAGTTTCCCAGTCTCTGCCAATGAACAACATCCCCACAGCATGATGTTGCCACCACCATTCTTCATTGTAGACATGGTGTTCTCAGGGTGATGAGAGGTGTTGGTTTTGTGCCAGACCAAGCATTTTCCTTGATGACCCTAAAGCTCAATTTTAGTCTCATCTGACCAGAGTACCTTCTTCCATATGTTTTGGGAGTCTCCCACATGCCTTTTGGCGAACACCAAACGTGTTTGCTTATTTTTTTATTTAAGCAATTACTATTTTATGGCCACTCTTCTGTGTGCGGCTTAAAGTGGTCCTATGGACAGATACTCCAAACTGTCCTATGGACAGATACTCCAATCTCCAATCGCCCAACTCTGTGGATGGTACGTCTTAAAGTGGTCCTATGGACAGATACTCCAATCTCCGCTGTGGAGCTTTGCAGCTCCTTCAGGGTTGTCTTTGGTCTCTTTGTCAGTGAGTTTTGGTGGGTGGCCCTCTCTTGGAAAGGTTTGTTGTGGTGCCATATTCTTACCATTTTTTTATAATGGATTTAATGGTGCCCCGTGGGTTGTTCAAAGTTTTTTTTTTTAACCCAACCCTGATCTGTACTTCTCCACAACGTTGTCCCAGGTGTTTGGAGAGCTTCTTGGTCTTCATGGTGCCCCTTGCTTAGTGGTGTTGCAGAATCTGGGGCCGTTCAGAAGAGGTGTATATATACTGAGATCATGTGACACTTAGATAGCACACAGGTGGACTTTGTTTAACTAATTATGTGACTTTTGAAGGTAATTGGTTGCACCAGATCTTATTTAGGGGCTTCATAGCAAAGGAGGTGAATACATGTGCACACACCACTTTTCCATGTTGTTTTTTAGAATATTTTTAAACAAGTCATTTCACTTCACCAATTTGGCCTATTTTGTGTATGTCCATTACATGAAATCCAAATAAAAGTCCCATTAAATTACAGGTTGTAATGCAACAAAATAGGAAAAACGCCAAGGGGGATGAATCCTTTTGCAAGGCACTGTTTATATATACAGTTCCAGTCAAAAGTTTGGACACACCTTCCAAGGTTTTTCTCACCACCATCGGTAGTGTAACGCAACACATAAGGCATTTGGGCTACATTGCTGATGTCTGTCATCTCATCAACCAGGATGGTTACAAAGGGGGTTTTCTTCAATTCTTCCTTCATGACATCTGTCATTAAATTCACAACCGTGTGTATCAGGTCATTTTGGATTTAGCTGGAAGTACCTGTGAACATGGTAGCCGTAGCCAAATGGCAGTTTAACGTGCTGTCATACTCAGCCAAGAAATCCAGTATTTCCAAGTAATTTCCCTTATTAGCGGATTCTTTACCCTCATCATGTCCTCTGAATGTTAATTATTGCTTGCCTAAAAACACAACTGTATGAATAAGGCACTTTAGAATCTCCCTGTTGTGCCTGACTTTATCATTGTGGGCAAGTGTCTCATTGCACCACTGCTCGTTAAGGTCTACTCTTGCTTCCCCAAATGTTTTTAAACTCACTGTAGCTCGCAGGTGTGAAGTTGAGTTTTTGTGTCAAAGTGCTGACTTTGTCAAACAGGCTAAATCTTTGAAAACAGTTGTCCAGGTTGAGCTATTATCAGTGCTGAAGAGAAAGCAATTCCAACTGTAAGCTTTTTTGTCAGCTCACGGCCGGTTATCCACGGATGCGCTCATAATTATTAACTTGAAAATACCTTTCAAAACTCTTTTCTCGTTGCACCAAATAGGCATTGCAGGAGTTGGTCTCCCAGTCTGTATAAGATTGAACTTGTCATAAAAAGTTAGTCTTGAAAAGGGCAATGCTAACAATTTAGCCACCCCATTGTCCTCGATTACTCTCTCTGCATTTGCCATCGCCATCGTTACATACACTCACTGCAAAAATCTAGCCAGTTAGCAAGCTTATGCGTGAGAAAACAAGATAATGCTCGCTATTGGCTCTGAATTAGTGACTTATACTTAGGCCTTGAGGCATCATACAATTATCCCACCTATTACAAGACAATTTGTGATTGGTTGAATCTACTGTCATTCCAAAATGCTGCTCTAATTGAAGTCAATGTCTTCTTTTTCCAACACAAACTGAAGAAATTCAATAAGAAGACTATTACAATTAAGACAAAAAAACATTAAATCAATGGAAAACAAAATTACAAATTATAATATATAAAAATACCTACAGATTTGTATCCATCCTAAGGCCCTCTCTGAGGGCGTAGAGGGCTTTGATGGTTCCCCACTGTCAGATCTTCACTGCCCATTTCTCACCCCTGTTCCTAGTTGTAGGCTCAAACATAGGTGTTATTTAATTATGGGGATTGTACAGGAGGGTATGGAACTACGCTCGATTCGGTATGGTATAGTATAGTACTTTATAGTATGGTATGGCAAGGTACACTACACAATTATATAGTGTAGTATAGAATGAGACAAATAGAGGGAAGAAATGCAGTCTTTGTGTTCTATTACGTCAGTTAATTTGTTGTACTTCCGGTATTCCATTCAATCATAAGGAAATGAGAGATCATTGGCTTGATGTGATGATGACAGGAGGATGATTAAAGCTATTATAATGGGTCGATATCTGATTAAATAGAATATTGTTATATTTTACATTTGATTACATATTGCGATTGCAAGACTATACTCTATTTGAACTTTACAAATCAAAACTGTGCAGTTTTATCAGTTAGGCTGTATCTAAATGTTGGAAATGAATTCTAAGTGAATATCTAAGCCATGGTTTTTCGCCACAACAAAGATTATTTAATGAGAATCCGACTATAATATATTAAATAAGCACAAAAATTGCACGGGCTGGAATTATTTAGTCATTAACGCCACAAAGTGATTATATCGGATATGGCCATATTTGGAGTAGCGTACCATAGAAGAGGTCTCAACCTTAATTGCAATTGTCTACAATGCTGCCACCTGTTGGTCATGAATTGGCACCACAACAACTTATTACAGGCACTGCTACACTGTGTGTGTTTGTGTGTTTTCTGTGTACCGGTGTATGTGCTCTGTGTTTATGTGCTTTATGTGATGAGTATGTATGCTTCATTGTAATGCACCTCTTAAAATATCAACAGATTTGGTAGTGATACACTGATCTATTAGAGATTCAACTCTCAAATACAGAAACCTGAGTTTTCAAAATGTGAAGGAAATCGAGCAATACATTCTTCTCCTTTGCTTTTTCTCTGGTGAGACTCATTTTATCTAATTTTGCCACCAGATGGCAATGTGCTCCTGTCCTATCAGTGGTTATGTCAGACAGTAGAATACCATTAATGAGAGAGAATATTCTAAACAAATAGTATATTATAGGAATGGGGAATCATTTGAATTTAAATATATATTTTGTGTGTGTGTGTGTGTGTGTGTGTGTGTGTGTGTGTGTGTGTGTGTGTGTGTGTGTGTGTGTGTGTGTGTGTGTGTGTGTGTGTGTGTGTGTGTGTGTGTGTGTGTGTGTGTGTGTGTGTGTGTGTGTGTGTGCGTGCGTGTGTGTGTGAGAGAGAGATTTTGAATTGATAAGATGTGGAAAAGAAAATGTTCAGACTGTGTGTGTGTGTGTGTGAGAGAGAGAGAGAGAGAGAGAGAGAGAGAGAGAGAGAGAGAGAGAGAGAGAGAGAGAGAGAGAGAGAGAGAGAGAGAGAGAGAGAGAGAGAGAGAGAGAGAGAGAGAGAGAGAGAGAGAGAGAGAGAGAGAGAGAGAAATAGGCTTTTGTTGGGGTTGTATACTGTACATGTCTAATAATGAGGGGGGAACTTCAGGAGGGGAGGCGGGGTACAGAGAGGATGAGAGGAAATAGAGGTCTGCGGGAGAGGTGGGAGGAGTGCTTGATTGATGAGAAGTGAAGGATGCTCTCTGTTAGGAGCTGGAGCAAGATGTGTATGGCATGGTGATCTCATGTTCGTGGCGCACATATTGGCCAGGGACTTTAATGCAGGCAAACCTTTTTACCAGCATGTCACGTGCAACCAGAGGGAAAAAAATCCTAGACCATCTTTACTCCACACACAGAGATGCATACAAAGCTCTCCCCCGCCCTCCATTTGGCAAATCTGACCATAATTATATCCTCCTGATTCCTGCTTCAAAGCAAAAACTAAAGCAGGAAGTACCAGTGACTCGCTCAATACGGAAGTGGTCAGATGACGCGCATGCTAAGCTACAGAACTGTTTTGCTAGCACAGATTAGAATATGTTCCAGAATTCATCCAATGATGAATCCTGTAGATTTGTCTAAAGCTTTTGACACTGTAGACAATGCGATACTTTTGGGTAAGCTGTCGTTGGACTGGGACTGGATGCCTGTCGTTGGTTTCATGACTATCTAAAGGATAGAAGTCAGGCTGTTACAGTCGACGGCATCCAGTCGGAGACATTGGAGTTGGTTAAAGGGGTCCCACAAGGTTCTATACTTGGTCCATTACTGTTCACTCTCTACATAAAAAATATCGGTGATGAGATAAGAAAGTGTCAAATTCATTTATACTCTGATAACACTGTCATGTACTCTATCGCTTCAACCAAGCATATCACTATTGGAGACAGATTTTAAGATATTACAAGGCTCTTTTATACAACTGAAACTTGTTTTAAATGCAAAGAAAACACATTTTATGATTTATAATAGGTTCAAAAAGTTGGTTGAAAATACACTTGCACTGACAAGCTTAGATGTTTCTCGAATGAATCAGGTCTCTGCATATAAATACTTAGGGATATGGCTGGATGATAAACTGTGTTTTAAAATGCATGTTGATGAACTTTGTAAACGGCTAACAATCAAGCTAGGCTTCTTCTATAGAAACAGGACATGTTTGTCCTCTACAAATAGAAGACAAATTGTGCAAGCTATTTTGTCTGTTATAGATTATGGAGATATTATCTACATGCATGTTACGGCATCAACACTTAAATCGCTGGACGCTACTTATCATTGCGCACTTAGGTTTATTACGGGTGCTAGCTACAGAACTCACCACTGTATTTTATATCAAAATGTGGGTTGGACTTCGCTGTCCATGAGACGAGAACAACATGCTCTCGTGTTTGTCTATAAAGCACTTCTGAATAAACTACCTTCTCATTTTTCATCACTCATCAATATTAGAATTAGAATTAGAATTAGAATTCCTAAAACCAGGATTACACTTGAGGCCCATCCGATTTCCACAGAGTTGGGTATGGCTGCATTTTCCTGTTAAGATCCTTGCCTATGGAATAGCCTGCAGACTGACTTAAACTTGAGACTCTTGTCCCCCTGTCCCCCATTTTAAACATTTATTGGAGGATTTTTATTTTTGTATTGCCTGTAACTGTTTTGGGTAATGCAAGTTCTTGTGCCGTTAGGGGAATAACCTGTTAGGGGAATAACCTGTTAGGGGAATAACCTGTTAGGGGAATAACCTGTTAGTAGAATAACCTGTGTGTAAATGTAATAATCTGCTGCTGTATGATTTTTGTGTTTTGTGTTATCTGTTAGTGCAAGTTCTCCTACTTAAATTGATCAAGAGGCCTGTCAATTTCATCATAGACTTCAACTTGACAGACAAATTTGAAAATAAAATCCAGAGGTGTTTGTCTTGTGTAGTTTCTTAATCATTGTACATAAACTGTATGTGTAAACATGTATACGCAGGGTCCAGTTGTAAAAGAGACCTTGGTCTCAGTCTGTGTTCCTTGATGAAATAAAGTTACAATAATAATTTAGGAATACACTACCTCAGTCATCGGCTTCATCAATAAGTGCATCGATGACGTCATCCCCACAGTGACTTTACGTACAGTGGGGCAAAAAAAGTATTTAGTCAGCCACCAATTGTGCAAGTTCTCCCACTTAAAAAGATCAGAGAGGCCTGTAAATTTCATCATAGGTACACTTCAACTATGACAGACAAAATGAGAAAATAAAATCCAGAAAATCACATGTCCCAACCAGAAGCCATGGATTACAGGCAACATCTGTATCGAGCTAAAAGCTAGAGCTGCCGCTTTCAAGGAGTGGGAGACTAATCCGGACGCTTATAAGAAATCCAGCTATGCCCTCAGATGAACCATCGAACAAGCAAAGCGTCAATACAGGATTAAGATTGAATCCTACTACACTGGCTCTGACGCTCGTCTGATGTGGCAGTGCTTGAAAACGGACAACAAAGGGAAACCCAGACTCGAGCTGCCCAGTGACGCGAGCCTACAAGACGAGCTAAATTACTTTTATGCTCGCTTCGAGGCAAGCAACACTGAAGCATACACGAGAGCACCAGCTGTTCTGGACGACTGTGTGATAACCCTCTCGGTAGCCAATGTGAACAAAACCTTTAAACAGGTCAACATTTACAAAGCCGCTGGGCCAGACGGACTACCAGAACATTTACTCAGAGCATGTGCGGACCAACTGTCAAGTGTCTTCACTGACATTTTCAACCTCTGCCTGACCGAGTCTGAAATACCAACATGTTTCAAGCAGACCACCATAGTCCCTGTGCCCAAGGAAGCTAAGGTAACCTGCCTAAATGATTACTGCCCCGTGGCACTCATGTCGATAGCCATGAAATTCTTTGAAAGGCTGGTCATGGCTCACACAACAGCCTCCTCCCAGACACCCTAGACCCACTCCAATTTGCATACTACCCCAACAGATCCACAGCTGATGCAGTCTCAATCACACTCCACACTGCCCTTTCTCAGCTGGAAAAAAGGAACACCTATGTGAGAATGCTGTTCCTTGACTACAGCACAGCGTTCAACAGCATAGTGCCCACGAAGCTCATCACTAAGCTAAGGACTCTGGGACTAAACACCTCCCTCTGCAACTGGATCCTGGACTTCCTGATGGGCCACCTCCAGGTGGTAAGAGTAGTCAACAACACGTCTGCCACGCTGATCCTTAACACGGGGGCCCCTCTGGGGTGTGTACTTAATCGCCTCATGTATTCTCTGTTCACCTATGTCTGCGTGGCCAAACACGACTTCAACACCATCATTACATTTGCTGACGACACAACAGTGGTAGGCCTGATCACCGACAACAATGAGACGGCCAACAGGTAGGAGATCAGAAAACTGGCAGTGTGGTGCCAGGACAACAACCTCTCCCTCAATGTGAGCGAGACAAAGGAGCTGATCATGGACTACAGGAAAAGGTGGTCCGAACAGGCCCCCATTAACATCGACGGGGCTCTACGGGGAGCGGGTCGAGAGTTTCAGGTTCCTGTTCCTATTTCCCCTCAGGAGACTGAAAGATTTGACATGGGTCCCTAGATACTCAAAAGGTTCTACAGCTGCACCATCGAGAGCATCCTGATCAGTTGCATCACCGCCTGGTTTGGCAACTGCTCAACATCTGACCGTAAGGCGCTACAGAGGGTTGTGCGAACGGTCAGTATCACTGGGGCCATCTCTGTGTTTGTTTGTTACCTATGCATATGCTTCGTCCCCACCTACATGGACAGATTACCTCAACTAGCCTGTACCCCTACACACTGACTCGGTACCGGTGCCCCCTGTATATAGCCTCGTTATTGTTATTCTTATTGTGTTACTTTATATTATTACTATTATTATTATTTTTAGCCTACTTGGTAAATATTTTCTTCTTCTTGAACTGCACTGTTGGTTAAGGGCTTGAAAGTAAGCATTTCAGTGTAAAGTCTACACTTGTTGTATTCGGCACATGTGGCAAATAAAGTTTGATTTGATTTGATAGTTATGTATGGTTTAATGTATTTATATGTATATGCTGGTGGTGTGTGTGCATATAAAGCAAATTATTGTAAAGTTGAGAGAGAAATAGGCTTTTGTTGGGTTTGTAAATTATCAAGTGTCAAGTACACGTGTGTAAATCAATATTAAGAAATGAGGGGGAACGTAGAGAGAGATATACAGGCTCCTCTCCTCTACCTCCTCTCCTCCTAACTCCTCTTTGCTGGTTGGTGTCATCTCCTCTCTGTCAGGACCCGGTGTGACGAGAGGGAAAAAGAGGGCAGAGCAGGAGAGGGATGGATGTTAAGGTTAAAATGAGGGAGTGCGGGGGAGAGTTACAGGAAGATGAAATGATGATGGTTCTTGTGTGGACAGATTAAAGGGGGTTCGATTGAGGCCCAGCATCACTGAGGCTTGTTATGGCAGCTGACAGTACCATCCACATAGACAGGGGAAAGTCTCATCATTTCCCCCTGATCTCCAGCACTCCCTCCTCTCTTTCGGAGGATATTTTCTCGTCAGATCATGAGTTTCTCTATTCCCCTTTCTACGTGGAGACATCTTTTTCCCTAATTTAAACTGTCTCTACCAACTCATAACCTTTTCTCCCTCACATCATTACACCATCCAAGGACGACGACAAAGCGAGAAAGTGAACAAATGTTGTAGTTTTTAATTGTCCCTTCCCGTGCACTCCGATCTCCACTGTATTGTCCTATGTGATCCCTCTGTTCTCCCTATAGGGGGAGATTTAGTCAGTGATACACAGATTAAAACATCCTTTCACCATCCTCCCAGAGGTTTCTAATTAACTATCTAATTTAATCTATATTTAATCTTCTCAGCTCTGGGCCCGTATCCACAAAAAGTCTTAGAGTAGGAGTACTGACCTAGGATCTGTCCAAATAACATTATTCATTATGATCTAAAATTCAAAACTGATCCAAGATCAGCACTCCTACCCTGAGACGCTTTATGGATAAGGGCCCTGATCTCTCCT